>NC_136016.1:21069675-21412175 GCF_048128805.1 Centroberyx gerrardi
CAAAAGCAAAAATGTTTGACAGCTGCGGTTAACAAGAAAAGCAGCAGCGAGAGAAGAAAAGGTGAACTGTGTGTTAGAGAGAGTGATATTTGTTACTGGGTCATGCGACTTCTGCGGTCGTTTCTCATCTTTGATAAATAGGTCATCGGTTTTTGCTTCAAGCTTTTTCCGTTTTCTTTTTTTTTGTTGTTGCACTGACTCATGTTTGTTGGAGACTTCCAGACCAAATATTTGCCTCCTGTCCTTGGTTCACATCAATTGCTAAGCGCACGCGGTTCATGTAAATCTCACAAGCTACCTTTGACTTTAATGTTCGCCGACTTTCTGATGTTCCCAACCTTTAATGTTAATGTCAGCTGCAGAGAGAGCGGCGACAGGCCTTATAACACTTCCCTCCGTTCAATTCCTCCATGTGCAGTGAGCGTTACTTTTTCCAAACGCCTCTCGCTGCCATCTTGCCTGCTGTGGAAAAACCAATACTGTTCAACACTATAGGCTATCTGCTTTCTGTCCAGGCGATCTATCCGGTGTTCCACTCTGTCACATGGCCCAGCTGAGCTAGGGAACACTGTGCATTACATTTCTGTTTGCATACACATACAATCAGTGCCGCTGCAGCTTAAATTCATAGATCAGCAACATTGCAAGGGGTCAGAGTCTTACAAGCCTCACAAAAGGTGAAACAAAATATTCCTGCAACCCTGGAGTGAACAAGAGAGAAGTTGTAACATAAGAAATATGAGAAATAAGAGCTGAAGAGAGAGGTGCAGTCAAAAACAGACAGCTTCATTTTTGGCTGGGAGTCAATGAGAGTGTCTCACATTCAGACCAATATCTTATTTTTGTGATAGGCTTATTTTACTACAAAAAAGCGTAATGTTTAAGGTCTTGATAAGCTATGGACAGTGGCATGAGATCCAGACGAGCCTCTAAATGAGTAAGAAACAATTTTGTTTAGCAGGTGCTCCTGTTTCGCACATGCTCAGTATGGTAATATTGTAATTTTAGACAGTTGTACGCATGTGTGAGATTTTATTTTCCCGCCACTACGAATTTCTGCTTTAGCGGACGAGGCTGGAGTAAACAACCTGGCAGAACTGAGTAGACTAATTCATTTCTGTGCTGTTTTTGGCTGGGAACTTCGCCATAATTTTGCCAAAATGATGGATTTTGTGTTTAGATAATGTTGGCTGGTTAACTTGTTAGCACAGCATCTGGTCAAATAACTATCACTGTCCTGTTCACATTAGGTAATATACTGTATCTAGTAGAGGCTTAGAGTTAGAAGTGGCTACTAGGTGCATGTTAACACAGGTTGCTTTGCGAAATTAGCCTAAGAACAACTGCTTATATGTTAGGTGAGCTGACTCTTTTCAGGTTTCTGCAATGCTCCGCCATGCATGCGCTTGATAAAGACAACATTTAGTAGTGTGAGCCTGCCTGGCCCTCCGAAAGCTGCTTGATGACCATGTCGGTCCCCATGTGGGAGAAACAGCAGGTGGTTTTCAGCAATGGGAGATTTAAAACTCCCTGGTGCACCGCTGACAACCAAATAAGACTTAAACCCTTTAGAGCACAGCAACAGGAGGAATGGAGGAAAAGAGGGAAGAAGAGAGAGAGAGAGAGGTAATAAAGACAACAGGGTAAGATGCAGGACTCAAGAAGTAGAGTCAGACAGAAGACAGAAGAGTTTATACATAATTCTTTGGAAAGAGAGCGATAGAGAACAAACAGAGAGAGGGATTTTGAGAGAGAGAGAGAGGGAGCAGAAAGTGTAAAAACATAACATCTAAATCCTACTTTTCAGAGGGATCCAAATCCCTCAGATTGGAGTAGCGCTTGTGTGTGTGTGTGTGCATGTGTGTGTGTGTGTGTGTGTGTGTGTGTGCATCCATGGGTGCTGCATCTGAGATCCAGCTCTCTATAGCTCCATCTGTGACGAGATCTGTGTGAATCTCACCACGCCTAATTAACAGACATCATTTTTCGCTGGGCTGCCATCAGTGGTAACCACACTTGTACATTGCGTGTGTGTGTGTGTGTGTGTGTGTGTGTGTGTGTGTGTGTGTGTGTGTGTGTGTGTTTACTGTATATTGACTAGGAGAAGTGGCTTTCAATCATGAGCCATCGAGACCGAGAGTCTGCAGGTTTTAATTCCAGCCAAATTTAACTGTTTAACACACTTAAGATTATCCCCAATCGATTGATCTGACCCGCCCCAATAATATCGAGCATGACCGCCAACAGCCAATGAGAGCCGAGTTTACAGCGAGTCGAGGCGGAAGCACCTGCATCTGAGTGTTTTCTAGAGACACAGCTGAATGTGTGTGTGTGTGTGTGTGTTTCTGCCCAGGATGTGTAAGTTACATCACAGCAGCCTCCATTATCAAAGAGTATATGATCCAGTATGTGATCAATGGATCTTATAGAAGCGTCCAGCAGAAGGATCATGTGTGTTATGGCTTGTCATTAGCAGTGTGAGAGTCTCTACATAGCAGGAGATAGAAGAAGAGCTGCAGGGGGCCGCTCATATCAAACACCCCCCTCCTGCCTTCACACACACACACACACACACACACACACACACGCAAGCACACTCGCACATTCATATGCATGCCAACACACGTACATGTGTATGTTCTCTCTCTCTGACTTTTGCCACAAACTGACATGAACAAAAACCTAAACATGAACACACTCCTCTTTTCCCTTCTCCCTCCACCATAAATAAACAAATAAACAAACAAACAAACAAATGTGTGGCTTGTATTGGGCACAAGTCTGTGTTGGATGCAGCCTGCTGTATCTGGATGTATAGAAAATGGCACGCGCTCCCTGTGGGGGTGCAGCCTGGTTACATTAACATAGTAATTACAGTGTGTGTGTGTGTGTGTGTGTGTGTGTAGTGCACCATCTACCAAGCAGGCACGTGTTCTACTTACGGATAATGATCCAGACCACTGGCTCCGTCTCTCTGTTTTCCCTCTCCTCTCTTTTCTCTAAACTCTATCCTCCCCTTCCCCCTCCTGGTATATCTGAATATGAGTATAATCTTTCTTACACCAAGAATCTGCAATGGAAATAAAATTAAAAGTGCCATCTGCATTCTAATGAGGGCTACGATTCATTCTGCATCTGTTCTGCATTAATACTACTAAAAATTCTTTCTTAATGTTGTTTTAGCCGAACCAGAGGAGTAGACTGTAACACAAAACTCTCTCAAACGACTAGCTGCTGGAACGTTCGTTGTAAAAACTGAAATTACGGCTGAAAGGAGAGCGAAACGTGATTTTTCCAAACTCTTCCTCTTGGGGATGGGGGATGGGGAAGTATAGCACCAAAATGAAAAGTTGAGTTATACGGATTTGGGACCTAAATATCTTTCTGATTTCAGGTCAAAACAGTTTCCAAAGCTGTTTTATCATAATTTTTCACTGTGTCATAATATCATATTGTGATTTTGTGCTTATTCCTTTCTTCTTCTTTTGATTGATGTTGAACTCTGCCATCTCCTGCACGCCGCTGTCAATCAAATGCTTGCTGGGAAACATCTGTAGAAAACGCCCAAAGACTGAATCCCAATCACCTGTGTCTGCACAGTAGCAGCTAAAAAAACACAGCTGTGACGCCTCACAGTTTGATTGTCATTTGGCTTTGAAAATGAAATAATACGAGCGTTTGGCTTGTGTAAGCTCTCACCAACATCTGCTAACATGAAAGGTTAGAGAAGCAGGGTGGCGACTGGGAGATCACCTGTTCAGAGAGCGGGGAAACAGAACGAGGCTCTCTCCTCCCTCAGCAGCTAGCAGGGATCTGCCCTTGAACAAGACACTTAAGAGAAACCCTGAACTAGTGATCTTCTGTGAGATGAAATGTGTGTGTGTGTGTCTGTGTGTGTGTGGGTGAGAGGTAAAGAGAGCGAAAGGCCTCTGGGAAAAACAAGAGTGACAGACTGGAAGAGCTGTGGCTGCTTTTTTTGTTTTCCAAAGCAAAGGAAAAGAACAAGTAAAGCTCTTAACTTCGCTCCCTGTCTTCGTTAGTGTTTAGTGTGTGTGTGTGTGTGTGTGTGTGTGTGTGGTGTGTGTGTGAGAGTAAAGGAGGAGGGCGGTAACAGAGGAGCTGTTTGTGTGTCTGTATGTGATGATGTGTATGAAACTAACCATGCGTTCACATTGTGAGCAACACGATCAACAAGTCACTGCAAGTCCATTTGTTTCCTATAGAGCAGCGACCAGAGAAACCAGAGATATGCAGACGCTCCACAAGCTTTTTAACTCCCATATCGCCCAGGATCTGTTTAGTTATGTATAGCCCAGCTTTAAACCAGGCAATAAATACATATGGTATATACTGTACATATTTAAACAATGAAACAGCTGACGTCTGAAACAGAAGACGTCGTCTAAGACGTTACTAAACTTTTAAACCCTATGGAGCCAAATTTTAGCCTCGATATCTATAACCATTTACACGTCTTTTAAACAGCTAATCAACGTAAAATTTCTCACTGGGAAAGCTTTCCAGTTCTCAACTGTTATTTGAAAGACCAAAGGAATAAAAAAGCGATGCTCGGAGAACAGCTGCATCCATCGTTAGGTTCGACGATAAACTCTGAAGTCATTTTATTGAGTTTTTTGTTTATTTTTGATTAATGCTAACTAATCAGCGCTTGCTTGCTAGCTGAGTTAACTCAAAGACAACAGATAAGGAAGGAAGATTCTGCACATGCTGTTCTAGCCAACAGAAACCCTTGTCTGCATGGGGCGAGGAATTCATCTCGCACATGTGCACAATATTCTAATATTACCATACTACATGTATGAAATAGGAGCAGCTGCTAAACAAAATAGAAAATAGTTTTTTACTAATTCAAAGACACGTCCAGATCGCACGCCGCTCCCCATAGCTTAGCAAGACCTTAAACATTATGATGTTTTGCCTAAATAAAGGAAACCTCTTGCAGAAAAACAGATATTGGTCTGAATGTGAGACTCTCTCATTGACTCACAGACAAAAAGGAAGCAGTCTGGTCTACCTAACGGTGTTATCAGCCTGTATACTGTCTGATCTATTTTTTTTTCCATTTTTTTTATTAGGAATTGAAAAGCACAACAATTCAAAGGAGTATCATGACACAAAATCCCAGAGCATAGCACTTAAAAGCATTACTAAAAATACTTATTTCTAAAGTGGTCCTCTCAAAGTGGTCAACTCATCAAAAAAAAATCATCGTAACCTTATTAAAGACAATGCCAGAGAAGTGAAAAATACATGATTTACGTGTTCAAAACTTTGTACCGCACACAATCAGTCAGAATAGAGCGACCCACCAACCAAGTTTCTCACAGTGTTTATGTTCTGAACATGTTTTATATTTCTGCATCAGGGTTGGAAGTTGTTGTTTGTCTGAGCTGCACTGAAGTTTTGTTTTGTTATGCTCTGTTTTTTTTTTTTGCACAGAAAATCATATAGGCATGAGATTATGGTTACTTCCCACTCACAATTTCACTGTGAACTTTCAGTTTGGCTGTGCATGTCTCCCTTGCACCTGTGTATCAAGGTTACTTCATACTGCATGTATTTTGTATTTTTGGTATATTTTCATACGCATTTTACAAATTAATTCTGTCTTGGCTCAGTAAGTTCTGCTGCTGTTTTTTCCACTTACTTTCCCCCATACTTTTCATACAAACATTCATGTTCTAGTGTTGAAATTGTCAGTTGTGTATTTTCATATGACTGACATTTACTATTTTCTTATTCATATCCCATTTTTCTTTGTTGTATCCTGTTACTATTTGCTGCTGCAACGAGTCAATTTCCCCATGGGAGTCTTTAAAGTTTCATCTTCACTGATCTTAATGTATTTCAGTATTGTTTATTGTGTGTCTGCATGTGTATCAGTGTTTGCACTGTGTGTATGCATACCTGTAACTGTGTGTGTGTGTGTGTGTGTGTGTGTGTGCGCTCACCGCTGCGGCTGCGCAGCATCCTGGCTGAGATGCCGTTGGCTCTCGTTGGCGAGCCGGACCCGCCGTTGTCCACCGAGCTCACCTCCCCTCCCTGCTGCTTCAGCAGGTCCGTCAGCGTCCTGCAGACACACACACACACAGACACACACACACACACACACACACACACAGACACACACAGACACACACAGACAGACACAGGCTGTAATTTGAAGCTCAATTTACTCTCCAATGCCGAGTCTGGATGAATAAAAGTTATACATTTATAATACATTGAATTTATATTATATAATTTATATGATTTCTAATAGATAAATGGAAAATGTGCTACTCGGTCCATTTTTCTGTTGTAAATGAGAGCAGACAGTTCATCTTCCTATAAAGGATTTCATTACAGTTCAGTTATTCTCACATCATCTTCTTCTGTTATCCTCACAAACTGAGACTGCTAGTCCCAAGAGAGGGCTTTCCTAGACAGCTGGAACCCCTACACACACACACACACACACACACACACACACACACACACACACGCACCTACACACACACACACACACAAACACACACAAACAATGCATTCCCATGTACATCCTCTATTCTGTGCACGTGGATGTGCCGTTTTGTTTTAGTATTCCAAGTGCATTTTTTTTATGTGTCTTTTTGCATCTAGCAAACTCAGTGTGTGTACTGTGTGTGTGTGTGTGTGTGTGTGTGTGTGTGTGTGTGGTCAGGGTTAACAGGGTTAGGTTCAGAGCCTGGGAACCTCTCTCTACACTGCTACCTTCTTTTTCCTGTTGTTCTCAGTGGAAAGCTTGTGCTGCTGCTGTGTGTGTGTGTTGGGTTGCATCATGGTAGCGCTCAAATTGCCAAGCGCTAGATGTTAAGGATTTATCAAAAGAGCTTTGTGCATGAAATGATTTTTAAATAGTCGCATAGCTGCTACAAAAGCCAGCAAACACTGATACCCCAGCCTGCACCAACGATGAAAAACCGATGAAAAGTTTTATATATGTTGTCGTCCACCTGTAGTGTTTTGTGATACGTGGACAAAACATGCAAATCCTTACATACAGTGTCATTTATTGGGTTCACTGGGCTTGTTTGGTCCACATATCACTATTATTTTGAAATCTGGTGTGTGTGTGCTCAGGTATCAGAGCTACCTGCCACATGGACACAGAGAACAGTGTTTGTGCAGTAGGTCCATCTTTAAAAAATCCAATCCATTTTGATATTTTGCGTTCAGAGCACCAGGGGAGTGCAGGCCTTGTTGAGCTGTAATAATAGATGTCACTGCATAACGGTTTTGCCAGCTGGGATGTCAAAACCTCAGAACTGTTTCCTACCCAGACAGAACCTTATAATTACAAGCTCAGATGCTGAAATGCTGGAAATAGAAAGAAGCGGTTCAATGTGTGAGATGATTCAAAGTGGATTTTAACAACAAAATCAAACTTCTCAGTGTCTCTTTTTCATGTTTATGTGTTTTGCATATTATCATGGAGGAAGCCATCGAATCAGGACCTGTCGTCGACCAGCCGCTTTTTGCTGGTCAGAATTTCCTCCAAGCTTTTAAACGTTGTCTTCTTCGGACTCAAGATGCAAGTAAATGCAAATGAATGGCAGCAACATGTTGGGGCCGTTCAGGCTGAGCGGCTCCACCGGACCGGTTGAAAGTTGCTCAAGGGAATCAACCGATTACCGACAGAGGCTTATCCTCTGACCTATAAGACATCCAGGCTTGACAAGCTATTATAGAGAGGATAACACACACACACACACACACACACACACACACACAGAGGACAAACACGCCGGCAGCCATGTACGCATCCACACAGACACATGAAGACAAAGGCAGTATGGAAAGAGATTAGTGCCAGCAGAGATTGTATTTGAATTGGTCATGCTCATATTGAACTGTTGAATAAAAAAAAAAATGGATTTGTTCAATCAATAATTCTGTCACTTGAGAAATTAAAGTCCCTTGTGCCCAGATGTGCGTCTCAGGAAGCCGAAACTGAATTTAGAAAACTGAATTTGAATTGGGAAAACCACATTTGAAATTCTAGCTAAAAGTGAAATCCAATAATAATCGCATTCAATTTCAAACCGTTGCATTCAATTTAAAATTGTGCCTCACAAATTCAATTTTCAAATTCATCTATTCAACAGATCTATTGTTTTAAATTCAACAGTTGAATATAAGCATGAAAAAAAAAATCAAATTTATGCGATTCAAATCCAATCTCTGCTGGCACTGATTTCTTTCCATAATACACAAGCATTAACATAGACAAGGATGAACACACACACACACACACACACACACACACACACACTGACCGACCACCCAACCTCCTTCCTACAGCTGACAAAACCCCAAACACCTCCCTCCCAGTTGCACACACACACACACACACACACACACACACACACACACACTCATCACTTTGAATAAACACATTTCCGCTCTGTGCGTTTGCTGAGTTTACACTGTTGACGGTATTCACTCCCTTGATCAATAATTCAAACACTGGTGCCTCTGTTCCGCTAACGAAGCTCATGTACATAGCCCCTACACACACACATACACACACACACACACACACACACACATGCACAGGTACACTACACACACACACACACACACACACGTACATCCCAGAGTAGGACCGTGCTGAGTGAGATAGCCAGAGGCAACTTGTTCACACTCAACCTGCCAAATAGTGAGTCCCTTTGGCCACCTCACTGATGCAGATCTACAAACCATGCGTGGGTGTGATGATAGGAGTAACGGTGTCACTGATGCCAGAAAGCGACACCTGCAGGGAGTTGACTGCTTGTTTTATCAGCTACATGCATCTCATCTGGAGGAATTTTAGATGTAGGTGTGTGTGTTCACATACATGACCCAAGGAAAACTCCACCGTAAAACACCTTAACACTGTTTAAAAAACAACTATTGGCAATTTCTGGGGTCCATTTTGTAGTTTGGTGGTGAATTTTTCTTGGCCAA
Source organism: Centroberyx gerrardi (assembly GCF_048128805.1). Taxonomy (NCBI): domain Eukaryota; kingdom Metazoa; phylum Chordata; class Actinopteri; order Beryciformes; family Berycidae; genus Centroberyx; species Centroberyx gerrardi. The sequence continues at coordinate 21,078,667 of NC_136016.1, forward strand.
ATGTAGATGAGGTGACGTCATGTCCAGATATTTCAATGGAAATGGAAATAGACAATGGACAATTGACAATGGAAATAGACCAGAATGCAATGCAGCCACAAGACAGGTTGAGTTGTGAGTAAAGAGTGCGACTCCAACTTTTTCTCGCTCCACTATTGCTATCGCTCTCTCCACCTACACGTATAATGAATGCAAGTTTACACCTGTTCTCTGGGGGTTGTCGAAAGGCATTCTGGGAAATGTAGGAAATCACTAACTGAAGTAGAAGCAGATTGAGGGAAAGTGAGTACACCAAAAAGTAAATTACACCATAAGACCCGTATCTGAGAATTCAGTTTTCCTGATCTGATTTCATAATAGAAAATCTAATTGTGAATGTGTACGTGTGTGTGTATGTGTGTGTGTGTGTGTGTGTGTGTGTGTGTGTATACGTGGGTCTTCATGAATGTGTGTGTTAGATTATGACATGAAAGTGTCCCTCTCTGAACATTTCCATCACACAACAAAAAGACTTAAACGCCTCCCGCTCTCTGCTCCTCTTTACCTCTTCTGCAAAGACTCTTTTCTCTCTTCTTCTCTCTTCAGCTTTCATTCTCTTTCCTTTCATTCTTCTCTCTCTCTCTCTCTCTCTCTCTGCCCTCCCCTCCCTCCACCCAAACGGAGCCCTAAATCTGTCTCTTCCTCTCCTCCCTCCTCTTTTAAACCGTACCGTTTGTGCTGCTCTCCTCCATTCTCTCTCCCTGCACCTCGTCTCCTCTCTGACTCACTGCAGCGGAGCGCCTCGGGCCTCCGCTCTCCTCTCTTGGCTCGCCGCTCAAACAACTTGCTGATTTGGACTTTTAATCTGCCACAAAACTGCGCCTGTCTCCGGGCTATATAGTGTTTATGGAGTCTTGGCTGCGCTTCATGAGGAAAGACTGAAGATGGCCATGTAGCTGGCTTGAAGATTAAGAGGGGGGGGGGGAGATTTACGGAAATAGCTCACGCTGGTTGCAAACGATGAAGTCTAGATCGATGATATACTGAAGGAATAGATGTTTTAGTTGTTTGTTAATAAACCTGTTTTCATCACTACTGTCACTGCTTCTTCTCGCCGCTCCACTTAAGCTTGTTCTTGCCATGTTGGCCGCGTTTTGAGTACGCTCCGCTCCTTTCTGATTGGCTCCTCCAATCATAAATAATATAATAAAATAATATAATAACAGAGAAAAGTGTCCCAATCCCACTAATTGAGACCCCTTGGATTCGCCTTGTTTGCCAAATGAAATTCAGGTGTCTGGTTTCTCCTCCCACAGAAAGTGAAAAATCGAAACTTAAGGGTGAAATCCAATCTCACCAGCGTTAGATCTTCTCCTCTCTCGTCTCTTTGGTTTCTTTGGGTATAAAGCATCACAGACCGGCCGCTTGGTAAACATGAGCGAGCTGTGTGACGTTCACTGACCTCACTGCACAGGAATTCTGGGTATTGAAGTTCAAAGTTTTCAAACAGTTGCCTCTCTCGCTTCTCATTTGGAGTCGCCAACATGCAAAGTTGACTAGTGCAGCTTTAAAATCACAACTGAGGTGATTAATTCGCTAAAGTTTGATAATTACTGTAAGTTCTCAGCAAAGAAAATCATATGCTGGCTCTTATAAGCGCTCTTCTACCTCTTGTCACGATATAATAACCATTATGGACTCCCTTACATATTAGAAACAGTGCATCTCTCGTCATCTTTAAATGATCTTATAAAAACTTCCTACTGGAGTTTCAGGTCTGTCATCTTTGACTTATAATAATAATAATAATATCTGGCATGTTTCTGAACCACGAACCAGAATGATTTTAAATTCTCTTCCTTTATAATCTCTTGTTTCATATATCGTTTTCCCATCTCTTTCTTCCAAATATCTCTTTTGAATTTGCTGAGTAGGCCTCAAAGCTGTTTAAATTCCTTCTATGGCATTTTAACCTTTTTTACATGCATAAAAAAATAAATGAAATTACATTTATACAGCATTAGATTTGCAGGAGTGTGTGTTGGATCTGGATACTACTGCAATATTCCTCACTATAATCAGTGTGTTTGATAGTTTCCACTCTTGCTGAGAACATAAAAACATGTTTTACTGTTTATTTCAGTGGGATGTTCTTGCTGTCAAACACAAACTCTGCTTCAGCTGTTACATCTTTAGGAAATAATCATCCCGTTCTTTGTGACAGAGGACAAAAGCCTTCCCATGCTGTAGTGAATCCCTGCCTCATGCAGCTGAGTGGATCTTGGTCTAACCTTCAGTCTGCGCTCCTCTCCTCTCCCTCGGCTCTTTACTCTATAACATCTTACGTAACAGCGATGTGCCTGAGATCTGTGAGCTCATCACGGGCCGTCCTGTCCTCCCTGCTTTCCCCTCACATCACAGCTGCAGTGAGATGAGACTCTGCTAATGTCCTGTAACAATCAATTACCCAACCAGATCACCGGCCACAACACACACACTAATTAGCTACAACCAGAACTACAGTGGCTGTCCGAACTGTCTCTCTCTCTCCAATTCAAATTCAAATCAGCTTTATTGGCATGACAGGAGAGAAACCTCTGTTGCTGAAGCTGCACAGTATTTCAAAATGAGGTAAGATTACAACATTGACTAATAATTAATAGTGAATAAACAGTAAAATAACGAATATCAACAGTCATATCAACAACAATATAATCAAAAACCGTTCAATAACGTTACTAGTTCAGTTCAATTTTGCAACTGGACAGAGAAGAAAGAGATAAATAGATAAATAGATACAAAGTAAATAGTCAATAGACAGAAAGGGAAAAGGAAAGGAGGGTAATTCTGTAACAGACAATTAATTTTCAACATTTATATTTTCTCATACAACTGATGATATTCACTAACAAGCTGAGCTGCTGGTTCTACAGTGTTTGCATTTCCCCCCAAAAAAACATTCTGGATGCTTTTCTCTTTCTGTAAATACAGAGAAAGTTGGATCTTCAGTGTAATACTTGGTAAGTGTAAAATCTCTGACTCTCTTATATCTTTTTACAGTAAAGCAGGAAATGACTCTCTGTTTCTGTCTCTCCTGATTGGCAGCATGTTCTGTTTTCTCTGGCCGCATGTCTTTTTATGGCAAGATCACGCTCACTGACCCTGTACACTGCAAAAAAAGTCATTTAGTCTGTTGTTCTAAAATCGTAATTTTCTTAACATAAGTGAAAGAAATCTGCCAGTAGGGTTCGATAATTAAACTTGTTTCCAAAGCAAATCAATTTGTTTCAAGAATTTAGTAGAATCAAGAGTCATTTTCTTGACAGCAGTGCAGTGATCTGCTTTATTCTGACTGGTTTCAACAGACTGACTCATTTCTAGAAAATTCCTGAAACAAGTGCAGCTGCAGTGGAAACCAGTGGAGTTATCTCTCCTCACTGCAGAATTAAAATAAGACTTGAAGGCTGAATATGAGACTAAATGACTCGTTAAGATGAATGTTTTTTTTTTTGCAGTGTGTTTAGTTAGAATTTCTTTTTTTTTTTTTTTTTTACAACCTTTCATTTTAACAAGATCATTTGCAGGTTGGTATTCTCCTTGTAGATCTTCATAACATTTCAACTTGTTGTGTTGTTTCATTTCTTTTTGCCAATTGCAGATATTTTGTTATTACATTCAATTAGTTTGAACATTGTTCTCTCTCTCTCTCTCTCTCTCTCTCTCTCTCTCTGTCTCTCTCTCTCTCTGTCTCTCTCTCTCTCTCTCTCTGTCTCTCTCTCTTCCTCTCTCTCTGTCTCTCTCTCTCTCTCTCTCTCTCTGTCTCTCTCTTTCTCTCTCTCTGTGTCTCCCTCCCTCTCTCTCTCTCTGTCTCGCTCGCTCTCCCTCTCTCTCTCTCTCTCAATCCCCCTCTCTCTGTCTCTCTCCCCCCCCCCCCTCCCTCTCTCAGGCTCAGTATCGATGTCAGTGTTCCTGGCTCTCTCTCCATCATCGCTGCATTGATTGCACTAATGTAAAATGTCCTGAATACAGTAAGACCTGTATGTGCGGTCAGGACAAACATACGTGTTTCCGTGTGCATTTTCATATCACAGATAATCCATACGGCAGCGGGAAAGATGCATGAATTAACGCACACATCAGTGATCCAGTGCTGTGCATGCGGACCCCCTGAACCCAGTACTGTGTAATGGACTCTGGAAATGTATTTTCAATTTTTTTTGGTCCAGTTCACAATGTCTATGGTGGCGTTGTTCCTTCCCCGGACAAACTATAGGCTATAGGCTATGTATTCTTTCTAAATATTATTTTTTACCTTTTCATATTTTTTCTGCACTTACATACTTTTCCCATCTTTCTCCTCTCTTGTTTCCCTCTCTTTTTTTGCAGGGTTTTGGCTTGATGATAAGGGCTCGTTCTCTAAATTTGGTTCACAATTTTCCAGAGGTGTGACCAAGTCAACTTTACCAAGTCAGATCCAAGTCAAGTCCATGTCATTAATGTCAAGTCTCAAGTCTAAATGTAGAACAGCAAGTCAAGTCAGAACAAATCAAGAGTCCAGTATCAATTTAATATCTTAAAGAAAACTAAATATCTAGGACTTTTCAATGCAATATGGTTTTAATAGGATGAAAACTTGGTAAGAGCATCATGAGTTTGATTTCTATAATCAGTTTCAACTTGAACAGAATTTAAATTCAGTCGTCTGCTGGAACAAATCTCATCACTTTCAATCTGAGTCATTTACACAAACACAAGATCTCAAGTCAAGACTTTAGAAACCTTTTCAAGTCATCAAAGTACAAGTCAAGTCAAGTCTCAAGTCTTCTCTTCATGCATCAAGTCAAGTCTCAAGCAATTAAAACCTTATGGAGTTTGAGTGATAAGCAGTTGTTGACAGACAGAAACCACTAAAACAACCAGATTAGCTGTTGATGAGCTGTGTCACCTATGACCTTTTCCTGAAGACAGCAATTAACCTCTATCATTCACACACACCCACACACCCACACACACACACACACACTGAGACAGCTGACTGATTTCCCTCTCCTGGACGGATCGATAACATCAGTCGGTCGACTTCTCCTCTCCTGGTATTTTAAAACCTTTTTCTTGTTTTTCTCTCACTTACATACTTTCACCATCTTTCTCCTCTCTTGTTTCCTTCTCTCTTCCTCTCATTCCCTCAAACCTTTCCTCAGCTAATCCCTCTTCATCATTGCTGTGATCCAATGTGAGTAGCACTACAAATAACAAAGTTTGTTGCGCTGCGTTGCGGCAACCAGCAATGTGAAGGAAAGTTTTTAAAGGAAAATGCCATTTTTTGAACGATGTTTCAGTGTTTTCAGGTGGATTTTTCCTTTAAATATGAAGGGTTTCACTCCAAAGCGCTATATACTGTATATCCATTTTTTTACAAATGTTATTGATGTTCTGCTGATATCATAAAGATGATTCGGAGTGAGTTTTACTTTCACACCAGCCGGTGGTTTCAGTGTCACATGAAGAATGGAGTCACATTTTTCAGTTGGTGGATCTTATTTTGGGATGAGACTCTTCATACACAGTGAAAGTGTAGGGTTAAGGTTTTTTCTTTTTTGCCAGCCAGCAGCCAGTGAATGTTTGTTTGATGGAAGAAAAACTGAATATTCCTGAAATATTTAGGACCAAAACAGTTAATAGCAGATGCTGAAAATGAGTCAAAGGCTTAAATCTGTTTCAACTACTGTAGATTCTGCTTTTTTAAAACCAAAGGCCACCGTGAAAATATGTTTTGGACTTGAGATGCGATTTAAAGCGGTAATCTGAGAGACCCCGCTTTTTTTCTTGTCTTCCCAGAGATCACCTGTCAGTCAAACAGTGTGGGCGGAGCTTGGATTTTCTATTGATGCAGTTTGACTTTCTCTTTTCTCTGTCTGTTCAGCCGTGGTGGCTATCACTGCTCATGCTAACTAAATTCTATTAGAAATGTATTTGCCCGTCAGTTTTCGTTTCCATTTTATCTTTTACATTTTAGGCGTTTAGCTGATGCTCTTATCTAGTGCGACTTCTAATGAACGCATCAGTACAAAAAGCTTAAATTCCTACATCAATAACATTAAGCCGTCATCAAGCAGCTAATATGAAGTAGTGTAAGGGTCAGAGGCTTTAAATAATATAACAAAATGTTCCTGTGACCCCAGAATCTGTAAGGAACTGAGGAAGAAAGATTGATGTTTTCCTCCTGCCGCATCAATAAAAGATCAATAGAAACTGTCCGATGTTCATACAAAATAGTTTTCCTGGCACTTCACAAATGTTCTGAATGAGAATCACTCCTGCACACCTGAATATTTAGCTTAAGAAACAGGTGCAGCAGGGGTAAAATGTCTGAAAAAGAAACTGATGATAGGCTGAGTGCTGAAACGTTTGATCTGCTCTTCGTCTTTTGTAATCAAAATCATTATTTTTGCATAGCTTGTGTCTTTGGGCATCATTTTGAATGCGAGAGAGTCTGTTTTTTAAAGTGAATTTAAAGGGAAACAACTGGTGGTGCGCATAAATTTGAGTCTTAACGCGTAATGAGCACAGGTGAACTTGATGAAAAAAGTGAAAAAAAAAAAACCATACACACAAATATAGAATTGAACTGAAAAAGATTGAATACTTTACTCAGGTGATGAAAGTTGACCAAGGGATTGGTCAGTTCGAATGACCAAACTTTGTATTTGTTATTTGTGTTGGCAAGCTAAGCCACTCAGGAGGAGTTATGAGTTTCTTTCTCGTTGGTAAATGTTTAAATGTCAGTATACTGGTCATGGCTAAAATGCTCCACTGCCTCCCTTTTGATCAGAATTTCAGTTTAAAGCTGCATTAAGTAAGATTTTCCTTCCCCAAAAAAAGCAAATGACAAAGCAGTATTATTATTATCATTATTATTATTATTATTATTTCCTCTTCACTAGATGTTTCTGTTGGATCTCTGCTATGATCAGCTAGCTTCTCTATTGCGGAAATGTGACTTTTATAAGTTGCCAATAGAGATCGATAAAAGTCATAAATTACTCAATGCCTTTTGTTTTTTTTTTACTTGCATGTAGACATACAAACAAACAAAAAACAATCTCGATCATACATGTAATACAGAGATATACTGTATGTGCATAAGCAAATTTATATGTACATGAGGAAAAGAACAAATGCATATATGTATAATAAAGAGACATTACATGAAGAAAGAAAGAAAGAAAAGAAAAGAAAAAAGGAATGAAAGGAAGTTAGATAACGAAGGGATAAAGAGGAGAGGGAGAAAAAAGAGGTTTTGGGGGTGAGGTGTGTGTGTGTGTGTGTGTGTGTGTGTGCGAGTGTGTGTGAATGTCCCAACTTAATGCTAATTTAAAACAAAGACAGACTAAAGTCAAAGAGTTGCACTGATATCTGACTCCGTACTGGGTCTAAGTCGGTCTTAACAAGATAGTGATCTATGATGGTATCCATAGAGCCAGTGCAGCAACATAGTGATCCCACATGATGGTATCCATAGAGCCAGTACAGCAACATAGTGATCCCACATGATGGTATCCATAGAGTCAGTACAGCAACATAGTGATCCCACACTCCTTGACATCATCCAGCCAGGATCAGCAGCGATTAGAGCTCAGGCATTTCATGATGCTGGCCAAAAATCCCCCATCATGCACCTGGACTGTATCCGCCACTGCAACAACCACTGCAGCCTGTTCTTTCTCTAATGTTGGACAGGCAAACTGTAACACAAAACTCTCATCTTTCACACCGCTATCTGCACCTTCTGATCGCTGAAAAGGGAACAAAATGTCATATTTCTGAACATTTCTTCGGAAGTTATAATAGCTGAGGTTCAGGAGCAGCAGCACACCTCAGTTCCACCTCCCATCATTTACCTTTACCTGCCCTACACACACCTGTCTGCTCCTGTTCTGCCCCTCCCTCTCTCCTCTCTCTCTCTCTGTCTATCTCAGGGTTTTTTATATATGGGGGGTCGATCATGCCCAGGAGCAACGGCGGATCCTTCGCCAACACCTTCCCCAAACCGCAGTCAACACCGTTCAGACGTCGCCGCACTCCGAGACGCGATGCAAGATATCGCAGCTTTACAATCTGCATTATATTCAAAGTCAAAAAGTCCTAAAACAATAGTGCAGCATGCAGTAAAATGTAGGACTTCTCACATGGCTACATCTGTACCGCCGCTTTAATTAGGAGGTACAAGCCAAACATCAAGGCAAGACAAACATTAGACCTCAGTAAAAATATGCAAGGTCAGAGAGAATACAGTTGTGTGTCCATGCTTTATTTGACAGTGAGCTTTCTCTTAAAAAATTTTTGGCAAAAAGAAGAGAGGAAAATCTAAGAGATAATGAGGAAGATATTGGACTTTTGGACCCACAGCTCAGTCATTTGGCTACAAAACATTTGGATTATGCTGCACGAACTGTTTGGAGAAATTTTATGGATATTTTATGTTTTTTTGGAGCTGTAAATGGACTCTGTTAACTTCAGTAGTTTGTTAGAAAGCTGAGATGGAGCTATGGGGGCTACTTGCTGTGTGTTCAATGCAGTTTCCACTAACATGAGTGAGTAGATAATGACTGAGTCTTCCTCTTGGGGTGAATTAATCCTTTAAATAGCCTCAAAAATCATCACTTTCAAGATAAAGCGCTGCCAAAGTTTCTAGTTTTTAACTGTCGTCCATTTTCCCCCGTTCTGACAAACACACCGACCACGCCGGCGGACACACACCACACAGAACAACAACTCAACAACACACTACCGAGCCCTTGAGTCAGTGGGCGCTGACCCACATTTAACTGTGTGTGGGCCGAGCGAAGCCCGGCAGGCCGGAGGAGGAGAGAGGGAAGGAGGAGAGAGGAAAGGAGGAGAGAGGAAGGTAAAGCGGCTGCAGGGCGGGAATTGTCACATCTTATCCAGCCAGGAAGCTGTCAACTTGTTTGTCCTTTCATTTGGGGAAGAATTGCGGCGAATGGTGACGCAGACGGACACGTGTGCACGCATTCACACATTTACACACGAGCGTACGTGCACACACACACACACACACACACACACTGGTGACAGGTGAGAGGTGATAGAGAGTGACAGCCAAACACTGGAGGAGATCAGAAGGCGGGAGAGACGGAGGGAGCCGTGAAAGCGGAGCGGAGGAGGAGGAAACTCGCTGGAAACTTGTGTCTCTTTTCACTTCTCGGTGCAAACACACTTTCTCACGTGGCGGGGCTTTTAAGATGAGTCACGTCTGTGTGATGCGCTTCCCGCCCTCGCTCTCTCTCTCTCTCTCTCTCTTCCCCTCTGCTCTCTCCTTAAACCAGAGGAGTCACACTGAGCGCCAGCAGCAGAGGACAGGAGCGGAGCTTTCATCACAGAAATAGGATAGTGCAATGGGTAGTGTGTATGTGTTGGTGTGTGTGTGTGTGTTCATATGTGTATGTGTGTGCGTGTGCAGGTGTATTTGTGTGTTCACATGCAGTTTGCGCATGTGGGTGTGTGTCAGGGTGAGAAAACTAACGGGGGCCGCGGGCAAAAATGTCCTGGAAAGTTCTGAAAATATCTGTGAAATCATGAATGAAGGGCAAAAAATGTCCCCGGATTTTTGAAGCACCATTTTTTATATTTAACCCTGTTCACATTTTTTTCATTGTCATATTTTCACATGTGAATGTGGCTACTGTCCCCCGTGGGCCACCGTAGCTGACTCGTGGGAGCCGATGATGGGGCGATTCTTTCCAGTGCATTGTGGGTGAGAAAAAATGGATTTTGCTCAGAAAACAACCGAGTACGCAGCCTGAAGCAGTTTCTCTGTTCATGTCATGGTATATTGTGATTTAAAATAAAACACATCTTAGTTTTATAAATTGAGTGTTTGGTTGCCAATACGCAATTCAAATGTTTAAGTTAATAGTTCAATAAAATTGCCCAAATTGCCCCAAAATGACCAAAATGCCCCTAAAAATCAATCAAAGTGGGATTTCTACAAGTGAATTTCTTACCCTGGTGTGTGCATGGTGTGTGTGTGTGTGTGTGTGTGTGAGAGAGAGAAAGAGAAAGAGAGAGAGATAGAGAGGGCGGAATGGAAAAGCAATCCTATTTGTTGCATGAGCCTGCAGTCTATCTGCAGCCCATGTTGTATTGAGTATTGCTTATCTGTCTGCTTTACAGCAGGGCAGAGCGGCATAAGTAAGGTCAAGCCCTTTAAGTGGCGATGTCACTCATTACACATTACATAACATGATGCCTAAAGAGCCTTCGGCAACGCTCACACACACACACACACACACACACACACACAGATATAGATATATGACATGCGGGCGAAGGCAGACATATGGCTCCACATGCATGTAGCGTCGCTGTCGGGTGAAAACCTCGTATCTCCAACATGTCAACTTATCAGGAACTAAGAAAAACAGCCTTTTGTATCTTAATGTCAAGACATTTTTTTTAAATTTTCCACTGGATTTCGAAAGGTTTCATCAGTCTGAGCGGTCGGCTCAACCCATAGACGAGCATGTAATCCTCTAATGGAAAAATCACCAAATTTGAAAATCACCGTAATTGGAGTTACGAGGTTTTCACACGACGACAGCGGTCAGCCGGAGCGCTAGGACACACACATGGGCAGACACACACATGGGCAGACACATGCCACATACACACACACTGATTTTAGATATTTTTAGAGATCATGTGACCTGTCCAGCCGCCATGTTAGACCCCAGCCTCACTCACGCTGCATGTCTCTCAGTGTGGTGATGTGGACCGTGCTCAGGCAGCCTAAAGGCCACCACTATCATTCTTCTTGTTAATTGAACTATAAATCACCACAAAGCGAGTGTGTGTGTGTGTGTGTGTGTGTGTGTAAGGATGAAGGTCAATGGTTGTTTGTTTACTTTTTCTGTATAAAGCCAGCCTCTTTCCACTGGAGGCTTTTCATTAGACGTGACACTGTGACCTGAGGCGGGTCCTTTCCTTTTGCTGGCCAGGGATCAGTGCAGCATACAAACACACTGAAGCTGGTGTGTGTGTGTGTGTGTGTGTGTGTGAGGGGGTTGGGGTGGGGGCTAGAGAGGAAGAAACACCTTGGTTTTTAAGAAGTTTCAAAGCTGATTCGGGAGAACTGGTAGGATTTATTAAGTGTTAATCAGCTTGCACAATATGGCACGGTGTTGCGGAAAGAGGGAGAGAAACAGAGCGAGAAAAAGAAGAAGGTGGGAAAGAAAGAAAGAAAGAAAGAAAGAAAGAAAGAAAGAGCAGGTGGAAGACAAGGTTTGGGAAATTGTTGCTAAGGTATGAGAGCAAAGTGCAGAACTGGCTCACCATGCTTTGTCACATTAACATCCAAGCCTAAACTGTGTGGATATATTTATATATTTTTGTGTTTCACCTCATAAAGTGCGCACGGTACACGAGGTCTTAGCTGCACGTACATTTCTGGACCGGGGATTTGTGTCAGGAGGACTAAGAGCTGAGCAGGCGCGCAGGCAGAGCGGCCCGGAGACGGTAGAAACTGTAATCTTGGTGAAATTTGTTTAATCTCAAGGAGGAGCGGTAATCTGGTGAGATGGGCTAATGGAGGCGGGGTGTTTATACCGCCGGAGTGTTTCTATTTCAGTGAGGTGCTACCCTCCAGGAAATATTAATCCTGCCTGTGTGCTAATATCCAGCGAACGGGTGTGTGGCTCGGGACGCACAGGCAGAGAGAGAGAAGAGAGAGCTGCTGGGGGAAATCTGGACGTAGGAGACGTGCAAGATCTGTGTGTGGAGTGTTTCTGTCCAGTGTGTCCGCTTTCCTGATTAATCATGGAGATAAACAGCATTTTGAAGTAAAACTCCCATTCCCATTTGGCACACTTTGGGCACTTTGGGTGTCCAAAGTGTGCCAAACCGTGTGAAATTGTTGTACTTTGTTATATTGTCATCAATTGTTGTCATTGTTGTAGTCAAGAGGTTCAGGTGCATCATTGTCCATGGGATCTTGGTTATAATGGTGTATAATGTATAATTGCCTGATAATATACTAGGCGAGGATTAAAATAGTAATTTTTCCTTTGTTCAATCTCCATCCCGAATTTCCCCAAGGCCTAGGGGATCAATAAAGTGCAATCGTAATCTTAATTTACTCCTGAATGGTAATAGTTATAGGTTTACTGATATGGATCCATATTCTCCAGCTTCTTACCTATCAAAGTAGGCCAGAACCATCCATGTAGGCCTTATAGTTGTGGAGCTATTCTTAATTCATTTTGGGCGTTTTTTTCCTGATTTTTGGCTAAGTGGTTGATTAAAATGCCCCAAAAAATAAACCAACAGGTGAGGATTGACGCTGACAGAGAGGGAGATGAGGATGAGAGAGGAGAGAGGAGAGGCAGGCAGAGGCTGGAAGAGGAAAGGAAGGAAGGAAGAGATGGAGGTAAAAAAAAAAAAAAGAGAGGAAGGAATAAAGATGCGAGTGGTTGAAACCTTCTCCTCCTCCCTCTGGTTCTGCCTCGCCCCGCTTTCCCCGGGACAAGAGGAGAGGAAAACCAGGAAGGAAAAGAGAGGGAGAGGAAGGCTGGAAGGCTGGATAGATAGATGGAGAGAGGGAGAGAGAAAGGAGATGAAGGGAAGACTTTGAGGAACATAAAACAACATGATATGTGACAGGAAAGGAAGACGAGAGGAACAAATGGACGAAGATGAGATGGAGAGTCTTGAAAGAGAAACGAGATCAGAAAACAAGTAGTTTGGAGAGATACAGAGGAGTGTGTGTGTGTGTATATGTGTGTGTGTGTGTGTGTGTGTGTGTGTGTTTGAGACCCTAAAGGATAAGAGAGGGATAGAGCAGAGGATGAGGAGAGGGGGAGGAGAGGGGGAGGGGAGGGGAGGGGGATTTGAGCGCATGCTGTGCTTCTGTTTGCCTAATGATTTCCTGAGGGGAATGGATTGAACTCTGAACCATATATTTAACCCCACTGCAGTTGGAGTGTGTGTGTGTGTGTGTGTGTGTGTGTGTGTGTGTGTGTGTGTGTACGTGCTTGCATGCATACATATGTGTGTGTGTGGAGAGAGATGAGGTTTGAATATGAAGCAACTGAGGTGAAAAGCTTAAATGATTTCCTGAATATTTCTGTTTTTCTGCCCATGGAGACAAAATTTAGGTAGAGTACATTCAAAATACTTATTTATTATTTGTTTCGATCCGATAATAATAATAATAGTAATATGTGATTTGAGTCCCGCTTGTCTTGTGGTAAAAACCTTAATAGTTTTGCACACCTTGGACAAACTTGGAAGAGGGAATTATCTCACACACTTTTATTCCTTCTTCAAGTTTGCTTTAAAAACCCTAGCAGAGATCGTTTTTTTGTTTTTGTTTTTAATTTTTTTGTTTATTTCAAATATAAGTCATGCTTACAAGCAAAGCAAATGGTACATGAGGGATGAAATAGAAAACAAAAATATTAAAAAAAGAAAAGAAAAGAAAGATAAAGTGGAAAAAGGAGAAACAAAGAAAACAAATGGAAAATTAGAAACATGTTTAAAAAAAAAAAGAAAGAAAAATCACAGGTAAAATCTGGGTGTGATATATGGGTGTATATGGGTGAATGCATGTGTATGAATGCATACACATGAGCATGAACCCTTACAGAAACTCATAGTGAATTACATTGCTCATACAGCACAATACTTTACACACAGTGCAAAACCATTTTCAAATCAATATCAGAATTTTTCCTTTCCCCCTTAGTTTCTCAACACTTGTCTCACTCTCTTTCTTTCTTTCTTTCTTTCTTCTCTCTTTCTCCTAACTTCATTTCGGTCACACAGCATTTCCCATGATTTGCATTCACCGTCAATACGGAGCGGGACAGCGGGACAGAAAATGCAGTTACACCTCCCAGGTGAAATGACCAGCTCGTCTAAACGGGTTGTGTGAGACTGAGACGAGCCGCTCAGATCATGTTAGGTGTTGCTGGAGAACGCTTACAGGTCGCTTTACTTAATGCACGCACACGCATGCGCACACAGGCGTACAAACACACACACACACACACACTGATGCTGCGCGTTCTTTCAAAGTCAGAAGTCGGGAATTTCCAGATTGTTAGCTGGAATTAAAACCTTTGTACATTCCAGTGGTTAGCGCTCGGAAAAACGGGAGAAACATGGACGCCTGCAAGATTTTCTTTTCCCAATGTAAAATACGGTTCCCCATGAAACTAAGCTAATGTAATGTCAATGGTATTTGACGATGTTTGCTAGCTAGTTAGCATGGCGCAACCGTTTGCCACACAGGTGTTTTGATAGATTTAAGGTCATGTGATGCTGCAAATTGAACTCGAGTGTATTTTGACTTTCTGACTTCTCTGGAACGCAGCATAAGACACATGCATGCACACACACACATGCACACACACACATGCACACATACACAAATACGTATATATGCACATGCATTCATGCACACAGAAACACACACAGACACACAAATACGCATATGTACACACACTTACACAAACAATTATACGCACACACACACCCCATCCACTCCTTTGCTCCCATATATATACTCTGTAGATCTGCCCCGCCCCCCTCCACCTCTGCGCTCCTCACCTGGAGTTGCTGATGTCGGCGTGGCTCGCCCCGGCTCCTCCCCCTCCTCCTCCGCTCCCCCGGCTCTTCTCCAGGCCCAGCTTGGTGAAGATGCCCACCAGCACCATGATGGCCACCACGCCGCAGATGATGTAGACGATGAGGTGCGTGCGGTCTCGGTCCTGGTCCCCCTGGCCCTCGGTGATGGCGGCCACGGGCTTGCCGGTGTTGGCCCAGATGGGCGTGTCGTAGTTGGAGCAGATGCTCTGGTCCAGCCGCTGCTGGCGGAACTGGCAGCAGAAGCGGTAGAAGCAGGTGCCGCAGCAGTACAGGAAGACGCCGGCGTTGCAGTTGAACGGCGGGTCCCACTGGCCCATGACGTCGTAGTAGCCCTGGCAACGCGTCCCGCCGGCGGGAGGGTCGTCCTCGTCGTCGGCGTCCCCCCCGCTGGTGGGCGTGGACAGGCCCGTCTCCAGGGGCTTGTTCTGGGTGGTCTCCACGTAGCTGGGGGTCGTCCGGTTGGCCACCGCGGTCGGGACGACGGACGGGTCGGCGTCGGTTACGCTCACCGTGGTGACGGAGGGGTCCTGGGCGAGGGCGGGGCGGGTCGTCAGGAGGGAGGAGAGGAGGAAGAGGAAGAGGAGGCAGGAGAGGCGGGTGGCGGCCGCCATGGTGCTGCGAGATGCCATCGCCTACAGTCCAACCTGCAGGCTTAGAGCGGGAAGCAAACACAGATGGAAAGCTGTTACAGACAGAACAAAGGTCATTAAACACAAAGTGACTCGTTTTACGCGCCATAACCATCGACAGCAGGATCCTTGTATCTGTCTGTGTCTTGTAACAGCTTTGTTTCGCCCCAAATTTCTACTTTTTTGCTGTTACAGACAGTTGACATTATACCCCAAAGGCAGAAGTCGTTTCACGCTCAAACCAGTGATAATATTTTATAAAACGTCAACAAACACATCTGAGGGAAAATCATCCAGTTCTCCGTCTTGGTGAAGTTCAAGATGTCTCTGCAGGTCTCTGGTACGATCTGTGAGTTTTACACACTGTCGAATGAAGCCAAACACATTCTTCGGTATGTTCGTGTGAAGCACAATCGATTTCACTTCCAATGATTCAACACATGATGTAACTCTATTGATCTTATATGCTTATGGAATCGATAATGGAAAGAGGGCAGAGGATGTTTTAAACAGGACGCTCACAGTCAGAGAAAATATAACCCTGTTATGGTGCATGTGCGACATAGTGAGAAATGATCACGACGCTATTTTTTATGTTAAAAGCAGAAAATGGCGTATTAAAAGACAGTCGAGGAAAGCCAAGGAAAATTAAATGTTTAGAATCACCCATTTTACCTAGAAATGATTGTAAATCTATTTTTTGCTTTTAAATGAGCAACATGGCGCATAAAAAAGCAGGAAATCTTGGAAAAGTCAACATTCAGAATCACAGAACATGCTCATGATAAGAGATTATAATCCTATTTTTTTTATTTTTGTGCTTTCAAAAGAGCACAAGGAAACAGAAACTCACGGAGAATTTGATGTTGGCTCTCACCTTTTCTCCCTTTTGCAACGTGCACACAGTCAAACCTCCTCTGTTGTTCTTCCCCAAAGTTCAAGGGTTAAAAATTCCCTCTAGAAATATCCACAAACTTTACTCAGCGGCATGTTTTTCCCCCGGGTGTCCCCACTGCTCCCTCTCCTCCTCATGTGTTCTCCATCGTCAGCGGGGCTCGATCGGGGGGATTGAACAATCACAAAAACAGCACCCTCCTCTTATCCTCTTCTCCCCCTTTCTCTTCCCCCTTTTTGTCCCTTATTCCTTCTTCTTCTTCTGCTCCTCTTCTTCTTCTTCTTCTTCTCCTCTCAGCGCGGCTCTGTCAGTGTTGGCAGGTGTGAGTCCAGACCAGTCCAGGTCAGTTATAATCCCATAGGACGCTCGCTTGCGCTGCCAAGCCCCCCGTGTGAGTGAGTGTGTGTGTGTGCATGTGTGTGTGTGTGTGTGAGGGTATGAGGCATGAGCGAGAGGGAGAGAGAGAGAGAGAGAGTGTGTGTCTGTGTGTGTGTGTGTATGTGTGTGTGTGTGCAACTGCACTGAGCGCTGTGAAACGCAACAGTTCAGGAGCTAAATGAGATCCCCTCCTCTGTTCGCCTCTGCTCAGCGCCAGAGAGAGAGAGAGAGAGAGAGAGAGAGAGAGAGAGAGAGAGAGAGAGAGAGAGAGAGAGAGAGAGAGAGAGAGAAAAGTGGGAGGGTGGGTGGAGGTGATGATGGGAGGGGGTGTAGGGGGGAGGAGGGGGATGGGGGGGGGGGCTATATCCAGCTGCATCTCCCATCATCCCCAGAGGACGAAAGCCTGGAAGGAGGGAGGAGAGAAGAGGGGGAGAATAAAAGAGAGAGAGAGAGAGGAAGGGAGGGAGGGGGGACAAAAACTGTGAGTGTAACTGAGTGATGCGAACCACTTTTGTCAAATCTCCTCTTTTTACTACAGAACCCCCCCCCCTCCCTCCTCCCCCCTCATACCCCCCCATCTTCATCTCTCTCTCTCTCTCTCTCTCTCTCCCTCTCCCTCTCCCTCTCTCTCTCTCTCTCTCTGTTTGTCTCCATCACTCTGTGTGTATCTTGAATGTATCTTCGTGGCAGACGGAGGACGGTCAACATCTGCTGCGGTCACTCTTGCTCATCCTCTCCTTATCGCTCCCCCGTCTGTCTGTCTCCTGCTTCCTCGCCCCCCCCCCCTCCCCCCATACCCCCCAACCGAACCCCTACTCCCCCCCCCCCCCCCCCCCCTCCTCCCCTCCTCTCCTCCTCTCCCGCTTCATCATCTCTTCTTTTCCCGTCTCAGCGTCTCCTCCCTCTGCTTTTCTCCCCCTC
The DNA here is from genome assembly GCF_048128805.1 of Centroberyx gerrardi. Classification (NCBI taxonomy): domain Eukaryota; kingdom Metazoa; phylum Chordata; class Actinopteri; order Beryciformes; family Berycidae; genus Centroberyx; species Centroberyx gerrardi. The sequence continues at coordinate 21,096,136 of NC_136016.1, forward strand.
GCGCCTTGGGCACAGATAAACACATCTATGTGCAGAACTCTGTGTGTGAGTGAGTGTGTGTGTGTGTGTGTGTGTGTGTGGTGAGTGTGTGTGTGTGTGTGTGTGTGTGTGTGCGTGCGTTCAGAAAGATTAAGTCGGCAGGGTCCAACTCCAGTTTCTCCTCCTTGCCACTTCTTTTGTTTAAATCCCAACCTGTGCAGGAGACCCAGAGATACACTCAGCCAAAACCAGGAGCCGACCTGGCAACCGCTGAAGACTGCAGCTCCTGGACACACACACACACACACACATGCACACACACACACACACACACACACACACACACACACATGCACACATATCCAGAAACGTACACACACAGATACACAAACTTCGGCACGCATATACTTGTGGAAAACGTACGAAAACGCACACACACATCTACTCGTATGTGCACAAACTCTCTCTCTCTCTCCCTTTCTCTCTCTCTCACACACACACACACACACACACACGCACACATATTTAGAAATGTACACACACAGATACACACACTTCAGCATGCATACACATGTAGAAAACGTACGAAAACTCACATACACACCTACTCATATGTGCACAAACTCTCTCTCTCTCTCTCTCTCTCTCTCTCTCTCTCACACACACACACACACACACTGATGCCACTGCCAAGGCTAATTATAAGAGCTTTTCTCAAAGTAAACTACCAAATGTGCGATTTTAATGGAATTATAAGCCAGATTGACAAGGGGGTTTTTGTTTTGGTTTTGGCTAATCGCCTCTCCCAAAATCCCCTCCTTTACATCTCGTCTTTCCACAGTAAACTCAACGCTTCCTCTCTTCTTCTCTTGATTTTTGTGCAACGGCGCGCCTGATATCAGACGAGAGAGAGCGGGAGAGGAGGGAAGAAAGAGTAACAGGAGAGTGAAAAGAAGGGGGTGAATGTAGGGCAGTGGGGAGGAGGCAGAGGGAGAGAAAGAAAGAGAGAAAGAAAGTGGGGGAGGGAGAGGCAGAGGAGAGGAGGAGAAACAACTGGCTGAAGACCAAAGATGAGACAGTCGAGGAGAGAGAGAGAGAAAGATGGAGAGAGAGAGAGAGAGAAAGAGAGAGAGAGAGTGTGACACGCATCAGCAAAAGTGAGAGATCCTGATGGAGGAAGTAGGGAGCAGATAGGTGACAGGTGGGATGGAGAGATGAGGGGAGAGAGAGAGGGAGAGAGAGAGGATGGATGATGGAGGGAGAGAGAGAGGATGGACGATGGAGGGAGGGAGGGAGAGAGGATGGATGATGGAGGGAGAGAGAGAGAGGATGGAAGGAGGGAGAGAGAGAGAGGATGGATGATGGAGGGAGAGAGAGAGAGGATGGATGATGGAGGGAGGGAGAGAGAGAGAGGATGGAGGGAGGGAGAGAGAGAGAGGATGGATGATGGAGGGAGAGAGAGGATGGATGATGGAGGGAGGGAGAGAGAGAGGATGGATGATGGCGGGAGGGAGAGAGAGAGAGAGGATGGAGGGAGGGAGAGAGAGAGGATGGAGGGAGGGAGAGAGAGAGGATGGATGATGGAGGGAGAGAGAGGATAGAGAGAGGGAGAGAGAGGATGGATGATGGCGGGAGGGAGAGAGGACGGAGGGAGGGAGAGAGAGAGAGGATGGATGATGGAGGGAGAGAGAGGATGGATGATGGAGGCAGAGAGGGATAAAGAGAGAGATGGATGACAGAGGGAGGGAGAGAGGATGGATGACAGAGCGATGGGGCGATGAAGGGGGGATGAAGGGAGCAGCAAATGAAATGAAAGACTGATATCTGCAGCAGGAAGAGACAGAAGGAGAAGGGATGGAGCGGAATCACTTTAACCAGCTGTTGACTGATATGAATCTTTATGATGTGAAATCCATACTACACATGATGCTAAGTACTATCAAACTGATGTAAGATATGTGAAGACATGTGATGGACAGAGATGTGCACAAATTTTTCCCAAAATCATGTTACGGCACAGTAAAAAGTAATATTTAAACAGCTTTAGAAACCTGATATTTAGGTCCCAGCTGTACTAAATGATGCAGCTAGCAGTGATGGACGACTTTCAACTTTCATTCTGGCGCTATAGTTACACAGATTTCAAACATCTATTCAATGTCAAAATGTTTGCTGGGTAAAAAGGAAGAGTTTCTTTTAAGGAAAAAAGCATATGAATGCTTTTCTGACAATTAAAAGTCACACTGAAGTGAAAAACGAACTGATTTATGTTTATATTGGTGGTTGTTTTCCTTATGATGATCAAAGTTCACCAGCTTTTTATTCACCGCTACTGCTGAGGAGGAACAAGGTGTTTTAATAAGAGAGCATGGTGTGTGTTTGTGTTGCAACATGTGCATTTGACAGAAACAGGGAAATAGAGATGATGCCTGTGTGTGTGTGTGTGTGTGTGTGTGTTTGAATGCACGCATGTGTGTACACATGGTGAAAAGGAATGGGGGTTGTTGTCACCATGTGAATTCTAAATAATCCCATGGAATTAATGTTCATCTTGAACTCGATTCACTAAGTTGCCTGCAGGTCTCTGATTTACAAGAGCAGTGTTGCCCTCTTCACTTTGAAAATCCCGAATGTGCTGAATATTTTATCCTGCTTCTTATTTGATGATTCGCTTTGAATATTCATAATTAGGCTTTGTGTGCTTCAACTGAAAGGTGTTAAAGAAAAAAATCCACCCTAAAACACTTAAACAGTGATAGAAAAAAAACAGCTACTGGTGATGTGCTTTGCATTTCTGGGTCTGTTTTGTTGTTTGGTGTATTTTTCTTCTTCCTGTGAATAACTGACCAGACATAGACGATGTGATGTCATACCGAAATATTTCCAGCAGCAACAATGGAGTTTGATGTCAGAAAATGTTTCAGGATGTAAAACATCAGCGGTAAACGTCAGGTTTTGGTGTCAGTCCCTCAGAATCAAAGAGCGAGGGCTTCTTTCTAGAGCCGCCATTTTGCACCGAGAGACGTTCAACAATCATACAGGGAGAAATCCATCGTAGAAGAGGAGAGAGACCAGTTTCTCCACCCACAGGAGCAGGAGAGAGACCAGAATGCACTGCAGCAGAGAGACACGTTGGGGTTTGAGTAAGGTGTGTCACTCTCACTTTTTCTTGACTGAAAAACTCTCGCTCTTACTCTCACCATCACTCTCTCCACCATAACCCGCAGCTGAATGCAACAAGTTCACACCTGTTCTCTGGAGGTTGTCAAAAGGCATTCTGGGAAACGTAGGAAATCACTAACTGAAGGAGAACTACACGAGGCAGGTTGAAAGTGGGTTCACCGAAAAGATGATGAAATATAATATAAATTTTAAGCGTATATCCGAAGGGGGAATTCTTCCTTTATGAATTAAAGATTGCATTCATTTCTCTTTGTCTTCCCTCTCATGTTTCATTCCCTCCTCCCTTCTTTGCATTCTTCTCCAGCGCCCGGCGGTTCGTCTTTTCATCCTTTTCCCTTTTCCCCTCCACTTCCTTTGTAATCATTCATTCCTTTCCACTTTTATCACCCAATTCCCTCCTATCTGTCGCCTCCCTCAAACACAATTAAGCGCTCGATCTGTTAGGGACGAAACTGTTGTGAAACGTTCCCAGGGCGTGTCTTGCATTAAACATTGTTCATCCAGAGGGGTGTGTGTGTGTGTGTGTGTGTGTGTGTGTGTGTCCAGATATAACTACAGTAATTTACATACCTATACGTCTTATTAGTTGGGATATGAGAGCGTAGCAGATAATGAACGGAGGAATGGCAGAGAGAGAGAAGAAGAAGACGTCTGGCTTCTATTAAAAGGCAGTTTGAGAAGACGGGGCTGAACATTACTTCTACTAAAAATTGACGATTCTAAATTGGCACTGTTGCATGCTGGGCTGCCTCTGTGTGTGTGTGTGTGTGTGTGTGTGTATTTAGGTGTATGTTTATGTATATGAGTGTGTGTGTGTGTGAGAGAAAGAGAGAGAGTTAAAGCTGGAGTGCTGTGATCAGAGGGAAGCCCCTTAATGAGGGGATCCAGGCGAGGCTTTGATGCTGCTCTGCTCAGGGGGTCCTGGGAAATAAAGGGGGTGGGGGTAGGGGGGGGATATGACCTTTAAACTTCTACAATCAGTAGATAAACTCATAATGCGGGACTTTCTCACAGCGTCGGGGTACACTCCAAAAAGTCAAGACATTACCTCATGCAAACAGATCCAAGGCAACTTTCTGAAAAATCATGAAATATTTGACTTTGAGCCCACTCTGTCTCTTGGAAAATATATTTGCCCACGCTAGCATGTGTAACCATTTCAAACAAAGGAGTCTGAATCCACTGTCTCTCTTGAAAAACATTATGTGTCCAGTCTAGTTTGCAGCTTCCTGAGGCCAGAAGAGCCGTTCGGGTCGTTCCTTGGCTGTCAAAAGTCTGTCAGCAGCAACACGACCTCACTTCACCTCAGGAACTGTCCGACTGTATGATGCTCTTATGTATAGAGGGCTTTCAGGTGATGTAACACCCTCTGGCGGCCATATTGGAGGACTCTTGGACAACAGTGACTGAACAGCTGATTGTGTTTCTAAATGTACAATTTGTCTGTATCAACAGAATTGAATAAACCTGGTTAATTTCTGGTCTGTTTTTAACTGGGAACTTATCATTTCATCACTGATCCATCTGACTGATTTAGTGTTTAGATAATGTCAGCTTGTTAGCTAGCTAACCATAGTATCTGGTCAGCTAACCATCACTGTCTTGTTGTTAACACATCTGATTAGCACATTAGCTAACGTATCTAGTAGAAGCTAGCGTTAGCAGTGGCTAATAGTCACATGTTAAAGGATAAAGCCGGTGATTTTTAATACACTTTGCGATCTCAGGAAAGTAGTTCCGTAGCACCGAAAATAGTCCCCGGCGTAATGAAGAATTTGTTCGGATTTGAGTTTGATTTGGTAATAACTACAACAGTCTGACTTTTCCTGGTAACAGTTAGCGATTTTTAAAATGTAAACTATGTCTTTGTGAGCTGTATTTCAAGGTTTTTAGCTTACAATGACTTCCGGGTTGACGGCTAAAAACGGTACGTAGAGAAGTCAGAAAGTAACGGGAGTAGAGCAAACGCATTGTTGATTTTGTTATTTTCATAGGATTTGTTGACGGTAAGCAATGCATTAAAAAAAACACCGGCCTTATCCTTTAAAGCAGAAATACTGTTTTAAACCAATTACTTTGTATTTAATCGTCAAATCCAATAAGTGAGCACCCATATTAATGTTTGATGTCAAAATAATAATGAAAAATGCCATAAAATGTGCCATATTTAACTATAAATGCTGCATGTATTACACTGTGTAGAATACATACAGAACAGAAACTTATGTGGACATCAGACATTAATATGGGTGCTGACTTATTGAATTTGACGATAATTCGAGCTAGTCTCACCTATCGAGGCCGGGGTGCGCGCAAACGTGACGTATTTTGAAATAACAGCTAGAGTGGCGATTTCAGCTAAATAATGGTGTAAATGTCTTTTCATGTCACTTTGGGATCGTTTGGCTTCCGGAGACGAGCTGCATGGAGCCATTTTATGGTTATTTTCCGTTATTTTTTTCACCGTGAAGTCAAGTCAAGTCAAGTCAGGTCCCCAGCAGCTTCAGATGTTTTGGAGAAGCTTCTACGCCGTTCTGCTGTGGAACAAACTTCACCCGAGTTTCAGCTGGCATGGGGGTGAGTAGATAATGACTGAATTTTCATTTTTGGGTGAACTATTCCTTTAAGATGACTCTCATATGTATATACACACATACACAGACACACACACACACAAACACATATCAGTGTGTCCTGATAGATGTAGACCCAGCTGGTCTGGGGGGCAGGAGGTGCGGGTCAGAGGATTATAAGGTCAGCTCCTCCGGGACAAACTGACCTCACACTTCAAACAGGAAGCTGATCGATCACAAACATCAGTCCATTGATCACTGCTTACAGAGCGTCATGTCACAGAAACACATTATGAGGGGGACTCTGTGTGTGTGTGTGTGTGTGTGTGTGTGTGGATTCATGGATCAACCTGGAATAAGGCGTGTGTGACTGTTGTGAACGTTTTTTTTTTACTTAAGGATTGGATTCAACAAATGAAAATGTTGCTTTTCAATATATTTACTAATTCTGTTTTTCTTCCATTATACTTAATTGAAAAATGGCCAATTTCTATTTAGACCATAGTTGAGATGATTGGTCTCCTCTATCTCACATCAGTAGTATTGTTAGTGTTAGTGTTTCTCCACATTAAGACTACATTTCCCATAAGCCCCGTTGCTTCCTGCCCCCCCCCCTCCCTGAAGAGGATCAACATGTTGGAAGTGATTTCTCCATCTTCCTTTCCCCTCCTTCCACCATCTGCTGCCAGAAACTCTTTCAGCTTTAGCTCTGTTTGCTCTGGAAGAACAGAACCTCTTCCTGTTTTGTGCCGTAAAGCGATCCAGCAGATTTCCCTCCAGATCCACCAGGTGGAGAAACTATGGAGGATGCAGAGTAGAGGCTGGTAGAGGCTGACAGGCTTCTCGGCGATGGTCTGATTTGTTTACGGTAATTATACTAATGTCTCAAACTGAATGTGATAATGATTTATTGATGATAAAATACAACACGTAGCACCAGTTTCAGTCTCTATATCTTTGGACATTGTGTCCTATGAGCAACAGGAGCTGAAACCAGACTTCAGAGGGTTCAGTTCACCTGCTCATTAAAAACTAGAATTCCAATATTAGTATTCCAACGCACTCAGTCTGATAAAGCCATGCAAAGGCCTTTTAATGAATACCAATTACATATGTTAATTCAGGCAGTGCTTTATCTGCATTTATATGGTCATGAGTGTGCAGTGGAGTCTGTGTGTGTGTTTCTTGGCTTGCCGTGTGTGTGCGTGTGTGTGTGTGTGTGTGTGTGTGTGTGTGTGTGTGTGAGATTGTTTCCAGTCATGGCCCTCAGTTGAGCTCTTGCATGTGCGGCTCTCATTGGACCACAATCTAATATAAACGGTTTATACTCCAGAGAGCTGGAAAAGGTAATTACAAATTAAATCCTGATGTGAGTCACCTTCGGAGGTGGTGGTGGGGGGTTGTGTGTGTGTGTGTGTGTGTGTTTACATACACACACACACACACACACACACACATACATAAAGAACCCTGGGAGTGAATGTAATAGCATGAATTGCAGTGTTGTGGTGAAGTGTGTGTCTGACGCTGCTGTTTGTGTTTGTGTGAGACAGAGCAGAGTGTGTGGGAGGTTTATTCTCTCTTCTCTGTTGGAAAGGCGTAAAATGCTTGTTTTTGATGTGTCAGCTTGTCTGACAGTCAATCCTTTGTCTTTTATCTTCTTATACAAGATGTGTGTGTGTGTGTGTGTGTGTGTGTGAGAGTGTTGATGCAGGTTTATGCATGTTTGAGTCTGTGTGTGTCTGCTTCTATGCACATGCCTACAGTATGTGTGCATATGGGCTTGTTTGCATGCATGTTTGTGTATGTATGTGTGTGTGTGTGTGTTTGTGCGGTGCATGTGTGTGTGTGTGTGAGAGAGAGAGAGAGAGAGAGAGAGTTTATGCACATATGAGTATGTGTGTATTCGTTTTCGTACGTTTTCTACATGTATATTAGTGCTGAAGTGTGTGTGTGTGTGTGTGTGTGCATGTGTGTGTGTGTGTGAGAGAGAGAAAGATTCATATTCGTTTTCGTACATTTTCTACATGCATATTAGTGCTGAAGTGTGTGTGTGTATCTGTGTGTGTGTGTGTGTGTGTGAGAGTGTTGATGCAGGTTTATGCATGTTTGAGTCTGTGTGTGTCTGCTTCTATGCACATGCCTACAGTATGTGTGCATATGGGCTTGTTTGCATGCATGTTTGTGCATGTATGTGTGTGTGTGTGTGTGTGTGTTTGTGCGGTGCATATGTGTGTGTGTGTGTGTGTGTGTGTGAGAGAGAGAGAGAGAGAGAGAGAGAGAGAGTTTATGCACATATGAGTATGTGTGTATTCGTTTTCGTACGTTTTCTACATGTATATTAGTGCTGAAGTGTGTGTGTGTGTATATGTGTGTGTGTGTGTGTGTTTATGCATGTGTGTGTGTGTGAGAGAGAGAAAGATTCATATTCGTTTTCGTACATTTTCTACATGTATATTAGTGCTGAAGTGTGTATGTGTGTGTATATGTGTGTGTGTGTGTGTGTGTGCATGTGTGTGTGTGTGAGATAGAGAAAGATTCATATTCGTTTTCGTACATTTTCTACATGTATATTAGTGCTGAAGTGTGTGTGTGTTTGTATATGTGTGTGTGTGTGTGTGTGTGTGTGTGATTGTGTGTGTATCTGTGTGTGTGTGTGTGTGTGTGTGCCCACGCTGTAAGTTCACAGCACACTATAGCAGACACGCGTAATGAGCGAGTCTGATGCTCCTAATGCTGCGGGACTAAATCCGTTTGGTGCCAGAGCCGCGCTGAGGCTCTGGCACACCGACAGACCGACGCTGCTCACCGCCAGAGAGATGTCCCGTGGAGTTCAACATGTTGTGACCGGAGAGAACGCCGCCGAGTTGTTGATATGAGATGTGACGGCGCTAACTGTTTGCTTCGACTCCATTTTGTTTGCCTGGAGAATCATTTAAATCTCTCCCTCTGTCGCTCTGTGTTCCCTCATGCAGTAATGCAGCGGAGAGAGGGTGAGGTCAGGCTGCTGGCTCACTGAGGGAGCTGAGGTGACACTTTGCTTGTCGTTTTGGGTGTAACGCATTATAAAGCAACATACAGTAGGAGTCCCCTCTCATGCATCTATCCTGCAACAGAACTACAGACAATCCTTTAATTGTCTTTAATGTGATGCAGCAAAACCAGATTAGGATATTGGAACACAAACTCTATTGTTCCTTGACTAAAGCTGCACTAGGCGAGAGTTTTATGTAAAAATCCCCCCGTCTTATCAACCTAACTCTCAAAGTGGGGCTGCAACAGGGAACAGCGTCCCATCCCGACTAGTTGAGACACTGGACATTTGCCCAAAAGTAATTCTGGTGTCTGGTTTGGACGCTTCTCCTCCCACAGAAAGTGACAAATCGAAACTTAAGGGTGAAATCCAAACTCCAGACTCACCGACGTTAGATCTTCTCCTCGCTCGCCTCTTCGGTTTCCTTTGGTATAAAGCATCACAGACCGGCCGGGTTGGTAAACATGAGCGAGCTGTGTGACGTTCACTGACCTCACATCGGAGGATTTCTGGGTAATGAAGTTCACATTTTTCAAACAGTTGCACAACATGCAAAGTTGCCTAGTGCAGCTTTAACTAAGCGATTGCCAGATAATTCCTTGTAACTTCCAGCAGCTGAAAACGCAGCAAGACTTGATTCATCAGAACAGTTCCTCTTGGTCATGGAGCCAAAGTGCAGCAGTAGCTCAGCATCATGCATCAAAAAGTAGGACAATGTGATTATAACACCTACAGTATATTCATTTCCCCAGATAGCCCTTCAAGCAGAGCGTTACCAAACCCTGTATTGATAACTGCCTGGCCTGTTAGTTAATACCAGGCAGAACAAGCAGATGAGGATCCCAAGCAATCTATAAAATAACTCTGGCATTGATTGTTTTTGTCGAGTGCATTTACTCTGATAGTGAAATAAAAGTTGATGCATGTAAACACAATATCCTGCTCACAACGGCATGGAGGAGCTCATATCCTCATTTTTTAGAAACCTGACTGTGATAACTGGAATATCCCAATATTAGCCAGGATACAGAGGCAGGCAAACACATTATCACATCTACTGTTGCATGGGGCTACGTACATTCTCTGTCCATGGAAATATTTGGAATATATCTGGGACATAAGTAGTATCCAGAATACATAGGCATGTAAACACACTCACTGAACAATAATAATACAAGCTGACATTATCTAAACTCAAAACCGATGAGATGTATCAGTGATGAAATGATCAGTTCCCAGTCAAAAACAGCAGAGAAATTAACCATGTCTGTTCAGTTCTGTTGAGGCGGCCATTTAGAAACGCAATCAGCTGTTCACGGAGCTGAGGTCCTCCAATATGGCCGCCAGAGAGTGTTTTTTTTTTACACCAACTGAAAGCCCTCTATAGACAAGTGCAGTCATACAGTCCAGTAGTGACTGAGGTAAAGTGAACGAATGATAAATAAATCAACATGTGGTTATGTTGTGCTGGCTGACAGGCTTTCTTCCAAGGAACAATACCTGAACGGCTTTTCTGGCATTTGTACGTTTCACAGCCTCCGTAGCCCAAGAGCTGAGGACCTCCAACATGGCCGCCAGAGGATGTGTTACATCACCTGAGCGCCTTCCATAGAGCTCAACAGTGACCGCCCACTTTTGAACGGCTCCGGTTCCAGGAAGTGAATTTCCCATCCATTCCTCCATTGACGTTTCAGAAAATCCTTATATAAAGAGTTTTAAGCCTGGAACCAAGCCAACCAACTACGAGATGAATCGTGACCATAAAACATTTGATTCGGATCAAAAAAAATTGGAAAACAGAAAAAAAGGCAAAGGTTTTTTTTTTTTGCCTTTTTTTCTGTTTTCCAATTTATTTATTTTTTTGCTCTGAATCAAATGTTTTATGATCACGTCCTGGAACCGGAGCCATTCAAAAGTGGGCGGTCACTGTTGAGCTCTATTGAGAAAGACGGGAAAAGGGCTAGAATGCAATGTGATCTCATAAAAAGTTGTGAAATGAGCACAAACTATGAAATGTAGATTTACGTGAATTATGTGAAAATTACGTTAGCTAGAGGTTGGCTAACAGTTAAGTTTAGGCAACTAAAACAACTTGGTTAAGGTTTGGGAAAGGCTTTGGTCAGGGTGTAAGAAATAAAATGAATATTGTGCTTTTTATATGAATAACACACTCTGTTCTTTGTTCTCAGAGTAGAGTGTCTTTTCTTCTCTACGTACCATAATGATGTAATCAGTGCATGTATGCGTGTACGTGTACTATATATGGTTATGTGTGGTTTTGAGTGATTCTATAGGTGGACACGCAGTTAGAAGTCCGAACTGGTGGGTTGGTTTTGAGCCAAGTGGGTTTGGCTATGGGCCAAGATTTATAGTTTTGTTTACTTTAACCTATATAAGTGGATCCTCAACTCCGTTCTTGGTCACTTCTTTGTTGCTTGTCTGGAACACTGAACTGAACCGTGCATGTCTGAATAAAGAATCCACAGAAGACTCTTGAACCTTTGCTTATTCATTTTGACCCACAACGGGTGAAGTAAAACTCTGCCTTTACAAGGGTCAAACTCATCGGCCCATCCAGCACCCGACCACAACACCCTGACTGTCCACTGAGCTGCTTCAATGTGACTCTACTTCCTTCTTATAGCCTTAACTGTTTCATGCTGGGAAAACTGAATTTTAACACTTTACCACCAACACATAATTTGGTCGTTTTCAAGTAATTTTCATTTCACATCTTTGTGTGAGATCAGGTTGGTGGAGTGAGACAAAGTGACAGACAGAGAAAGTTGCTGAGGTGACTGATCAGTGAACCGGCTCTGACCGTTTGGCTGCACTCAGCCGGACAATTAGAAAAGGAAAAAGGACAAAGAGGGCAGCAGAGCCCAGAGGGCCTGAAGCAGAGCAGAGCTACCACCCATAACATCCCCTGACACACACACACACACACACACACACACACACACACACACACACTCTCCATATAATTCATCTGACTCAGACAAAGTAAACCTACGCTAATTCTTTCATCTCTTTGCGACTTCCCCCTCCAAAAGACACAGTAACATTATAGAGACAGCATGTTTTATTTTTTTATTATTTAAAGAAGACAAGCAGGGAGAACATTTAGCTCGGGGGTTTTGTTTTCAGAGGGAATATTTTTTCTGTGGCTTTTAAGTTCGCTTTGTGTGGGTCACGCACATTCATCACATCGTTAAGTGGTTTGCGTTTGCGGGGAAACAATTAAGCCTTTTAATTTCCGAGTCTCGTGTTTGGGAGATGTGGCAAACAGAAAAAAAAAAATGCAAATGAAATATTAACTGGTTCTCTGTGGATAACTTGTTTTTGTGGAGGATTTAAATTCTTCTCCTTCTAATTAGAATGGACTTAAGTATAAATGTCCTTTGTGTGGATTGGGACTTTGACAATCGAGTTTTGTTTATTGTGGATTATGTTTTCTTATCGGACACAAGAGAAAGGCAGCTAGACAGAGAGAGAGAGAGAGAGAAAGAAAGAGATGGAAAGAGGGAGTGGGAGAGAGAAAGCGAGATAAAAGGAGTGATAAAGAAAGATAGAGAGAGAGAGAGAGAAAGAGAGAGATAGAAGGAGTGATATGGAGAGAGAGAGATAAAAGGAGTGATACAGAAAGAGAGAGAAAGAGAGAGATATAAGGAGTGATATACAGTATATATATGTATATATATATACATATATATATAGAGAGAGAGATAAAAGGAGTGATACAGAGAGAGAGGGAGAGTTGTCAAGGGAGGAGAGACTATACGAGGAGGTCAAAAGGTGCATTCAAGACCAAACACAGAGTAAAAATAGACAATAAAATAAGAAAAAGTGTCTGAAAGACTTCATGCAAAATGGAGATTGACAAACACAAAAAGGACATAAGAGGCAAAAATAGAAAGAAATGAAGTGTTTAGATGACGGAGACAGAAGGCAGGGAAAACAAGGACCTGTAAACAGCATTATCTCCAGCCGAGGTGCACATACTCTTCCCTGTGTGTGTGTGTGTGTGTGTGTGTGTCTTCCCGCTCAGTCCTCCCCGGACCCCCTGTCAGCCGTGACCTTTACCAAATGAAAGGAGATGCAAATATCCAGCTTCATTTGGGCCCATTACAGCTCCGCACACAGCGGCTTACAGCAGCGAGCGGGCGGCGCTGCGACACCCGGGGAGACGAGCTGTCAGTCTTCTCGGCCCGCTTTGATTAGCAATTTGAAGAGGATGAAGAGCCCGGGCCGCGGCCCCGACGCCTCTCGACAGACACGAATCAGGCCTGACGCCGCCTCGTCCATTACCGCCATCATTTCTGGAGAGAATCGTAATGAATCTCATTTCCCCGCAGTCTCTGTTCCTCTCTCCTCCCTCACCTCTTCCTCTCTCCGTCCCTCCGCCGGACTCCTTCACCGCGGCTGTTCTCAACGTTTTTGGCCCGCGACCGCTAAAAACCAAGTCCCTCGTAGTCTTGACCGCCTGGCGAGGGCGTGCACACACATGGGGAACTGTAAACCTGGGATTTTATGTATTTTTAAACATTGATATATTGTTCCATAGGAGGATGAGGGAAGCCAAGACTCCCAAAATAATTCAAATTACCGTAAACAAATGAGATGACAAAAGAGACGATTGGCGGCCTCTATCTCTGTGTGGTTTGTTTACGGTAATTAATCAAATCTCAAAATTAAAGTAGTAATGGTTTATTGAAGTTAAAAATGCTACATTTAGCACCTTTAAACTCACTTTTTAGGCTATTTCACTTGATTAATTATCCCAGTAATGTTTTTCATTTCACAAGGAGAGAGCATTCATCACAAAACGACTAGACATGATGATGTCATTCTGTGTTAGATATATGTTGTTGTTTTTTTTTTCTCACTTCATCCCCCAGATCGTCTGGTGACCCCTGACCTCGGAGGGGAGGGGTCGTGAAAGCTGGGTGTCATGATGTGGACAGCATTGATCTGCTGCATGGCTCACACACACACACACACACACACACACACACACACACACACACAGACACACACACATTCACTGATGAGTTACTGTTCTGTTTGTCTCGGGTTCAATGTGTGTGTGTGTGTGTGAAAGAGAGAGAGAGAGAGAGAGAGAGAGATGTAAATGGGCAAAGCCAACCTGTCAGGGCCGGTGTGATGGTGATGGGACTAGATGGACGGACAGATAGATAAATAAATGGATGGATGGATGAATGGATAGATGGATAGATGACTCACATGGTATGGCCACATGGATGAACTGAAAGATGAATGAGTGCATGGATGGATGGAGAGGATGGATTGACAGATAATTGATGGATAGATGAACAAAATGGAAGACAAAATGCAGCCAGACAGAAATAGACGAGTACAGAATGACCCAATATCAGGTCATTGATCGATGGATGGATAGATCAAAGGATGGATGGACAGAAGAGCAGACATAATGTTAAGACTGAGAGAATATGAAAAAAGCATGAAAAGAGAAAACAAGGCCTTCCCATCAGTGTTAGAGGCTATACATATTGATGTTTTTATATTTTAGAACGCTATATTTATTCATACTTGCACATATTTCATATTTAGTGATTCATCTATAAGTAAGCAGTCGATACGTTGCAACTTCTGTAACTGTCACTAAATCACTTTACTTTAATAACTTTTCAGGAACTGAGATAAAAAGCTTGGTTTTTAGCTTGACCACCATTTATTTTACAGTTTATCCAACGGGTTTTAAAAAGACTTTTTTCAACCCATAAAGTAGCATGAAATTTAAATTTAGTTAAAACACAAAAATCACCAAAATTGAAGTTACAACAGAGATATAAGTAATCCAAACTCTTCTCCATACTTCACAATCATTGTCTAAACGTGTTGATATTGTTTATTTTCATGATTCTATTCTATTTGTATTGCTTTTTATTCTCTTTATTTCTTATTTTCTATTCTATTTTGCTCTTGTATTCTATTCTTCTTTGTTTCCACTACTGAATCCTATTACTTTTGCCGCTGCACCGACCCAGTTTGCCACACGGGTCAGAAAAGTTTCATCTGATCTTAATTGTCAGGGGAAAAGAAACCAAACGATTCAACCTTACAGCACGAGACGTAAAATCCATTGATGAAGTCAAGCCATCGATTTCTGCTCAGCTCGGGACTTTTTCCAACCTGTAGCTGTTTTTTTGAGTAAAAGGTCGAGGTGTCAAACGTTCACATTACAGCAGCCAATCACGGCGCTTCTTCTGTGTCAGAGCATCCTGGGAAAATGTTGTTTTCCAGCCAGACAGTGCAAGCAGACAGTGTGTGTGTGTGTGTGTGTGTGTAGATAGATAGATAGATAGACAGACAGACAGACAGATAATAGACAAACTTTCCTAGAATGCATTGAACATCACAGATTGATGATATCCAACAGTGGAAGAGGATCCAAGGGGGGATTTTTCCTTTAACTCTCTCCACTACATGCCTAACTTTTAACCCTAACCCAAACCTAATCCTAGTCCTAATCCTAATCCTAATCCTAATCCTAATCCTAATCCTAATCTCAACCCTAAAACCTAAATTAGCCCTTTGACCGGCCAAAATCACATCACCTTGCAAAAATGCCTTAATTCTGAAGGTCACGTGTATAGCTACAACTGATTCTCACAAAGATATACAGTAAGTACAAAACACACACACACACACACACACACACACACACACACACACACACGTCTGGAAGATGAGAGTATGAGAGTAAAGCAGAGAAAAGAGGGATGACTTAGTGGACGAGTGCAAAGCTTTGATATCTGTGAAGGAGTGAAACACCTTAAAACCTTCACAACACAACCTGTGCAAAAATGTGAGTGTACACCTGAGGACCTGTTAGTGTGTGTGTGTGTGTGTGTGTGTGTGTGTGTGTGTGTGTGTGTGTGACGTATATGCTTGTGTCTTCTTGTGTGTTTGTGTTTATGCCTGCATGCTTGTGTTCATCTGTGTGAGTTTTTGCTCATGCATAGCTGTGTGGATATGTGGATATGTGTATGTGTGTGTGTGTGTGTGTGTGTGTGTGTATGTGTGTGTGAGTGTGTGTGTGTTTGGAAAGGTCAATTCGTCTTATGCTGTAGCCGGCTTTGCGTGATATATGTGGGTTGTGGCAAAAGTCACAGAGCAAATTACCCGCTAGGCCTCCAATACCGGCTGTGTGTGTGTGTGTGTATATATGTGTGTGTGTATGTGTGTGTGTGTGAATGAGAGAGACAGTGTGTACGTGTGTCTTTGTGTGTGAGGGTGTTGGGTGAGTTTGTGTCTTGAGAAAGTGTATGTGTTGTGTGAGAGAGAGAGAGAGTGTAGTGTGTGTGTTTGCTTGTACAGTATGTGTGAGTGTGTGTGTGTGCCTGTGAGTAAATGCAGATGTGTGTAACCCGTTACACTTTGTCATACAGTATGTGAAATAATCAAATTACTCAACTTCAGTCTGTCATTTAGAGGGTGTAACGTCAAAAGTAATAACTTATTTTTATGGGTGACTAATATTATTACCAAAATTGAACATGTAATTTGTTACACTACTTGTTAATGACATTACTGTAACATGTTACTGACTGATGCGTTTAAAGGTGCTTTGTGCAGCATTTTTACACATCAATATATATGTGATATATATGTCAAATTAGTTGTGATACCTTGGTCTAATTACTGTAAACAAATGAGAGCTCGGTTGAGAGGATTCGTAGCCTCTATCTCACACATTGTTTTACTATTTGTCTGTGCTTATGTGCTTTTGTCTGTGCTTATGTGTTTATGTGCTTATGTGCTCTTGTATGTTTTCTTTTGATGTTATTTATATACCATCAACCTGCCAGGGACTGCTGTCATAATCTGGAGTAGGGGTTATGTCATTGTCTTACTATTTATCTATGTTTATGTGCTTTTGTCTGTGCTTATGTGCCTATGTGTTCCTGTATGTTTTCTCTTAATGTTTTTTATATGCCATCAACCTGCCAGGGACTGCAGATGAAAACTAGCCTGTACGGCTAAATCTGGCATTTTTACATAATGGACTTAAGTGCTCGTGTTAATTAATGTGCATTATCCCTTCTTAAATAAATAAACAAACAAACAAACAAACACCAGTGGTATTGTTAGTGTTAGTGTTTCTCTAATTTATTTCCCATAAGCCCCGTTGCTTCGTGCCCCACAGTCAAAGGTTTTCTCTTTGTCACTTTCCTGAAGAGGATCAACATGTTGGAAGTGATTTCTCCATCTTGCTTTCCCTCCTTCCACCATGTGCTGCCAGAAACTCTTTCAGCTTTAGCTCCGTTTGCTCTGGAAGAACAGAACCTCTTCCTGTTTTGTGCCGTAAAGCGATCCAGCAGATTTCCCTCCAGATCCACCAGGTGGAGAAACTATGGAGGATGCAGAGTAGAGGCTGATAGAGGCTGTTAATCTTCTTGCTGATGGTCTGATTTGTTCATGGCAATTACACTAATGTCTCAAAATGAATGTCATGTTCCAATGCCACACACAGCACCTTTAAATCAAAGAGCAACATGTAACGTTAACATTCGACATCTCACCGAAACAAGGACAAATTCTTTACAACAGTTGCTGGCGGTGTATCAGGCTCGCTCTATAAGGTGTTGTGTACCGTCTTGTCGTGTGAATTTGCAATGCTAAGCAGCGGCAGCAGCCAGGTGAGTGGCAGTCGGAGTAGTTGATTTTAATAGGGAGCAGCTATTTCGGTAAGTCCTCCAGCAGCTGTTTCTCTGGAGCTAATCACGCTGAAGAACACACCGCAGCCCCCTCCTCCTCTCTGGGGTCTCCACCGGCTCTCCCCTCTCTCCGTCTCCTCCCTCTGCCTCTCCTATCTTTATATTTATATCTATATCTGTATCGCCTATAATCTCTCTCTCTCTCGTCTCTCTTATGTCTCTCGCTCCTCCTCTAATCTCTTTTCTTTCTGTCCTTCTTTTCCCAGTTAATCATCCGGAGTCTCACAGGGATGCTGGTGTTGAATGTCATTATAGTTGCTGCATGGTAATTCCCATTACCCATAGTCCCCCACTCCCAGACCACCAATCCGGTCTTTGTGTCTTTATCAGGAGTCACTCTTCCTCTCCTAACCCTGAACAAATCAATTACAGCAGCCAGGTCCCACACAGTGATGTCCCACGCTCAGCACCAGCAGCCATCGCCTCTCTTTCTCTTTCTGTATCGTATCATCGGTGCTGTACGGCGGCCATTTTGATCAGTCGGGGTGGGAAACTCTACCTGGAAGAGCACCTTTTTCCCCACTGAAAAACATTAGAAACAAATGGATCTCAAGAATCTGGAGGGATATAGGTTCACATTTTAATATATTTGGCTCATCAGTCTAGCCTAGGTAGCTAGCAGTAAGTAACTAAGTACTCGTTAGTAGCTTTTCTGTGTAATTTTACTTTTTTGAAATCATAATTTTTACTAAAATGTTTACACCAGTAATTTTTACCTCTAGTAAAATTTCAGCTAAATAATGATACTTATACTTGAGCAGGATATCTTGGTACTTTTTCCACCCCTGCTAGCTAGCACTAACCAGTAACTCACTTCCCTGGTGAATTCAAGCAGTCGTTGTGGTTGTTTCTGAGATTGCTAGCTAATTTGATAAGTGATAGGTGTATCTGAAGTCCTCATTTATGTGTTGAAGTAATGCTAGTTTTATATATTGATGCTGTCAAAATCTGGAGTCTGGAATCATTTGGGGTTTAGAAAGCAGAAAGGTTTGCTTGATAAAAACAGTTACCATATGGAAAATCTGTAAATCAGAAATCAAATTGGCAACGAAACCAACATGAAAAACCATGTGAGTTGACGACACAGCATGGATACACAGCAAGCTGGACAGAAATTAAGCGAAGTGTAGAGAAGTGTCATTTAAACCCAGTCTGCATATTACATTTCCCTTACAATACAGACTTGATATGAATCGAATTGGATTGAAATTAGCTGAATTGTGTTTCATTGGATTGGACAAAGGGTTGCAGTGACAGCTGTGTGTGTTTGTGCTGATGTGTGTGAGGTTACTGGCTGCTCTCCAAACTTGTTTTCACTACAGATTTAAAGACAAATTCACCACAACTGCACCAACTCTGGGATGCAACTGCAATATATGAAGATGATGTGATGTGTGTGTGTGTGTGTTAGGGGGGCGGAGGGGTGACATTTGCCAGTGGGATGTCCTCCTGTCACTGCAATGTGTCTGACTTTTGTGAGCTGAGAGAAAATCATGGGATCACCAGCCACAAAACCTGCAAACCAGCACCAGCTGACAGCTTATTGCTGACATTTTCATAAATAAATGCCCTTTTTGCTGCAGTCTATCGCTGATTGATCTAACACAGAAGTGATTCAACCTTTATCCAGTTCATAAAGCTTTTCCACTGTCTGTTCTAAACAGCCGGTGTCTGGTAGCTCTTTCCTGGGAAAAATCCTCTGCCGCACAGGAAGTGCTGCGTTTTATGTTTCCGGTTTGTTTGGAATAAACAGAAGAAGAAGAACTGGGTAGTTAGCATGAGCAGCGATAGCCACCATGACTGAACAGACAAAGAAAAGAGAAACTCAAACTGCATCAATAGGAAATCCAAGCTCCGCCCACACTGTTTGATTGACAGGTGATCTGTGGGAAGTGCAGTGCAGAAACACCACAGTGATGAGGCTGAGAAACAAAGATGGAGACAGAATCACGACACACACAAACACACATCCTACGCTGTGTGCTGTGCTGCAGCTTCAGTCGCTCCCTCACTCCCGACGCAGAGCGGCCTCTTGTGTGTTAACGCTGTTCTAATTAACATAACTGACTTACAGTACAATTGGTTTGATCAGATCTCTGTTCCCTCGGCCTCATCAAACCTCTGAACTGCAGCTTTGCTCTAATTAAACCGAGCGCTCGGGGCGTTTGGACTACCGCTCAATTAATTGACGCTTTGTGACGAACCTACTTTCATATTGTCCTCTCATCATGTCCGATCCACGTTAGAAAACACAATGCTTCTCTGTCCTGTGACACTGCAGGCTTGGATTGGATTTGGCGCCCTATTTTGTAGTTATGTGGTTGATTTCATGTGCTATTATGTCGCAAAGTCGAACCCAGATGACAAAAAATAAACAAATATGGACATCCTGCAGCTTAACAAGCTAATTTGACGAACTTAATTCAAACAAATGTTAGGCTAGTCTGGCTAATAACAATCTCAACAACTTGTTGAGAAGGTTAAAGGTCACCGTTGCGTCATAACTCGGAAACTCAGGTAGCAAAATTTTCTGAGTTTCTGACTTCATCATCCGACTTTGGAGGGCGTTCATGTGAAATTTCCACGTAGGAAATTTGTTTTTACGATATATCCAATAGCGTAATAAGTATTTTGTCTTAAGGTGCGTTCAGTAACCAGTGAATGATATTTTCAGTAGGTGGAAAGTTGATGTTGGTTTATACTGCATAAGATTTGCTGTAATTTCTCCACCACACTGGATAATGTTGATACATTCTGGGATTGTATTGTGTAAATTGTAATCTCTTTCTTTCTATCAGATCATTGAGACAACTCTATGTGAGGAAGTGATGTCATTGATCATTGTTGATTGGTTATAAATGGACACCTGTTTCTTCCTGTGTGAAAGAACATGAGATCTTGATGTATTGTTGCTCTGGAACTATGATTGAACTACCATCTGACCGGTGTATTGAGTGATGGATTTTGATTTCAGCATCATGTACTCAAGGAGCTCGACACACATGGGCTTACAAGACACATCCGTAAATCAATTTGCAACGTGTGTGTGTGTGTGTGTAACCTACATAATCCTAAACAATATCAGAAACAATATCAAACAACTACAGTGCAGTTTTCCAGGTTTAGATAAAGGGATTCATACAAATCTTTCATAGTTGTCTAGTACATGTGTGTATGTCTTTGTTTATGTTCTTTCTGGAGAAGCTGAACAAACCCCAGAGTGGAAACATCTTGTCTCACATCAGCTGTTTGACGCTAGTTAGCTCCAATGGGCCCATGCTGCATGTCAAGCTGTCATCCAGCCATGCTAGCTCTCCTCACCGCCGTATACGGCTGCTGTATGCTAATGAACATCCATTGATCTTGAATGGAGATGACACAGCAGGCGATCCGCTCCGTGTCTAACTCCTCCTCCATCCCATCAAACCACAATACATGCTTTTCCCACACACAAACCTTTCCTGCAGCATTTGGGATTCATCTGAACTAATCTACTCTAATCTACCCCTCTTTATCCAGAATATTCCGCTTTTTAAAATCTTTCTACATCTCTACATCGCTTCCCTCCCTCTTCCTCATCAACCTCTACTGAGACCGGGACAAAACCCTCTAAACCAGGCCGACATCGGCGCGTTGTGTAACTCTCCCTCACACAGTTTAGCTGTCCCAAGGTTACATTAAAAGACATGAGCCACGATTACGTAACGACTGGTCAATTGTGGGTGCAGCGGCCCGTCCTGCTGCCTGGTCCCACCCAGCAGGCCGCACTGCGCTGACTTCATATGTGGTACAGCATCAGATCCAGCTCTTTTGTGTTGTTGAGTCTGAAAACTGAGCAGCCCACATGGACTTCCTTTACTGTTGCTTTTCTATCGTTTCCAGTTCATGTCTTTCTCTGTTGATTTCATTATCAACTAAATCTCCTGCCTCCAAAACAACGTACCAGCCCTCGCTCTGATGCCTTGCTCACATCCGTCGGAAGTTCTCCGTTCCAATGGAGGAAGTTTTGACGGCCAGTAATGGATTAGCGCCCCTAGTGGCCATCGGCTTCGTTGGCCAGCTGATGATTTCAATGTTTTCTAAATTCAGATTTTTCTAAATTCTGTGTTGAGTGGGAGCGTCAAAAGGTCTGCCCAATATATAAGTCTGGATGGGACACTCAGAACCCAAAAAACTTGGAGGAAAGCTCGGTGCTCACAGAGTTTAGCTTTCATGTTGAATGCATGAACTGACCGTACCCCATGGAAAGTTGACTATCAATGTCAGAGTTGAGGGGGAAAACACCCTTCACTCCAGTGGGAAAATATTTTATTCCTACTTTTTTATGATTGAAAAATGAAAATAGCAAAAAAATAAGAACTATCGTCACTATCAACCAAAAGGGTAACGACAAAGTTTTTAATCAAAATTAAATGGAAAGCCATGCTCAATGTTGGGTGTAGTGGGAACCCATTATCAACGTATTGGTGGATTTGAGTCAGCTACAGTGTCGGGGGTAATGCTGTTATCACATTATTTTTTACTGTAACAGAGTAAGTAAGTAAGTAAGGCTTTACTGTTCCAGTGTCAGTAATCACATTACAGTTACTGATCTAACAGTTCAGTCGTTACTTGCGTTTCATTCTTCAGCCTCTTCATCGGTGTAATATCTATGACAGATTCCCCTCGTCTTCTGCTGCCTTCAAGTCCTGTCAGAAATATCAGCATCACAGCAGAGCGACATGAACGAGCCACAAAGCGGGAAATGCGACTCAGAAAGTCTGAATTTAATGCTGTAGCTCTGTCTTTATTAAAAAGATTTTGTCACTGTCATTGTTTAGATTCTTCTGCTGGTAATGAAGCTTTGCTCCACAATATTTATGGACCCAATGAAGTAAGTCTAGCACAATCATTTTAGGGTGCAACACAAAAGTAATGTGTGCAAGTACAAGTAGTGTAACTGATTGCTTTTCTTAGGGGGTAATAATAATAAAGAAAAGTAACAAAGTAATGTGTAATTTATTTTTTTCCAGTAACAATCCAAACACTGGTGAACCATTTCTACCATTTAACGGGGGGATTGAGAGACAATCTGGTGACCGTTCTCAAGCGGTTTCTGCATTTCCCCGTAATTCAGTGTGAATCTCAGGACATTGCAGTTACATTTCGTTGCGTGATGAATCTGATTCGTCTAGATTTTTTGCATTTTACAAGCACAGCTCTCCTCCTCCGCGTCTGTTTGAAAGACGAGAGAGAGCGAGACAAACAGGTGTAGAACAAAACGCACCGCATCTCTCCCACTATCCTCTTACACCCCCCCCCCCCCCCCCCCCCCCCATCTCTCCTGCCCATGCAAATGTCAGCCTTCACATCCTCTGCTATCAAAGGCTGTGCAGTCACAGCAGGATCCGCCCCAAACCCGACGACTCCTCACACATCGTGCAACTTCAAACAGAGAGGTGGCGGAGGGAGGAAGAGGAAGAGAACGAACGCTTCACTTGAACAAACGGGAACATAAGCATGTGTTCAGCAGCCACATGTGCAGGTGCACAGCTGGTCTGGTGCAGCTTCTCCAACATGAGCTACTCTTCTGTCTCGGCTGGTAATGAGATCTGAACGAACCTACACACACACCACATAAAAACATAACAGACTCATTAAACATTAAACCTTTCATTCGCTGCACTTTTTGTCACACATTAAGGCCACATCCTGTGTTTTTAGATACAAGCTTTGAGGGTTTACAAGCTGTCGGGACGTGCCGCCATGTTGGAAGAGTTCAAGCTTAAGTTTATATGTGTCCAAAGTGGGAACGTGGCTTCGCAGCAAGTATAAAAAACAACATTACATAGACTAACAGGCCCAACAAACAAAAATAAAACCAGTCGCTCATCAATGCTGTCAAAGATGTTGATGCAGAGTTTCAGGCATGCAGCGTAAGACAAATCATCGTCATCAATATCATGAAATCATAATCAACAAATCATCATGGTCTTCCTCCTCTGTCTACCAACATTTCGGAGGTCTAAGCCAGTAAGAACAGCCATTGGACAACCAAACATTTCTGTGTGCCGTCAGAGAAGCCATCAGTCAATCTGATTTCAACTTCTTTGTTAACAAATCAGGATTCATTCCAGAGTTCCTCGTGAAATACTACACTACCCACAAGCTTTAGCGAGCTCCCACCAATCAGAGAGGTTGCTGTTGCCATAGAAACGTTACCCGCTTCAAAGTTGTGCGTTGTCGCTTGCCAGATCAGAGCGGAGTTAGTCAGCTAGCAGCCTGTATCAGTGACTGGCAGCTGCAGCGTGGCTTTACTGTCAGACATCATGTCTCTTTTTAGGGAAGAGGAGAAGAAAATCATTAGAAATCAGTACTCGCTATTATCAAAGACGTTCCAGTAAAGGGAACGTAATAATAAAATTTTATGGAATAGGATTTTATGATAGAATGTTGATGATATGATAGAATGTACAGCGTTGCGTAGAAATGAGTTGTTTTCTTTTTTGTCATGAAGTGTTTAAAGAGGCATTAAGTAATCTATGATCTTTATTGACCTCTATTGGTGACCAGTAGGAATTACAACAACAGTGATAGGACTTTTCTCCTCCTACAAGTCTCTAACACAGTCTCCTAACCCCTAATTACAATGGAAAGTGAGTTTTGAAAGACAGAAATCTCAGCAGCTGGTGAAGTAATCATTGAGTTATTGATATTGATCAACAAACCTATCAACCCCTTGTAGATAGTTTTTTTTCTGCTACGGGGCAGAATAAATCTGACTTATTGCCCCTGTAACGCCCATGACATGATTTAAAAACGAACATGGCGGTCAGTCTGAACAAAACGCTGTTTACATTTGGGAGATGGAAGCTCTTCTGAGCACGTGCGGGTGAGAACATGCGTGACTGCCGGCTGCATGGTGGCCAGATCCTGTCAGATGAAGCCAGAGATCTTTAGCCCTCTGCGGCCCTGTGGAGCGCACTGTGGCTAATTAGTGACATCGCCCCAGGACTTTATCTGCTCTCTGCTGCCTTTGTATGAGAGAGAGAGTGAGGGAGAGAGAGAGAGAGAGAGAGAGAGAGAAAGAAAGAGAGAGAGAGAGATGGCACTGATGCTGCGCTGGGGAACTTTTGTGACCAGTGTGTGTGTGTGTGTGAATGGAATGTGTAAGTGTGTGCAGAGCTGGATGTGTGTTTGCATGCTGTGGATTGAATGTGTGTGTGTGTGTGTGTGTGTGTGTGTGGCGACACAGAGCCGCTGAGGGCTCATCAGGGTCTTTGAGAGATGAGGAGCGGCCGGCCGAGCGAGGGAGGGGAGAGTGGGAGGAGGGAGCGAGCGAGGCAAAGAGGGCATTAGAGCTCCATTCAGTCTGGTGTGTGTGTGTGTGTGTGGGGCTAGAGAGACAAAGGCAGATGATGATGATGAAGAAGAAGAGCTCACTGTTAAACTCTCTGTTCAAAGCAACATCTCTCTAATTACAGCCGCTTGTCCCACTAAGAGGGACGATATGTGTGTGTGACTTAGTGTGTGTATATATGCATGATTTAGGCTTGTGTGTGTGTGTGTAAGAGGGCTGCATTTGGTGTACATGTTTGTGTGTGTGTGTGTGTGTGTGTGTATTTTTGTGCTTTCTAAATCAAATCAAATCAAGTCAAATCAAATTTCGGTGCATTTTAAAACAGAGTAGGTTAGTCACTGTCTGTTAGTTTGGGGCTAATGAACTGAATGATGAACTGCACTCAAGGATTTTTCTTCCAAATGGATGGCTGCATTTTGGAATACATATTTTTCACATGCATCAGAAATTTCAGAGCAAGTAAAATAGTGTGAAAGTCTTACTAGTAACGAAACCCAGATGATATTCTGCATTTCTGCTGATCTGAAGAATACAGGTGTAAAAAAAAAAGAAAAAAGAGGGCTGATGCAATTCAAAAGCAATGGATGAGGAAACCATATAAGTGCATGTATGTGTGTGTGTGTGTGTGTGTGTGTGTGTGTGTGTGTGAGAGAGATTATTCTGTCTTGTGTATGGTTGCTGACATTACTGGTGAAGTTGGTGTTTTTACTTTTGCTTAAGTAGGTTTTGACTGAAGAATTGTACTTCACTACATTATAAATTGCATTACAGTGTACAGACTTTGCAGGATTTCCATACACATTGCATTATATACTGGATAATTGTGAAGCCATTAACAGCGAACAATCAGTCGACAAAGAAGAGAGGAAGTAAAGCAGTATAGAGAAGAGTAATATGGCTTTACTTTACTTATGCACTTTATTTTGTAAAGTATTTTTAATTAAAAGAATCTAGTTTGAAATCTACTTCCTCTCATCGTTTTTGCTTTGCATAACAATGTTCTCTTGTATATAAAAGTAACTCAGTACGTCTGAGTACTTTTTAAATAAACAACTTTCCACTTTTACCTGCCTTAGAACTGCAGACAACTTTCTTGAGTAGTTTCTTTCAAACAACTAATTAGCCATTCCTTGTAGCTTCTAGTCGCTGAAAAGAAAGAAAAACTTTATTTTTCCAAACATAATGACACTTCCACAGCGTCCACCTCTGCAGGTCTCCAGACGGCCCACAGAAGATGGACAAAAGCAGGGAATTTCTTTGCAATGGCGCCCTCTTGTGATCTTTGTCTGCATCACCAGGTTTGGTTAAAATCCCATCAGGATAGATGAGGAGCAGGTTAATAATTTAGCCAGACTAAAAAAGCAAGCTGAGATATTGCATATAGCAGACTAATTAATAAACTAATTATTGACTCATATGAGATAGTCTATTCTGTGTGAAATGAAGGAACAACAGACGCATCTTTGACTTTTTATTGCATGTTTATTTTTATTTTTTTTACATTTTTTTCTTAAAAAAACGACAAGGTCCAAGTTGTCTGGAAGCCAAGCCCGCTCCCGCTGTCCCCCGGCCGGCTAGCTCCACTCTAAGCAACCAGCAAAGAAAAATAGTCATATGGACAATCGATAATATACACCCCATATACAGCAATGCATAGTGGTCTACCATAAAGTCTCCAATAATACCCAACCTCCAATGAGGCTTCAAATTCATCAAACTGTTGCCACTGATTCAGTTCAACAGCAACTTCAAACGCTCTTGTTTTGAAGGTTTCAGGTCTCAGCCGATCCGTATCCCACAGGATGGGTTCGACTCTCGTGAAGCCACTCATCCAACACAGCGTGAGATCCGGCCGCTGACCCGAGCTTCACCCGGAAAGCCCCCGTTTAAAACCAATCAGATTCAGCATAAGTGCAAAAGTTGGAGGCACTGACACACACACTGTGCCGCCTGTTTTGTTTTTGTTCAAATTACCGTTTTCCACTGACCTACAGCTGGTTACTGGTTCACTTTATCCTGGTTATCAGGACAGAGGAGGTGGAGGTTTGATCAACTTGGCTAAGAGCAGTCCATAGAATCGATCCGCATAGAATTCAAATTCAAAGATGTCCGTTTGAGTTCCACTGAGTCCAGTAATGCCCATTCTAAGAATTAAATTTCTACGTTTCTTGCTTAGTTTTCCTCATCCTGCAGACAGTAACAGTCAGTGAGAGTCAGGGCAAACTGTGTGTGTGTGTGTGTGTGTGTGTGTGTGTGCCAGTGACCCCGCAGTGGTAGAGACAGCATAGAGAAGGTATGTGTGTGTGTGCGTGAAATGAAGATGGAGCCTGTACACAGTGTGAGCGAGCGCATGTCCGTCTGTATGTGTGTGTGTGTGTGTGTGTGTGTGTGTGTGTGTGTGTGTGTGTGTGTGCAGGCCAGGCTACAAACAGGACTCCCAGTGCAGCTGCAGGTCTGTGCTGTCCAGAAAATCGGCGGAGAAGACGCTGGGCGGAGTGTGAGGCGCCAGCGGGGCGAGGCTCGTCCCGCCGTCCGCCACTCCTCCTCCACCTCCTCCTCCTCCTCCTCCTCTTCCTCCCGCTCCGCCCCCGCCGCCGCCTCCCCCGCCGCTCCCCGCCATGGAGATGTCCAGCCAGTCCATGCTGTCCAGCGTGGGGTCGCCGAAGTCCAGCCCCGCCGGGTGCGGGGAAAAGCCCAGGTCGGACGTGTCCATGGGGGAGGGGGGGTGGTCCAGGATGCTGGGCGTGCTCAGCATCTGGCTGTGCAGGTCGTCGATCAGCGTCAGGCCGCCGTCCGCCTCCACGCCCAGCAGCGGCGCGCCCGTGGTGCTCTCCAGGAAGTCCTCCAGCCGCCCGCCGCAGCCGCAGGGGTCCGGCCGGGGGGGCGAGGCGAGGGAGGCGGGGTCCGGAGGGGAGGGAGGGGACAGGTGGAGCGGGGAGGGGGGGGAGGACGGGGAGGGCGGGTCGGAGTGGAGGTGGGCGAGGGAAGGGTCCGGGTTGGACTTGAAGCCGGAGATTTCTGACGGAGGAGAGAGAGAAACATCCAGTCAGTACAGGAGACAACACACTCACGACTTCTCACCATCATGAATGTTGCTTAAACTGTTTCTTACCTCCGCTCTTCAGCAGGATGTCGAACAGGTCGTCCATCTGTTGGCTGCTCAGGCCGTTCTCCTGGTGACAGAGAGGAAAATGTTATCTAGCAGCCGTCAAACACACACACACACACACACACACACAGACCTAAAGGAAAAATCCACCCTAAAACACTTTAACACTGTTAACAGTTACTGGCGATGTACTCATTTCTGGGCGCATTTTGTTGTTTGGTGTGTTTTTCTTCTTCCCAAGGATAACTGGCCAAACACAGACAATGTGACGAGATATTTCCAGCAGCTACAGTGGAGTTTGATATGAGAAAATGTTTCAGGATCTAAAACATCAGCGGTAAACGTCAGGTTTTGGTGTCAGTCCCTCAGAATCAAAGAGCGAGGGCTTCTTTCTAGAGCCGCCATTTTGCACCAAGAGACGTTCAACAATCATACAGGGAGAAATCCATCGTAGAAGAGGAGAGAGACCAGTTTCTCCACCCACAGGAGCAGGAGAGAGACCAGAATGCACTGCAGCAGAGAGACAGGTTGGGTTCTGAGTAAGTTGCATGACTCACTTTTTCTCAACTGGAAACCGCTCACTCAGCTATTGTTAATGCTCTCTCCACCTACACATATAACCCACAGTTATAAGTTAATGCCCCTTCTCTGGGGGTTGTCAAAAGGCATTCTGGGAAATGTAGGAAATCACTAACTGAAGTCAAATAGACGAGGCAGGTTGAAGAAAGTGGATACACCAAAAAAGTTAATTAAAACACTTCATCACGAAATAACTCCTGGAATACATTGAACATCAGATTGATGATATCTAACAGTGTGACAGTATCTCAGGATGGATTTTCCCTTTAACTCAAACCCAAATGAAAAACGATGAAGTAGAGTTTTACATTCCAGCACCACACAAGTAGTCCAACCCAACGTCCGTGCAACCAACCACACAAAATGCTGATTCTGACTTCATGTTGTGTCCTAAGTCAAACTTAAGAGCCACCATGCGCGGCTCAGTGAGAGGAAATGGATGGACAGACAGAGAAAAGAACAATACTGCAGGAGAGAAAAATGGGGAAAAAAATGAGGCGTTTGAGGACGTACTTTGGGGCGCTGAGCGGAAAGAGAGTTGGGTTTGGGAGAGGGAGGGGTGAAGAGTGTGTGCCGGTCGTAAGGCGGACACACCTCCTCTCTCTGCCAGGATGGAGGGATGAAATGGAAGGAAAAGAGAAAGCAGGAACAAGGAGAGAAAGGACAGAAAGTCAATGAAGTTTAACGGAGGAGTTTTTTTTCTTGACTGAACAGCGAAGATGAAATGACGATGTGAAATCAACCCAACAGGAGCGGAGGCGGCGGCGGCGGCGTTTACCTTGAGAGAGGAGATGATGGTGCTTTGGCTTTCACAATCCGACGCGTCGTCGAAGAACGGCTGCAGGCTGGGCGGCGCCGAGACGGACAGGCTGGACTGCGGCACGCCATTGGTGTCCAGGTGTAGACCCGCCTTCTGTCCCTGAGAGACCACAAATATTTACAGACTGAACAACAACACACCTGCAGGGAAACTATAACCTGTTATTACACAGCTTTGTTGAATACTCAATTCTGATTGGCCAATAAAGGCGTTCTGAGGTCTGTTTCACGTCTGATCATAGAAGTCCGCTCCATTTTGTTGATTTCTAATCTAATTAACTGGCGACACCTTGTGGCAAAAAGATGTTACTCCTTGTATTTTTTTTGGCAGACGCTTGCAAATTACTTTAGCTTGTAATATAATTATTTTAAATGATACTACTACTTATACACTTAATTATCTCTTTTTACTTGTTTTTTATTATTTATCCTATCTAATGTCTTATATACCTTTGAATTGCCTCTGTGTACGAAATGTGCTATATAAATAAACTTGCCTTGCCTTAATGATAATAATTATTATTTACACAGCACTTTTCAAAACAGTTACAAAGCGCTTTATAGAGGATTAAAAAAAACAAAATCGACAGCAAAAGCGATAAAAACAAGCTAAGAAATAAAAAAGCAAGGCAAGAGTCATAAAAGGTCACAAACAATAACAAAACGTCTTTACATAAAGCTAAGTCTATAAAATGAGTTCTCAGAAGTTATTTAAAACATGATACAGAAGCTATTGCCTATTGTTTTTAATCTACAATCAATATTTTGCATCAAATGATTAATATCTTTGGTAAGTAGTCATGTAATAAGCGGGGTAAAGTTGGATCAAGACCCCTCTGCTTCATGTCTTATTTTGCGATAATGAGCAGCTTGCTGTACATCATCCCTTACATATACATGGTATATCTTGCATGCATGTCCAAAAACAATATAATACATGCATGTGCAGTAGCTAAATGGTATTTTCCACAGTCACATGTATTAGAGTGTACTGACTGAGTGTTTGTTCTACCTTTTTGATGGGCTGGCTCACAGGTTCTGGCTGTAACGGCTCTTTTGATTGGGTGTCAGTGCTGCGAGTGTCGCCTGCTGATTGGCTGGGGAGTTTACCTGGAGTCGACTGCAATCTCTGAAAGACGACAACAAGCAGAATGAGTTTGTCTGTATTTTCGTCCTGGGGAAGTTAACTATACCATTACAGTATTATTAATGCTTGAGAAAAACCCAGTGCAGTCCATCAAACAATGTGACTTTCGCTGTACCTGCAGTGTGATTCGTCCATTGGTTTTGCCCGGTGAGGACACTCCGTTCTGTCCGTCTGTGGTGTGATTGGTGAGGGCGATCAGGTAGTGGTTGCCGTTGCCGTCGGTGACCAGGGTGGGCGTGCCATTGGCCTTCAGCAGGTCTAATGAAATGGTCTGAGTGGGGAGCTGTGTGCCGTTCTGTTGGTTGATGAAGACTGGAGTCACCTGGAGAGGGAAAACAAACAGAGTAAGATTGTTTATTTGACTGTCATTAAGAGAAGATTTTCTTACTTTACACAATGAAACTTCAACTTATCACCATCATTATTTGCACACAGGATTTGCTGAATATAGAGTAGAGGAGTAGTAGTAGAGTATGTAGCAGTTCTTTCATTTACAGTTTGCATTTTAAGCATTTAGATGAAGCTCTTAATAAGCTTCCAGACACTTCAAGAGGACACAGTTGATGATGGCAGTGTTGGACCCATGACTTTGTAATATGTTGCAGTCTCTCCAACCAGTCAGTACCTGTTGTGTGGTGACCGTCGTCTGCTGCTGCTTCTGCTGCAGCCTCTGCTGCGCCCTCAGCTGCTTCCTCTGCTGGGTTTGGTTCATCGCAGGCTTCTGGGCCACCGTCTGGCTCTGGGCCACCGTCTGGCTCTGGACCTGCACCTGCACCTGGACCTGCTTCAGCTGAACCTGGTTCTTCTGCTGGTTCTGCTGAGCCTGGACCTGGACCTGGCTTTGGGTTTGTTTCAGCTGGTTGAGCTTCTGCTGAGCGAGTTTCTGTTGGGCCAGTTTCTGCTGCGCTAGCTTCTGCTGGGCCTGGAGCTGTTTCTGTTGGGTTTGCTGGATGATGAGCTGCTGCAGCTGCTGCTGCTGCTGGAGTAGGATCTGGGCTTCTGTCTTCTGTTGGCTCTGCTGCTGTGGTGGTTTCTGAGGGCTCGGCTTGGCCTCCGCCATTTTCTGCTGTTGTATCTGAATCTGCTGTTGTTTGAGCTGCTGCTGCTGCTGCTGCTGTTTCTGCTGTTCGGCCTGTTGGACTTGCAGCCGGCGGATCTGCTGCAGTTTGAACAGAGTCTCCTGAGAGCACTGCATTGGCTGGCCGGGTTTCTTTGTCTGGGCCTCCTCCGTCACTCCCTCCATCCCCTCCTCACACTCCTCCTCCTTCTTCACCTTCACTAGCATTCCGTTAGGGAGCGTCGGGGGCTGGATGGCCGAGGCTTTGATCAGAGTCTGTTTGACCTCCGGGGCCGTCGTTCTGCTCCTCTCGCCTCCTTCCTTCTCCACCGCTACTCCCCCTGCCATCTTCCCCTGCTCCAGCTGGGACCTGAGCGTCTCCACCAGCCTCTGCTTCTGCCTCAGCATCCTGGTCAACTCCTCAATCTGCTTGTCCTTCTCCTGGAGCATCTGGTCCTTGTCCAGGGAGGAAGTGTCCATGGCTGCCCCGGTCAGGGACTCCAGAGGCAAGCTGGGAAGCTGGCCGGAGGAGGGCGAAAGCCTGGAGAGGCTGCAGGAGCTCAGTAGCTGCCCATGGTTCTCCTCTTTGACCTGGGAGAGAGGAGCCATGTTGGACGGGTGCTGGGGAGAGGGGTGGAGGGTGAGCTGGGTCAGGGGAGAGCTCACCTGAAGGGAGACACAACAGGGAGAGGGTGTTAGGGAAAACTTTGAGGGAAGATGCTTTGGAGGGAATTATTTGCCTCTTTCCTCCATAACAGAAAGACATTAAAAGGAATTCTATCCAACAACAAAGAAACATAAACATTACTTCCAACTCACCATCTCTCCAAACATGTCTCCATTACAGCTCGTCTCATCTGGACTCATCCCGGCCAGTGAGCGCTCAGACGGAGTGGGCGACACCGGAGGGCTGGAGCTAGTGCTGCCGAAACGCATGACCCGCCCCGGAACAGCAGTCTGAGCCAATGAGAACGAAGGCACCTTAGCTCCGCTCTCTCCTGATTGGAGGTTAGGAGTGGTCGTCGCGGTCGGAGTGGATGTGTTGGTGTTAGCAGCCGGGGTCGCGCCCTGCTGGCTCGGATGTGATATGCCATTTTTGGAAATTGCAGTGGCGATGCCGTTTTGCTCCTGGTAGTTGCGGAGCCTCTCGATGAGGTCGTTCTTGGTGCCGGAGACGGTCAGACCGCGCAGTTTCAGTTCCTGTTTCAACTCAGCGACCTGCAGGGAGAGAAACCGGATCAGTGACTCCAGCAGCAAGTATTAGATCACAGTGAAAGTGAAAAATGATTGATAGGAGAGAGACAGAAAAAGAAAAGTAGTCAGTGTAGTGAGGGGAAAGAAGGTCCAAAATGACCACCCACCAAGCTGCAAATGCAAGTAAAATTTGTGTTTAACTATAACTTTTTGAGATGATAACATTTTCATTCCTCAAACTTTGAAACTACTCTATACATGAAATGGCACTGAAAACAGGTAGGATGATATATTTCAATAAAAAATGTACATTTATTATTTTGGCCAGGAAAAATCATTCTTGGCAGGTAATTGTTTTAGTTTACCAGCCCTTAACACGTGAGCCAAAAAGTTAAATTCGGGCAAAAAGCTTCTGTGTTTGGACTTACTTTGAACTCATCCAGGTTGGCTGGCAGAGCGGCAGGCTTGGCTCCTCCCACTGCGGTTTGGCTCTGACGGCCGGTCCCACTCTGATTGGAGGGGACCGGGGCGGTCGTCGTGGGAACGCTGCGGGAGGGGGAGGGGCCGGAGTTGGTTGAGGGAGGCTGCTCAGCTGGTGGTCTGAGGACAGACAGAAAAACAGAATAGTATGAATATTCCTTCTTGCATCAAAGTGAAACATGCACTCTTACATTCACTTACACACTCTTAGATGTCAGATACAAAAAAGTCAAACCAGAGGGTCAGGAAGGGGGCGTGGCTTTAAAACCACACTCACCAACAAAACTTGGCACCAGGGAACCACACACTTCAATGCAAATTTACTGCCAGTAAAAGCATAAATTAGTGGGTTAACACTGGAAAGGCCAAGTGCTGTAAAATTGATGAATTTTAGAACTGAATCTGTTTCCAAAATGTCCCTCCATGACTTTTCCTAGACTGATACCACTTTCTGTACAACCCAGTGTTGATAGATTTCCACAATCACACAAGGAAATAGTAGTTATAATTATATTTATTCCCTTCAATTGACGGCTTTTTGGTCCGTTCCTTCGACTTCCAAAATCCACTGACTTTTCTAGTGTTAATCACCTCGGCTGTACTACATATATTTGATCAGATTTGAGGTTTTATGTTTCATTGTATTTTTGCTGCTGGGACTGACTCTCGCGATTTTACACATTACATCTGATTGGAGCAGCTGACTACAGGATTTTTTTCATCTCACACATCCAAAATACCACCAATGTGGAAGGAACAGAAAGGTTGGAAGAACAGGGAAGTCGTAATGAGAACTGCCTGCAGGTGGTGCTTCAGAAATGAACATCAGAGGTTAGTGGTTTATAAATGGAGGAAGAAGGACTACAGATAGATGACGATGCGACTGTTCACACAATCAGTCATTCACACACACACACACACACACTCATGGTTGACACTCACTTGGGCGGGGCCGGCAGGATGGTGTGGTAGTTGTAGTGCTGCTGCTGCTGGTTGAGGATCTGCAGCTGCAGGAAGAGCTGCTGCTGCTGGAGGATCTTGGCGTACGAGGAGTCCAGCTGGGGAGGAGGCTCCTTGTCTGCCTTCTGGTCTGGAGGGATGTACTGGTGGTACTTCAGCTTCTTCACCTTCAGGGTCACAACAGGAGAGTTAAAGGACAAATCCTCCCTCAAATCCTCTTACACTGTCAGATATCATCAATCAATCTCAATTTCAGGAGTTATTTTATGATGAAGTGTTGTAATTTTCTTTTTTTAGGTGAACCCACTTTCCCTCAACCTGCCTCGTCTACTTCTACTTCACTTAGTGATTTCTTACGTTTCCCAGAATGCCTTTTAACCCCAGAGATCAGGCGTTAACTTGTTTCATTCAGTACATGTAGGTGGAGAGAACGATAGCGATCGTGACAGCATAGTAACAGCAAGAGAGCGAGTCTTTCCAGTTGAGAAAAAGTGAAACCATTACTCAAAACACTACACGTCTTGTAGCTGCATTGCATGCTGGTCTATTTCCTGCTCCTGTGGGTGGAGAAACTGGTCTCTCTCCTCTTCTACGATGGATTTCTCCCTGTATGACTGTTCAACGTTAATTTAAAATGGCGGCTCTAGAAAGAAGCCCTTGCTCTTTGATTCTGAAGGACTGACACCAAAACCTGACGTTTACCGCTGATGTTTTAGATCGCTGAAACATTTTCTGATATCAAACTCCACTGGAGCTGCTGGAAATATCTCTCTTGTTGTCTGTGTTTGGCCAGTTAACAAATAAACACACCAAACAACAAAATGGACCCAGAAGTGCAAAGTACATCACTAACAGCTGTTTTATTTAACAGTGTTAAAATGTTTAATGGTGGATTTTTCCTTTAATAAGAGCACTGTACATGGCTCTTGCGAAAATAAGTGGAGTCACCCTTTTAGTATTTCTCAGCTAGTTTTGGGAGAAACTTAACGGACTGGATGAGTCATGACCTTCCATCTCTATCACTCTTACAAGCCTAACTGCCATCATGCAGCAGTGTGAAGCGATGTGCTGACGACACTCCAGATCCGCCATCTCTCTCTATACCCCATTTGTGTGGCAGAATATATTCGTTGCGCCCAGTCAGAGCCGTAAATACTGTGTCACTGCTGGTTAAAATGAAAAAGAGAAGAAAATAGCTTGCTGACCTTGGGTTTGTTGTCCTTGGGTTTCTTCGGCCTCTGGGGAGGACGATCTGAGCTCAGCTTAGTGTGAGACTGCTGACAGAGAGGGAGAGGAGGAAGGAAGGAAGCAAATTAAAATGGATGGAGGTGGGGGAAAGAGGAGAAAGTTGGCCCGTTACAGCTTGTCCACAAATAGAGATTAAGGCGGCCGCCACACTGATCCATCAGAAAACGGACAGAATTACTGACAGATAGATTTCTGTCCGTTGGTCTGGAAGGAGCAAACAGATCAAGAAGGCTTTGCTCATCACGGGGTTTCTTCATAGAAACAAGAAGAAACAGACTATACAGTATAAATTAAAAAAGAAACTGACCTGGAAAGCCTACAGTCACCTCAAAGTTATACCAGGCTTTCTCTGTTTTTATCTTTGTTTTGGTCGGACCGTTGTTTCTGTGATCGCCGCTATTTTTTCCAAAACAAATGTAGGAATGCCTCTGATTGGCTAAACGGATGGTGAGGAATCCATCAGTCCAGAAAAAAGTTCAATTGGGTTTAAGTTTCTGTCTGTCAAAACGGATGAAAACCTGACAGACGGAGGTCCGAACAACAGACAGCGCTCACTGAGACGGACAAACACAACGGATCCGTGAGGCCGACGCCTAAGATCAAATTTAGCCATTCAGTCTACTGGATGTTTACAAGCAAATGTTCCATGGTAGCCAGTTTGGGTAAAACGGAGCAAACCAACCAACGCTTCTCACCTTAGCGTGTCCAGTAGCGGGGCGGGAGTTCGCCGAGGCCGTCATCCCATTGGTCAGTTTCTGAGGAGGGGAGGAGTCTGAACCATTCATCTGAGGGGGAGGAGGAGGGGGAGGTGGGGGAGGGGGCTGGGTGAGGAACTGAGACAACATTACACTAGTTAGTTGTGAGATCATGTTTATATTGACCAGCTATTGTATCATGCATGACTAATATGCACTCTGGGCTGCAACGATTATTTTCATTATCGATTAATCTGTTGTTTATTTTTTAGATTAACTATTAATCATTTAGTCGATAAAATGTAACAAATAATGACAAAATACCCATCACAAGTTCCCAGAGCCCAAAGTGACATTTTAAATGGAGCAGCCAAAAAACCCAAAGTATTCACTCAATTATTAAAATTATAATCGATTAATTTTCTGTTGATCGACTAATCAATTAATCGACCAATGGTTTCAGCACCAATAGTAGTTGTAGAGGAAGGGGACAGTTCATCTTGTTCACTTCCCCTGCCTGAATCATCCAAGCTGGGATTCAAACCAGCGATCCTCCGGTTACAAGCTTTCCTCTCTAACCCAATTTTTCAACTTCAAGTGACGGCCTCTGATATTAAGTTTGATTTGGGTAAAAACTTGACTCAATTTGCTTAAAATGGTAGTCACTGGTGTCCTGTGCTGGTACCTGTGTGGGGGAGATGTTCCCATTGTGGGTGAGCATGTCAGAGGGCGACAGCTGAGGGACGGCGCCCAGCGGAGAGTCGTGATTGGTGAGCTGGTCCGGTGACAGGGCATCGCTGCTGTCTTCGTCCAATGAGGAGCTCTCTCCTCCGGCTCCCTTTGGAGAATCTGTGAGAGGACAGGATTAAGGTTCAGTGTGGTCAGTAGGAGAAAAAGTTGATTTATCAATACAATCACATTCACAATCAGGATGGGAAATCAACACCAACCAAATGATACAATTTGGTTGCAGCTGGTAAGTTTGTGACCTCTATTAGCCACTGTGGCAGGTAACCAGGCATCACTTGGTGTCCTACTCTGTTCTAAAAATCGGACTGGCTGGTAAAACAGTGACACTGTCTTGTAAATTTGGGAATTTTCCCGGCCTTGTTTCCTGCCCTTCTCACAATGAGCAACACAGTCAAACAGCAGATTGGTAAATGGCAGTGACTAATCCTGGAGAAGTTATACAACACAGAATGTCACACAGCATTTCAAAACAGGACTATGTCCAAACATAGATGTTGTGACACTGCTGGAAGAGAATGACTGGTGAAAAGTTCTGCGGTCTGAAGCCTAAGGTAGGATGTGATGCAACCTGCAGCTGGTGAGCATCTTGAATGTGTGTGTGTGTGCGTGTGTATGGTTACGCAATCCATAGCAGTACCATATGGTATGGTAGTTTAGCAACAGCATATTACAAGTGTAGATTCCTGGCTGTTTAGTTTTCAGTGTGGTTGTTTGCCCAACTCATTTTGAGTGGACAAACCTTTATGAATGCTGCAAGTTTGGACGTGTGTATTGTTGAATGCTGTGTGTGTGTGTGTGTGTGTGTGTGTGTGTGTGTGTGTGTGTGTGTCATTTGCCAACAAGTGCACTGCATGTTTGAATGTGAAGTGTGGCTTTGGACTTTTTCGTACCAAGTGTATGCTTGTTTGAATGTTGCAAGCCTGGATGCGTGCGCACGTGTGTGTGTGTGTGTGTGTGTGAGTGTGTGAATATGTTTGACTGTTTTATCTGACTTTTATCCTGTACTGTAAGTGTCTGATTTTTTGAATGTTGCAAGTGTCCATGTGATTGTGTGTGTGTTTGACTGTAACAAAAATGTGTAAAAAAAAAAAAAAAATGTGTAAAAAAATGACACACACATAACTCTAGTGGAGGTGGTGGACTTAAATCCTTAACGATTATCTCTGGGTGTGTGTTTGGCTGTTTTGTGCGTCCGTTCCTGTACCAAGAAGTGTTCGGTTGTTTGAATGTTGTGAGTATGGATGTGTGTGTGTGTGTGTGTGTGTGTGTGTGCGTCCCTCCCCGTCCCTACCCAGCAGAGAGTGCTCCAGAGTGCAGTCGACAGGCAGGATGTTCTTGTGCACCAGCTCGATGGGACCGGGCCGGTGGGAGATTTTGTCGTTGAGGTCGTCGGCCAGCCGGGCGCGCTTCAGCTGCAGCTGCTTGGCCTGCAGGGACGGCTCTGCAGACGTCTCTGTGGAGGACAGCAGCACAACATGCATGAAGCAAACACACACACACACACACAGGATGCTTTATTTAGATCCACAGTGAGAAGAAGATACAACCAGGTCAAACTAGAATTTGCCTTTACACGGATGTGAGCAGTGCTGTGCAGTTAAAAACTATTACATCTTAACCCAATACACATGAAAATATCAATAACAACAGAAGGAAGCATACTTAAATTTGTTCAGAAACCCAGTCACATGGAAGAGGTTGCCTTTATCCTCCAACATCATAATATAAAATCAAAGTTTGTCCGTTTCAGCTAACAGAGAGCTTTTGTTCTACATAATTTAATTGAGGAAGTGTTTCTCAGTCTAACAGTGTAATTCCCCTCATCGTCCAGGCGTGGGCGCTGTGTGGAAACTCACCCTCCAGGATGTGCATCCTGACCAGCTCCGAACGCTCCGGACGACTCCGGATCTTCCTCTTCAGATAATCCTCAGTCTGGGGAGGGACAGGAGGGATGGATGGATGATGGAAGGGCGGGAGATGGAAGAAGAGAACGACAGGAAAGACAAAGAAAGAACGAGAACAAGAAAGGGGGAGAGAGAGAGAGAATGAGGACAATGAGAAATAGGGGAGGCAACAGGTAGAAGAGGAAACAAAAAAAACAACCATTCACATTTGAGAAATTTCAGTGACACCAAACACTTCCTCAACCACTGCATTCAAGTTATAATCTGCGAGATCTGTGTTGTTTTTTTTTTTAGTTTGGCGACATGTTTGTCACTAAGGGCTCATCGCTGTGATGTTTCTGCTCTGCGCTTCCCAGAGATCACCTGTCAATCAAACAGTGTGGGCGGAGCTTGGATTTTCTGTTGATGCAGTCTGAGTTTCTGTAGGTGGCGCTCTTCTCTTTGTCTGTTCAGTCATGGTGGCTATCGCTGCTCATGCTAACTACCCAGGTCTTCTTCTATTGATTCAAACAAACCGAAAACGTAAAACGCATCAGACGCGCCAGAGGATTTTTGGATATAGGTTGGATCACTGTTGTGTTACTTCAGTCACCGGTAGAGAGTAACAGAACAGAGGCGGATTATTACTTTAAAGCTGCACTAGGCAACTTTGCATGTTGGCAGCTTTAAACGGCAGTGAGAAGGAACTGTTGGAAAAACTTAAATACCCAGAAATCCTGTAAGGTGACGTCAGTAAACGTCACACAGCTCGCTCACGTTTACCAACCGGCCGGTCTGTGATGCTTTATACCGAAGGAAACCAAAGAGACGAGAGAGGAAAAGATCTAACGTACAGCTTTCACCGAGACAGTTTTGTATTTAGCTTTGAACTTTTGATTTGTCACTTTCTGCAGGCAGAGAAGAACCTCACTTTGCGATTAACGCTGTGTAGACCGGGTGTATTTTTTACATAAAACCTTTGCTTTAACAATGCAAACCCATTAAGAAATAGAGGCACTCAAAGACACTCACCCGGGCTCGTTCCAGACTCCTCCTCTGTTCGTGAAAGGCCGCCGGGCTCTTCAGTGCTGCGCCGAGCGAGGGATGCAGGGAGAAAAAAAAGAAAAAAAAAAAGGAGATGAGAGAGATGAATGCAGCTCACGCACACTCTAATGGAAGTCTTGACGCTCCTTTGGGCGAGTGACAATGTGAGAACAGATACAGCTATAGAGGAACACAGACTCAAAGCAGAAGTGGCTGCAGGATGAGAAGGTCAGAGGAGCTATTCTGAAGCGTACTGATGGCGGCCGGTAGGAGGTTTACAGGCCGCTGCGGCGTGATGTGAGTGCAGGAATGAGGCCGGGTTTGTCTGCAGCGAACACGACTCTGTTCCCACCAAGGAAATGATCAATGTGATCGCCGATTCTATGGCTTTCAGATCCCAGTCTTGGTCGCTTGTCATATGAGTGTCATACAAACAGAAAGAAGATGGACTTTGTGAAAGCCAAAAACATAATTCCTAGTAATACATTTTCAGTTTCAAAATGTTCACACTTTCCAGAATTTGAAGGCTTTATTTGAAGGCTTTGGTCGCCGCTCATGTGATTGTATGCTGATGGTCGGGTAATCTGACGGACAACTAGTGCTGAAAGATATTGACAAAAAAATCTAATTTGCGATTATTTGACAGAATATAATATTGCAATTGCAGTTTAAACTGCGATTCATATAATCACAAGGTTTTTTTAGACCTTTAAAACTGTTTAAAGAAAAGTGATTAAATTAAAAAATGTTGGACACCTCTCTCTCTTAAACAATTAATTGCAGCCTCAAGTTCATATTGTGATTTTTTTTTCGATTAATTGTTCAGCTCTACAGTCAACTAAGCCATATCACTCTATAACTCAAGATTAGTCCTCACAGCAACAAATATCACCGTATGTGGCAAGACAGTGGGTCTATAACTATATAAAATGCGTAGCCATACATGTAAGAGGATGAAACAACACGTTCTTCAAACTTTTCCAAACTTTTTGACTTTCCAGACTTTCTAGACCAGTGCAATAACTCTGTTAAAAGCTATTTTTGTACAGCACTTTTAAACAAAGTGCTAAATGTCTTCTATTCGGTCGTGTGTTTCTTCCAGATTTGTAGATAGGAGGCGGTCCAAACTATCTTGCAGGCCGTCCGTCTGCTTAAGTCTGATAGATGGACTCTGGCTGGGAGGCTGAGGGACATCAATTGTTGATGACCAGCAGTCTGGTTGGGATCTTTAAAAAGGAGCGAGGAGAAAGAGGAGAGGGCGGGCTGATGGATAGACTGCCTGACAGCGGGAAAATCTACATTCATCACTGCACTCAGCCATGACTGGCCTTAATGTACCTGTGGGTGTGGGTGTGGGCGTGGATGTGTGTGTGTGTGTGTGTGTGTGTGTGTGTATGGGCGACTATCTGTGTGTTTTTAGCGAGACCGAAGAGCAGCCTAGATGCTGCATCTCGACCCAACACTAAGCAGGACAGCGTGTGTCTCGGTTGAGGAGAAACAGACAAAACACAAATTTAGTTGAATGGACATGACAGACAAAAATGCAGTTGTGTCTTTGTTTGTCATCCTGATTTTTTGTTCATTTGTTTGTTTCATGTGGAAAAAAGAAAGACCCAAGCCACTCCAAAAAATCTGTTTAACCATCTTTTTTCTATTTGGCTAGTCATAGTTTTAAGTTGAAAACTGCAGCCAACACAGTTTGGCCCCATCAGGGTTTAAAGGGTACAATTAGGACTAGACAGAGAGAATAAAGGCTTTTTCACACACTTTCGGAGTACCTTCAATCTTTAACAACAGAAGCTAAGAAGCCTCCTAGGTGAGAAGTTAAGGAAAGGTGAATAGACGCAAAGATGTTCACTCTAGGAATGGTAATTGCGTTTAATAATATTGCCATTTAAACGAAAGTTATGTAACCGACTACCTGACTAGTCTAAAAAAATTATCTACACCGAACTACTACATTATTTACACCGAACACACACTGGGTCAGGTCGGGCTTTTCTCTGACTTTTCTCCTTGGTGGTGGGATGGGTCAGAACCGCATTATTTTAACCTACATTTTCTCCAGTTTGACATATTTACACACAAACTGACGCCGGGTTTGCTCTGCCTTTTCCCCGAGTTAGACGCTATGTGTAAACACGACTGTATATAACAACATATATCTAATGATATAAATACAAATGATAATCTAAGCTAAACGGAGTAAAACATTACAAAAATATTTACACAATTTAAAGATGAAAAATGTGTATTAAAATGCCCCAATTTGTTGAAATTCAACATTGCATTGCTCATTTGTGAAGCGCTCCAGTTCATCTTGCACTGTAGCTCCACCATATTCTCAAATATTGTTTGTATTTTATCATGTTTATGATGAATATATAACCACAACTTTTCATTAAAAGTTACATAAATATAACTTTTAAATATGAAATCATATCTTTACATGTAGCAAATGACGAGTCGAATAGACACATATTTTAGTTTAAACGACTTGTGTATTTTGACATCAACTAGTGGGTTAAACTCCATCCCTAGTTCACTCTCTACTTGGGGAAGGATGTTGGGAGGACAAAGTGGCCAGCCGTTACAGTGATGCAACACGGCGCTCTTCTGATTGGTTAAGAGCTGATGAAATCCCAGCCTGAGGTGTTTAAGTGCGGCATTCTGGTTACAGCGGGGCGTCGTCTATATGCGTGTACCACAGAAGACTTGGAGGGTGGGTGGTGGGGGGGTGGGGTCGCATACCTCAGGTCATAACCCGAGATGCTCAAGACCTACATACTGCTGTCATGATGTCACCAGTGCATCACAACAACATGGAGCACAAAAACACCCTGAGGGGGGGATTACACAGACAAAGCTGCTCCTGTCATGATCCACTGAGATTAATTGTTTCCATTTTGCGCTGGCTGATTAGAAGAATTCTTGCATATGAAATTTGGGTTTAGACAAGTGTCGTTTCACCCTGCTTTATCCCGAAAATAAATCAGTCTGGGTGTCAATGGGGAGTTTTAGTGTCCCATGATGGTCTAAATGCTGTTTCAGAGGCTTTTCCACCCATATCGGCAGGAAATATTAGCTTCAAAAACCCATATCAGTCGAAACCTAATTGAAATTTCCTGCTCTGAAAGGCTACAGCTACCAAAAAAAGCTTGTTAATCAACTTTATTCCCAACACAGAGGATCAGATGCAGCTATCCCCTGTGCGAATAAGAGCGAGCACCAACAGAGAAGCCAGGCTGGGATGTTAGAGGAAGCCGTGCCGCTGGGATTACCAAGCGCACACCTCCCTCCCATCACAGGCGACCGGCTGCATCCGGCCTTTTGACGCCTCCGGCAAACCGTGGCATCCCAGAACCAAATACATCCACGCTGATACCGATCAGACCTCTCCTCACCTCTGCCACACCTCCACTAACCTGACACTGCAGCTACAATTAGACTGTACACATTCTTACCCAAGATCGCACACGATGATTAGCAAATTGTGGTCAATACTAAACTAATACTAAAGTGGTCAGAGGCAGATATAAACCAGCCAGCAGCCTAGTCACACAATGCTTTCTGTTGAGTTATGAGGCTGCATGGCTGTCTGTGTGAAAAATGAGTCACCTTTAGACCAAGCTGACAGCAGTAGAAACAGCAACAGGCGGATATGTTTTCTATTTATCTATACATTATCATTACCCGTTTATTTAAAACTTTATACCTTTATTTATCCAGGGAAAGCCATCTGAGAATGCATGCTCTTTTTCAGAAACTGCCTGATTCACATTTACACAGTTCCACACATTTGATTTTCATATTTTGGTGCTCAGTATGATTACTGCTGATACTCATCTTATCCCAACTAACACCATAACACATACATACATACATAACATAATACTAATATCTACCATATCACTCTATGAATGAAGATTATTCAGTTGACAAAATTCACTGACAAATATCACAATATGTGAGAAGAAAATGTGTAGCTGTATGCGTGTCGGGACAGTAAAACAGTATTTTTCCATACTTTTGAAAAATCTTTTGTGCAATTTCCAAAGTTATCAAGACCTGGAAATTGTCAAAGCCCTTTTCCATACATTTCCAGACCAGGAACTGACCCTTCATCTGTTCCCAGCTCTCTCTCCCTCTCTCTTCCTCCTCTCAGCCATCTTCACAGTCTTCTGACCTAGGGCATTTCCCATGACTGCGTCACTACACCCCCCCTCCTCCACCACACTCCCTCTGCCTCCAAGGTTTAAATACCACACTATTCGTTTCGCCCTCCCTCCTCCCCTTGCACTATAACCGTAAATGCAGCTCATATGATCTTTACAGTCCAATAACTCATCGGGGGCCTTGATGGCTGAACGGGCTTTGCTGTACTTTGCTGCGCTTTTGGCCGACAGTCAAAACAAGGGCTGTTTGTAAAAGCCTGTGTTTGGAGGAAGACGTCATCCTGGGAGCAAACACCGTCTCTGATGAATCTCTCCTGCTGTCTCTCTCTCTC
Organism: Centroberyx gerrardi; assembly: GCF_048128805.1. NCBI lineage: Eukaryota > Metazoa > Chordata > Actinopteri > Beryciformes > Berycidae > Centroberyx > Centroberyx gerrardi. The sequence continues at coordinate 21,140,478 of NC_136016.1, forward strand.
TCTCTTTCTCTTTTTGTGTCTCTGTCTCTCCATCACTATAGTAAGTCTACAGAAAAGCAGGTTAATAGTGCAATAAGCCACCAGTTCATGCTAGCCTAGTTTAGCTAACCTGCCGGCATGGAGCCTGTTGCATAAGGAGAAAACAGACAGATTTAGCATCTAGGGAAGAAATCTAATTGCGATTATTTGACAGAATATTGCAATAGTGATTCAGACTCATATCAGTTTTTCTTGTCATAAATTTTAAAGAACAGTGTGTAGGATTTACTGAGTTTGAGTATGATGAAAGGTTTTCACCAACATTGTACTTGATTCATGGACCAAAGATGGCATGGAGCTCTAAAACACTTTGTTCAGAAATCCATTTTGAACGCCTCTCTCTCTTAAGCAATTAATTGCAGCGTTGGTCCGAGTGCCCGGCCCGTTCTTTCATGCCTAACCCATTCTTTTATGCCCAAGCTAGGTCATGGCGATCAAGTGCAGTTTGTGGATAGTGGACTGATATGCCAACTGATTCATCCAGGGTTGGAAATTACCACCAGCCACACACTGCCTAATTTTGGCTGTGCAAGTCTGTCTGCTGCCAGATACCCAGCCATCATCTGGAGATCCTATTCTCTTCTACAATCCATTTGGCTGATGAGGCAGTGAAATCAGCTGGTGAATTTTGAGAAGTAGTTTCTGCGGCCAGTAGACCAAAAAAACATCCTTTCCTATATTTAACCCCATTAAACTGTAGACCCATGGTACATGAAGCTGAACGCTCAGGGTCAGACCTTCTACAGACCTTCTTCTTCTCCTTCTAAAAAGGACGACTTCCTCGTTCTGCCCTTAGCTCCCACACTGAAATAACCGCACTTCTTTCTTAAACTAAAACCCAACACTCATAGAGAGAAAAAACACGCCGCCTCTTCTCTTAAGATGAGCGGAACTCCGAAACAGGAAGTGGATACAGAAGAAGAGGAAGCTGCCCTGTTTGATAACACAATGTGGTGCAAAGAGAACATGACACACATACACACAGAAAAGACACACACAAGGAGTCTTTATGCATGCAGATAACAGCCGGCACATTCTGCAAAAAAACGCAATGCAAAAGCTGAGGCTTAACCCTCATAATATTCCCTGTGGATGTTTACCAAGTCAACACACACAGACAAACTGGACCTGATATCCAGTATAGCAGATGTAGATAGTCAAATCGGTTATAGCAGTTGGCATACTTTGTGTGAAGCAATAGATGTAGATGATACACACATGGTTCAGCGTTAGTGTTATGTAACACCCCAAACAATCTCTGCCGGAGCACCAGGAAGGGGTTAATGCTTTCACCTCAGCTTGAACGAACAGTCAGCAACACACTGTCTTATTGATCTAAGCCGCATTTCCCAAAAGCACCACAATACTTGCTGTATTAAGTTGTAAGTTGTTCCACTGACTGTCAACCGGAGTGAGGATTGAGGAGAATTTCATATGCACTGCTGGTTGTAGATTCAACGTATATTCACATATGTAAACTTAACGCCAAAATAAATATGTAAAGATGTAAAGATATTAACTGTGCATTGTGGTATTTTGCAGAATGTGTTACGCAGAATACATTCCCCAACTCCTGAGCATCACATCTTTTGGTCGCTGAGGGCGAAGCGGGGACTTACGTGGCATGATCCCTTGGCTGACCAGTTCCTCTCGCGTACGTCTCTGCTGGAGTTTGAGCTGGAGGACTGCATGGAGAAAGAGGAGGAGAGGGGAGGAGAGGGGGGAGAGAAAGTGGAGGAGAGTCAGTGGCGGCCGGTGAAGGACAAAACAGCAGCGATGGAGCTCCTGAAGCCTCTCTATTGTCTCCTGGTATCTTATTGTCCACGGGTCAGAAAGTCCATCCGCCAGGCTAATGTCAATAAACACAGAGTCGGATCTGGACCGACATGAAGAGGACCTGCTCTCTCTCTCTCTCTTTCAATTCATTCTCTCGTTTCCTTCTTTCGTTCCTTTTTTTTTTGAAAAGCTACAGAGGAGGAGGGAACAAGGAGGGCGTGAGCGGCATACGACAGACTTCCTGTTTCTAAAAATTTTGTGGTGTGTGTGCCAAGTCTGTGTGTGTGTGTGTGTGTGTGTGTAGACACTCATCAAAGAATGAGTGTGAGAGAGCAGGCACAGGAAAGGAAGGTGAGAGAAACAGACAGAAAAGAAGATAAAGGGAACGAAGACAGGGAAAGAATGAGACAAAAAGATCAGCTCAGAGTAGATGAGGAAAAAGTAAAAAAAAATCTATTGCATATGGGCCTGTTGCGCTGCCATTTCAAAACAGGAAGCTCTCGTTACATAACAGGGAGGCTGGGAGAGAGTTTTAAGGAACAGTGCAGGACACAAGGTGCTGGACCCAGAGTACTAGACTGTCCTACTCAAGTACAAGTACTGTTACTTTGCTGATATTTTACTTAAGTAGAAGTAAAAGTACTGGTGTAAAAATCTACTGAAGTAAAAAGTATCTAAAATAAAATGTACTCAAGAGTAAAAGCTAGTGAGTTACTACTTAGAAAAGAGAACGTTGTTAGCTGTGATCTTTTTCATGCAATTCTAAAAAGACGAGGACAGAGTTCAGATTCTTTTCATTGGAAAAGTAGAAATTACAAAATAAAGTGCACAAACACAGTAAAGCCAGATTCCTCTTCTCACTGTGAACGGCTCCACAATTTGTCAATTTACGATTGTCCACTTTCTGTTGCTGATGGAGAGACACACAAAATCTGTCCTCTGTTATGGATGTAATTTAAAATGTAGTGAAGAACAATACTTTAATAAAAATGTACTTAAGTAAATGTAAAAAGCTACTCAAGTACAGTAACGTGAGTAAATGCAATAAGTTACATCCACCCTTGGGTTTTAAAATAGCCCTTGATCTGGCCTCATGATTAATTAAATGTTAATTATTAATTGACACAATAATTGAATGTTAATTAGAAATTCACCAATAATACGTTAACAAAAGAATGTGTTAAATGTTAATTAAATAATTGATTAGACCAAAGCCTGATGCAGACTTTTATTGGAATAAGACAAACATGTGAAGCTGCAGGATCAAGTGAGTGCACTGTATTTCATCATTGTGCAACGGTGCTTGCTGCAGTATCAGTTTCATTGCAACACAATCAGAGTTTAGGGAAGTGAGTTGACCCTCCAGTCAGGCACACAGAACAACTAACCATGACCAGCTACAAACTGAGCTCACCGAGTCAGATCAGATAGAAATCTACAGACACGCTCCGGAGGTGTCAATGCAGCCGCTCGCTTGTGGTATGATGCTTTTTTTAAGGTCAACACGTAACTGAGACTGCACTATACTTCCACTGTGCTTCTTGGCAACATATTCTGTTTCCATTTTAAAACTGAGGACGCCACACACACTCACGCTTAAGGAGGTTCATCTTGGGTTTCACGGAATTTGATGAAATCTTCAAAAGGAAGAGAAGTGCATGTTGTTACACCAAATCCGTTTTTCTGAGGAGGTGATGACTTTTTTCTTTTTTTTTCTTTTTGCTGTCTCAATGCTGAGACTCTTATTTGTTTATGTATGCCAGCTGTCCCTGCTGAAGGCATGTGTGTGTCTGTGTGTGTGTGTGTGTGTGTGTGTTAAGTGGAACACTGAACCTGCCCCAGCATTTCTCCTGGGCTAAGGCCGGGGTCGAGTCTGCTACTTTAAGGCCAAGCAGCACCTGTTCCTTCCCACTAACAATATGACATCATTGGAGCTTGCAAGCTAGCTAAGCAGTTAGCTGTCCTGCGTAGCTGCTGCTGTTCTCTCTCTCTCTCTTTCTCTCTCTCTCTCTTTCTTAGGGCAAACAACCAGGACTGGACACTAACACTGAAAGTGAACCCTCAACATCCAATCCTTAGCTCTAAATCCTCGCTGGCTATCCCAGTTTCCCCTCAGCTATACTGACCTTTGTGTGCAGTGCATCTTGGGGGATTAGACTAGCAGTAGAGGCTCCCTGCTGGAAGCAATAACATGTCAGTTCGCACTCGTCGACGTAAACATTGGAGCCTAAACACAGACACGGGCGCGTTCGTACATACGTTCCAGCCGGGCACACAGGCAAAAACTGCGAAGAGATTAATTTCTCCCTCTGCGCCACACACTTAGGAGACTCACGTGTAGCCTGAATACACACACACACACACACACACACACACACATATACAAACACACACACTCATATACAAACACACTCACACACACTGACCATGCCAAGGCAGAGTGCAGGATAAGATGCCACGCCACTTGGCACTTCCAGGGAAGCGGTTTATTCTGGGACAGAGAATCTTACACTTTCCCTCTATCCCACCCTCTCATCTCCTCCCACCCTCCCTCCCTCCCTCCCTCCTCTTCTTTCACACGCTCCCACAGACAGGACACTGAATTATTTCTCTCCCTGTTTTTGCAAGTAACTAACTTTTTCTCTCCCACACCCTCTCTATCGCTCTCTTCCTCATTCCTAGTCTCTGGGAGAAACAACTCCAGTAGCTGGTAAACCCCTAAATTCAACCGTCACTATCACCATTTTACCAGCCTAATAATACTTAATTAGCATAGAATTTAGTACAGAATAGGACCTCCAAATGATGGTTGATTACCTGCTCAAGTGTCTGGTAGAGTAGACAAATTTCACAGCCCAAATTAAACAGCATTTGGCCGGTGGTAATTTCCAACCCTTGTTTTGTCTTCTCACTGTCACTCACACCTCTCATACTGACTGTGACGGTGCTAAAATGTGGTCAAGTGTGAAAAGCTCTACTGGTGTTAAAATATAAAAGCTAGTGCGGCGATTAAAACGAAATCATATGATAATATAGTGATAAAAACAAAATGCTCATTAAACCCATCACCAAATAACAGGCTAGTACGGAAATCAAAAGTATGGGGGCAAAAACAAACTCATAGCTAGTACTGGAAATGTGGCCATAGGTTGAGCTTAGCATTGGTGTTAAAAATACAAGTGACACATCTCATACTGACAGTGATAATGCTAAAATGTGTTAAAACTGTTAAAAGCTGTACTGGTGTTAAAATCATAAGACGGTATGAGGATTAAAAACAACAAAGTCTTGCTCTTTTATAGCTAAGGTCTAACTCTGGGCTTAATTCAGGTTTTTAGGGCCATTTCGGTTAATTTAGGGCAAGGATAGAAAGGCAGGACAGTTTTATTGGGATATTAGGCCACAGCCAAAACTGGCCTCCGCACAGCCTTCCAAAGTCACAGAGAGAGGAACAGAGAGGGAGAGAGAGGAACAGAGAGACAGCAGAGACGGTTACACTTTAGGCTTTTAGCTGAAGCAGTGTGATCCATAATGAGTGAGTAGGTAGGGGTTTGTTGGCTTACTGAAGGACACTTCCCTCGAGAAAATGTGACGGGGATCGAACCTGTGACCTTTCGGTTACAGGACGGCCTCTGTAATCACTAGGCCACCCCGCTGCTCAGAGGCAGCCGCAGTGTGAGACAGAGAGAGATAAAGAGTTAGAGAGAGCAGAGAGAAAAAAAACGTTCCTACACACAATACACAGCTTCAATTTCTTCTAATTTCTAACATACTTTTTCCAGACCTTAATTTCTTGATTTGATATGAAGATTTTGGTGTTCAATATGATTTACACACATAGTCGTCTTGCTAACTCTGGCATATCACTCTATAGATGGCTATTCTTCAAAGCACACAAAAAAAATCAGAATAGGAGATGACAGGAGTCTAAAACTACAGAAAATGTGCAGTTGTATGTACAGCGAGACAGTAAAACAATATTTTCCTATACCTTTCCAACCTTTTCTATGCAATTTCCAGACTTATCAAGTCCTGGCAATTACCAAACTCCTTTTCCATGCATTTCCAGACTCTCCAGGCCTGTGTAGGACTCATGAAAAAGTGTCATGAGCGAGAGAGAGAGAGAGAGAGAGGCTGCAGAGAGAGAGAGAGAGAGGGAGGAAGGAGGAGTGCAGGGAGGAAGAGCCAAGGTCTCTGTGGCCAACTGGGCTAATCCCGCTGCGCTCATGTGTCATTAGGTCTGATTAAACATGTCTGAGTGCCGTCACCGTCCCCAAAGACCCCCGCGCCTGGCACAGCTAAGCCTGCACACACCAAACACAGCCACACACACACACATGAAGCCAAACTGAAACAGACAGAAGCGCTGCCGACAAACACACGCAAGCACTCTTAATGCGATCACAATGCGACGCACCCAGCTAACGAATCCCCCAAACACAAGTCCCACAGACACACTGGACGTCGCGACTTGGCAAGCGCGTTGGAAATGTTCTATTTGCAAAGCCTGTTAATGGTCTCTTGTATGATCTCATCATTCGCACAGTAGTTTGATCTGATTGCATCTGTTGAGCAGAGAGACGGACGCAGCAGCGACTGACCGCAGCAAATGTTTCACACGTCGGTGGGAATGGAAAGAGGCTGGAGGGCACGAACAATGCAAGGTTACGGCCGCTCGCTCCTTGGAATCAATCCCACTGCCTTCGCACGCTGCTGCACAGTGAGGTGAAGCCCGATGACAACAAGAAGGGCTGGAGGGAATACTAATTATCTAAAAGTTAAATGAACGGGGGGTCGGTTTCCCAAAGCTCTCCTGGATTCAGGTGGTTATTGCCACCCTAAACTCACGCATTGCCCAGAACTGTGACGTGTCTCCTTTTAAGAACATTGATTTCTAATCACACATTTGTGTTTTTATAATCATTAGTGTCTGCTCTGCAGAGGTTCAAAACCTCTTGGTGAGGGAAGCAAATAGGGATGGGACGATATGTCGAAATTCAATATATCGCAATACGAAAATGTGACAATTCGTATCATGAGTAGGGCTGAACGATTTTGAAAAAATATCTAATTGCGATTATTTTGACTGATATTGCAATTGCGATATGATTTGTGATATTAGAGGGAATGACAATTTTTACATCATTATTTTCATTTTCATTGAAAAACGTATTAAAAAGATTATGGTTTGATTTTTGCGGGGATCTGTACCAAACAAAGATGTTTTCTTAAGTCTGTAGAATATGATGTGTAGGCCAGGACATCTCTGCAGCACCACAATATTTAATTTAAAATGGTATTTTGACACACATTTTGCCTTTAACAAATATTGCGCCTCCTGAGATTTGAAAATTGCAGTAGGCCATATTGCGATTTCGATAAAATTTTGATTAATTGTTCAGCCCTAATCATGGGGTATAAAAATGAATTGCGGTATTTGCTACATTACCTAAATTCTATTATTTGCACTTTGTAATGACTTTTTTAAATGTGTTGTTTACATTTTAGCAAAGCAGTGCCATTGCTAAAAAGATTTATGGCTCAGAAATAATCAGATCTGACTTTGTTGTCACTGAACTTTTTATTACATCGTATCGTGGTTGTATCGAGTCGTTAACCCCATATCGCGTATCGACTCGTTCCATGAGATAAGCATATCGTCCCATCTCTAGAAGCAAAAGACACAGACTTATAGACCTATAATGTGTGACTGACAGCTGTGGCTTCATGTACGCACAGTGGCAGCGCAACATGTCAGCTATTTTGTTTTTTAATCCGTTCTACCTCTCCTCCTGGCTCTTGCTTCTCATTCGTTCCCTCGCACTTCTCAAGCCAATCTCCATCTTCCATTATGATTATAGAGTCACAGGAATATTTTGTTGCGTCTGGTGTCACTGCACTATGACTGTGATCCTTACATTACTTACTATTGGTTGCTTGTAATGTTGGTGATCTAGGAATTGAAGCTTATTCTACTGTAAGTCGCTCTGAATGAGACTGTACTGCACAAGTCTCCTCTGTTTGCATTTTAATACAGTTTGTCATTGTTGGTTGATTTTTCCTCTCTTTCTATGGGATAATATGTTTTTGTAGGCCCCGCAGTTTTTTGTCTCATCAGCACAGATAGTATTTCTTTTCCACTCTCTTTTTCCAGCAGTAGTGCAAATCAAACCTAAACCTCAAACCTAAAATGTAAGCGTTAGAAAGTGCCACACTTACATCACATTTTACAGAGCTATAAAATACTTGTGCAAAATACATAACTACGACGAATACCCTTCCATTTTGGTTGAAAATTTGATTTTTTCTAAAATATTTTTTAATCAGCGTTAGGTCAGAGGAAGATAATAGTAAGGATAAACTCTTATTAAGTCAACAAATCACTTTTTCAAAGATCTTACAAGTCATTTGGTCGGCAGTAAAAAACATTAAAGCCATTTTTCCTCAGTTTCACTTTAAGCCTTTATAGGTCAGTATTTGCTTCAGTGGCTCCAGTTGGGTCATAACTAAACACTGAAGCAATACGGCATATGACATTAGCCCATCACAGGATGAATGATTAACACCTGTAGCTCCCTCACCCTCCCTCCTCTGGGACTGGGATTTTACATAGTGGTCCAGTGTGTTGTATTGAAAAGGTTTGGGACCTCCGGTATGAAGAACGAGACGTGTGTCGAGAAACCAGCCCACGCAGGCAATAAAACCAATCACTTATCTTTAGTAAAGCCACATAAACTATTTATATGGATCTATAAAGTACCGATTTGAAGCTGGAGCCCGAGGCCCACAAACACAAATCATATCAGATTTCCTGTGTCTCTACTGAGCGTGTGCGGTTCTGGATCTCCCACCTTCTTTCAGGCTGTGATAGACCTGTCTGTCCTGCTCCGTCCTCAGGCCGAGCTTCTCCATGTCTTCTCCCATTGGAGGAGAGCCCAGGGGGGAGGAGTCAAAGGACATGCAGTGGTTGGTGTCCAGCATTATCATTCAGAACGGAGATCAATTATCCCGTAAACATTGAACTTTTCATTCGAAAGCGGTCCTCCTCCTCAAGTCCTGAATGTTGGTTGGTTTCAGCGGAGGAGAAGAGGAAAGAAAATGTTTCGGCAGCTCTTTAAAAAGGTTTCGATGTGTCAAAATTGCACCAGCTGTCCCTTCAATTAGCTGTCCTCTCTTCCCAAGGAGAGGACGAGAATCGATTGCTTTTCCAGAAGACTCCCGTGCTTCATACAAGTCAAAGAAAATCTCTTTTCAAATCAAAATGTACAGGAAAGAACGCCGCTGCTGCCTCTCCCGATTCCTTTTCTCCTCTGGTTCAGAGTGATCGATCGGTCTGTCTCCTGCTTCTCTCTCTCTCTCTTTCCTCCTGTTCTCTCCTTCCCTTTGCAGTGGCAGCCGGCGAGTCACGACTAGCGCTGCTCTGCGAAGGTTTCCCAGAGAGACGGAGGAGAGAAATCCACAGGGCGAATCGCGGATGAAAAGAACAAGAGAGCAAGAGGGAGGCAACTGAAAAAGAGGCCAGTGGCAGAGAGAAGAGAGGACAGCACTGAGCTCAGCAGAGAGAGGGAGAGAGAGAGGGAGAGAGAGAGGGAGAGAGAGAGGGAGTCTGCTCTGGTTGCAGCGCCTCCTGACTGACACACACACACACACACACACTCTCACACACACACACGCAAGCAGGCAGGCAGAGCTGGCGATAAAGTTCTCCTGCTCAGCTGTTGCCATTCATTCACTGTTACAATCTAAGGGGGGCTGCAACATGCATACCCCCCATCAAACACACACACACACACACACACACACACACACACACTTACACTTCTGAGACTTCAGACCCACAGCACCACTGACAAGACTGTTGATATACTACAAAAACATTTTGGGCGCCGCTGACCACATAGTCCTGCTCTGAGAAATGATGACTCAGTGAATCCATGCCCAGTTTTGATTGGATGATCGGAAACAGCGGTGACTGCTATCAACGATGACCTCACTCACAACACAATCGACCTCTGTCAAAGATACTGTGGTAAATCTGATAGTGGGATGAATCACACGCATTGACTTGCAGGGATTGATTGATACTCAATCGCTACTGGAGATCTGAAAATTTTTTTTTTCTTTTTTTTAACCGTCTGCCCTTGAGGAGAGGCGGCCCGCTCAGAAACATAATTAAAAATTTGCAGGGACGTTAGAAAATGTGTTTTGAGAAGGCGGCAGCTCAGGAGGAGATGGGGCTGCTATCAGAGCGGTGCGACTCGAGAGTGAAAGCCGTTAGCATTAGTGAGACGCATCCTAATCCTGTCCGAGACCTGCTTGCCTCAGCCCCCCCCCCCCCCCCCCCCCCCATCCCTCTCTATGGCTGCAGAATGCTGATGGTGAGCCCCGGCCCTCACCTCCCCCACCCTCCCCTCTCTGTTTTAAATAGTAAGGCCAGCTGGCCATAAGGGGGCTATATTCAGCTTGGTATCACCTGTGCACTTGTTGGGTAGGGTTACTTTGAGGGACACACATCACAAGGTGCACACACACACACACACACACACACACACTTTAGGCCCCATTTCCTTCAGCTAAAATCATTGTTTTATGAGGCCTGACACAAGGGCCGACGCATCGCTCTCATACGATGCATTCCACTATACACACACTGTTCAGGAAGGAGGCGGCCTATTAATAAAACAAAGGCCCGAGTGCAAATATCGACGGTGGACTCAGCACCCTGGCTGGTGACTGACCGGTCGGTGCTACCATACAGGTGACACCACGAGCGTCGCACCGCAGAGAACAAGACAACACCCTGAACAAACACCGGCTGGTTTCTACAATAACCATGTGTTATGAGCGCATGGGTAAAGTCCACCTGCTGTTATGATTCACAGTCTGGGCCGGAGACACAGAGCTGACAACACACACTGGGATTAAGATGTCGCTGTGTGTGTGTGTGTGTGTGTTCAGCCAGTCTCAGACACACACACACACACGTACATGTAAACACACACTGTACACATACCGCATCTCTGCTCCCTGTATACGTTTCAAAATCACAAATCCATTACCATTTCCATAACAGTTTCCCCAAAACCTTATGATTCCTATAGTATCCTGTGTTTATGTCTGTTTATGTTTATTTTTTCCCCCTAACTCAGATTTTATGCTTCCATCTGCAAAACAGAAAACATAGTGGCCTAATTCCCATGGGAAATAATAAGACCATGGGAGGCCAGCAATTTATAGCCCAACAATAACATATAAATAACATTTGATTACTGTCCGGGACTGTGCTGTTTGCTAATTGTCATCGTTACCGTGACCGAGGGGGTAAAGAGGCAGTGTGAAGGGGAGTTTTTATGGTTTTAGGGCTTACTGGCCATAGTGTGTGGGAAGTACAGCTATGTAGTTTCCCATGAATTGAGTGTACCTGGATTAGTAGCTATGGACTGCCGAGTTAAGGAACTGGTAGACTAATGATCAACTATTAATTTAACTGTTTGACTTTTACCGCACCAATCAGTCAATAGTTTTTAGTAGTACTAAAACCGCCAGTGTTAGCAGCTTGATTCCCACTGGAAAATGTATGCAGGTATCTGTACTGTGAGGCGCTTTGGATAAAACTGTCCCCCAAATCACAAGTTTAAATGGTATCTGTTCATTTGATCTTCTTAACAGACCTCACAATCACTAGTCATAACCATTAAATTAGCTTCTGGCTTCTGGCACATTTCAGTGCAGGTATTTAGCCTTGGACACATCCTTATCTGGGCCTTTATTTCCTTCACTGAAAAACATTTCAGGGAATCAAAAACAAAAAACAGTCCATTTTGTCCCAGCAGACAGGATATAGTAATTGTAAGGAGTTCTAGCTGAAATAGTGAGTCAAAGGCTTCCTGTGGATGTGTAAATGAATGGGAAACTCCCCACAGTCTCTCCAGTGGGTCACCATGTCCTGGACAAGAAATAGGGTTTGTTATTGAAAAATAATACCTACGAATACTGGGTTTTGGTATTGCCATTGATCTAAAGACTTCAAAAAGGTATTGAAATGCGGCACAAATTCTTCCATCGTTTTGATTCTTAAAATGAGAACTCAAAATGTATTCTTGTTTAGGGGAATTTGTACTGAAGAAATCAATTCAGCAGGGTCAAATTCTGTTCAGAAGAGCAAATGTAGCAGAAAATACAGTGCGATATGTGGTTTCAATCAACAAAGAAAGGCATTGAAGAAAGCATAATTTTAGAACTGGTATTGAATTTGAAGTATCAGGACCGGTACCAGAATTGAACAATACCAGATGGATTTCTGTATTGGCTGCTTGTGCATTGTCCTTGCTTCCCTATCAAAACACAGTGGGAGATGAAATCTGAGATTAGGTTATAAAAGGGGGATGAGAAGGAATACAAGAGACAGTGCTGAGACTTGGTTGCGTTGTGTGCAGGGCAGGACACTCCCATTTTTGTCCACTGGTCACAGTGACTTCAATGCCACTATTTAACAGTCAAACAGCTGTACAAATACAACAGGACCTCCAATGATGCTTGGTTACCTTCAAAAGTGGCTGAAAACGTACCCGCCACAGTCCAAACTGACGTGTTAATTTCCTGCCCTGGTTGTGGGGTGTCATGACCCTCTCAGCACAGAGCGTACGTCCTTCAGACACAACCTGCCCAAAACAATTAGCCTACCAAATACCAAAAACCTCCCCACAACAATGAGCACATTCCAGAAACCTCTGCAAGACCTCAAGTCAAGAAAACGCTGCAAAAAAACGGTTTGTCATCCCAATCCAGATTCACAAACTCTGTCCCACAACAAACAGGAGGCAAAAACAAGGATATATACATCTAGGGAAAGTCGACTGGGCAAACGTGCTATTTTTCAGCAATGTCCTGCTTCACATTCACACAGTTCCACGTTCACATTCACACCTAGAAGCTGCCCAGTACAACCACAGCCATCTACTGGTGGGGTTCACTGCCTTGCTCAAGGGCAGCTTGACAGTATTTTTTTTAGGGAAGGGAGAGCGTTACTCATTCACTTTCCCCAACCCACATTTTCCCAGCTGATCCTGGGATTCGAACCGGCGATCCTTCGGTCACAAATCCACCTTATCACCAACAAGGCGGTGGAACAAAGAGCGAATACCGCGATGCACTCAACCCAACCTGACCTGACAACAAACCAGCCAGGCCGAGCGCTGGTCTGCCACCGGTCAGACCAACCATTAACATTCCAGCAGTGAAAACAGAAGGTGTTTTTTTCCCTCTGCTTCCTGGTCCCACACACACACACACACACACACACACACACACACACACACACACACACACACACACACACACCCCCTCAACCCGGTCGGCTGTGGAATTTACCAGCACTGTTTGCCTTTGGCTGTGACTCAACACTGGCATCAGGGATGGGATTTCGGCGTGTTGATCCTTCGTCAGTTTTGAACAGTAAAATGACACGGCCCGAGTGGGTTCGGTCAATGATATTTGGACCAAGACTCGCACACTGAGAAACTTGATAATTACATGGCAGCCATGTGTGTAATCACTAGCAAAGAACGAGTACAAAATATGGCTTCTAACGTAAATGGTGCCACAGCAGGCCAACACTAAATCACTTACTCACTCCGTCTGTGTTTGTATTGGAAGGTAAACGCACTGCAGGAAGTTTGTAATCCAACTCAGCATTGTTCACAGATGAAGCCATTGTACAAGTCCCACTCCTTATGGCATACTAGCTGCATAATCGCTTGCTGAACTAATGCTGCACTTCTGCTCCATCCCTAAGAGGAATCAACTTTTTTCTCTTCTCTTTTCGGCCATCAGAAGTTACAAAAAAATGGTCTGGTGACTAGCTGGTTGAGTTTTGTTTTCCCACATACTGATTTTTCAACTGAGTCCTATTGTAATACATTAAAAAAAGAATGGTCTATAGTACTAATGCAGGGCAGATGCAGGAAAAACACATTCAGGGGGACTTCTACAATGGCTACCACTGTAAAAGAAAGCTGCCAGACACCCTGGTCTGGAAAAAGGCTGAGGCAAATTGTGTCAAACAATAAGTAGTGTTTGGTTTTCACTTCACACTTCACTTCCTCATACAAAAAGAAAGTAACCATTAAAAGGCTTAAAATAGTTGTGAACAGACCCATTCTCTGAAGCGGAGAATGGGTGTGGAGAGTGCAGTGGTGCAGTACAAGGTGTGGGGTTTTTAGGTGTGCATGTTAGAAAACTCACACAATATCAGCAGTGCTGTAAACACCCGACCACTGTGGGAAATTACCACCAACCAAATATTGGTAAAGTTTGGCTGTCGTCAAATTTACACTGCTACTAAACATCATACCAAACATTTATTTTATTCTAAAAAACTAGCCTGCCGGTAAACTTTAAAAAATTGTTTACATGGCTGGATGGAAAAGACAAAAAAAGTGATTTGAGTCTTTGCAGAGAAGAAGGACTGTCCCTACAGTACTTCCAACTAACAAAGGCCCCGGTTGTAATATTGATGTTGCAGCAGAGAGACTCCTGGTCATCTGAATCATAGTGAGGTTTTTGTTATATGTGGTCAAAGGTTGTTTGTTGGGCGGCCATATACTAGGCTGCAGCCGCATGTTCATCATGTCACAGCCTGTCAATAAAAAGTAGTCCAACTGCAGTCTAATTGTAAACTGTTGAGAGAGAGGGGAGTGAGAAAGAGAGAGAGAGAGAGAGAGAAAAGCATCTATAAGAGCATAAGTGTTGAAATGTAGAGCTACAGGGCAGCTGGCAGCATCTGGTAATATGAAGCTACACTGTATAGCTGGATGGATGTAAGGAGGGAAGAAAGGATGGAGGGAGGGAGGGAGGGAGGGAGGGAGGAGGAGGGGAGGTGACGTAGAGTTCAGCAACTGAGATTTTCATGGAGCGGTGAAAGAGGGAAAACCAGCAGAGCAGCAGAGCTGGAGTGGGGTGTTCCCTGTCCAGCGGTGATGGTTTTGTCACAGACAAAGTTACATAACCGAACATCTGAAAATCATTTTATTTGGAGCGAACCCCCTAACCTCCTGCCCCACTTACAGAGAAACACAAGCTTCCCTTCCCTTCCCCTTTACGGCTGGTTACCATTCAGTCCTACAACAGACTCCCGAGGCAGGCTGGCAGAAGAAAGGAAGACAGAAAGGAAGAAAGAAAGCCGGAGCCAATTAGCATGATGGAGAGAATATAGAAGTAAAGGAGAATAAATGAAGCGATGTGTGTGAGCATGTGTACAGCATGTGAGAAGGTGAAGCGGAGAGTAGAGGTCGTTTGTGTCTGGGATACGGGACAAAGTTTCCCCGATGTGTTGCAGACAGAGGAATACACAGAGTCCCTTTAAGAGAGAGAGAGAGAGAGAGAGAGAGAGAGAGAGAGAGAGAGAGAGAGAGAGAGAGAGAGAGAGTACTATCGAGCAGCAAAGGCAGCAGCGATGTTAAATGGGCAACTTCTAAAAAACTGGATCGCATTACCTCACCACAAGAGCTATTTATGTGTATGTGTGTGTTCTTGCCAGTGTTTTCCTTCAAGTTGCTCTTTGGGGTTTCACTGGCCTCCTCTTCCTGCCTTCCCCTCCTCTCCTCCTTTTATTACTGTATACAATGTCTGATAGGAGCCTGGCTGTTAATTTGCGACCGACAGGGCAGGGCTTTTATTGGAGACACACCATTATTGGGGACAGGTTTCTATTGTATCTGCGTGTTGAAGTGAGATGCACACACTGAGTAATGTATACTAGGGACACAAGTTCATAGAAAATCAAATCTGGGCAGGGAAACTAACTGGCTTGTCCACCAGCCACAGCGGCTGGTTCGTCCTAAAGTGTAACAGCCACTTTCACCATTTTACCAGCCAACTACATTTTTAGAATAGAGGTTGGTACCACAAGCCTAAATTTACCAGAATTTGGATGTTGGATGATGTTAACTTCCTACCATGAGTAACATATGATATTTATATCTGTGCAGCAACTTATTTTAATATTACGACCTAGGGCTGGGAGATAAAAAAACCCAAAACAAAACAAAAAAATCACAATAATTATAAAAAATCATTTTGATATTGATATATAACAATATCTGCTGCCATATGCAAAGTCAAATGTTATGTAATAAAACTGATTAGCAACTCACAGCATTGAACTCCATGGTAATATGAAGTATGATTTTTCAAATCTCATTTTGTTAGATCTTAATTAGTATTTGCTTTTTAGCATTAATTTAGACAACAGAATTGTGTAGTGCAATAACTTGATATTATTATTATTTAATCGCAATATGATTCTATTGGAAGATGATAAACAATAATATTGAATATTGCCCTGGCCTATCAAGACTTAAAATAACAACCAGCAAAACACAGGATTCAATACAAATTGGTGTGACTGTGTTGCATTACTAACTTATTGGACAGATATTTATTTCTAAAATATGAAGAGTTCCCACACACACGGTGGGAAACCAACACCAGACACATTAAGGTTGTGGTTGGTAGGTGGAAAGTCACTGGTCATCATCTGAGGTCCTGTTCAACCGGACACTGTGGCTGCTAGACGAGAAAATGAGTTTCCTGTCAGTACTTGCATTTTCTATTACAATACAGTATCATTCTTGCTTTCTCCTCTCTCCTGTCCCTGCCTTTAGGAGACTCACTTCATTCTTTATTCACAAAAATCTACTTGCAAATCTTTTCTTGTACGTTTAAATGGTAGCATCTCCTCCTGAAGTGCAGAGGGCTTTTCAAGGTAACCATCTCTGCTGCTCTCACTCGTCTGTCATGTGCAGGACTTGCAGATTTGGCATGCTGATAGAGAGGAAGATCCGTCATTCACTTTCTGATGAGCGAGCGATAACCTCACTCAGTTGCAGCGCTGCCTGACTCACTCTGATGCAACCACATAAAAGATACGACGCAAGCCAACTTGAAAATTAGCTTGTTGGTACAGATTTACAACAAAACAAAGACACAAAACAAAGCCATTCAAAACGCCCCAGACACGTGAAAACGCAGCAGCATCGAGTGACTTTGACAAGTCCCGAACGAACGCGAGAATTTCAATCCAAGCGCAAACAGGTGTGTTCTTTAGTTTGGTCGGAGAGTGCGCACATTGTTGGCCATGTGCTGGCAGCGAGCGAGCGATAAACTGGTAAGATAGGAGCCGAGCATACTGAGCTTCTCCTGGAATGGAGTCTGGTGACACTGTCGATGCCATCTGCTGTTATCAACACGATTTCCTGTTTGTGTGTGTGTGTGTGTGTGTGTGTGTGTATGTGAGAAAGAGCAGGGTTCCCACACTCACTTGGACATCAAGTTCAAGGATTTGTCAAAGACTTTCAAGGTATTGTTTTGTGAAATTTACTCAAAATTGGCATGTTTTGGGGTGAGACATGACATTGGTCAGAATGAAACATGACAGACGCCTCATGTTTTACTCCTGATCTTGTAAAGACAATAAACCCTGGTGAAATCATTTGTTTTAATTCATTTTAATTCATTAATTTTAAAACTGCTTCTGTATCAGCATACATCTCCATCACAGGGTTTTTCCCTCAGGATGTGAAGTGTTGATCTTAGGACAGAGTGCTGAGGAATACTGATGAATTTGTGGTGCTATATTTTAATAAAAAATAAGTACTTTCAAGACCATCCATTCATTTTCAAAAAGCCCTTATTAAATTTTTTTCAAATCCGCAGACTTTCAAAGGATTTCCAAGCCCGTGGGAACCCTGTGTGAGTGTGTAGTGAGTGTGTGCATCTTTGTGCGCTCTTTGTGTATGTGTGTTTCCACCCCTTGCTGTTATCAACACTGATTTCCCTCAGCACATGGCTCGGCGTCTGAGTCACTGTAACAAAATAACAAGAGTCCGGTCGGCTCGCGGCGCCCTCTGCTACATTCATCAGCTAGCGTTTAGCGCGGCGCACTCGCTCCGTTAGCCCGGTGAGTCACAGGCTAATGGCTGTTGTATTATTCAGAAACACAAGAGTAAGTGAGTTGGGGAGAGAGGTGAACTAAACCTCCCACAGGATCCACATCCTCTGTTTGTGTGTCAGTGTGTGTGTGTGTGTGCGCTCCCAGGTGCATCTTATGAGAGCGGTGTGTTTGTGAATGTGTGTGTGGGTGAGTGTGCGCTTGTCAAGCCCTACTTGCGTGTTGTACGACTACTGGGTTTGTGTTAGGGAAAATTACTTTTAAAAGTAATCCGTTACTTTACTTCACTTCCTTCAAAAGTAACTAGTTACTCTTTACTTAAGTAACCCATTAGAGTACTTTTGTGTTACCCACTTCAAAAACACGCCATAGCAATGTGGCTCGTGCTGACAAAGTGTTGTTGATAACCGTTTTAAAATCCAATGCAAGGCTATTGATCTGATTTTAAAAGCCAGACAATCTCATTTGTATCAGCCAGGCTTTTTTTCCCATTCAGCAGCATGTTATCTGCACTTGATTTTCACTTGTTTCCACTTTGTATTTAAATTTGAATTGAAAAACTAAGTTATAGTTACCACAAAAAAGTCATCAGAGTACAAAGTAAAGCGTTACCCCCAACCCTGGTTGTGAATGTGCGTTTGCAAGAGAGTGTGTGCATAATATATGACTGATGCATTTATGAAAACTTATGTAAGTGTGTGGGTGCCCAATAATGCACGTTATTGGGCACCCACAACATTGCGTTTTTTTGTGAATTCCAGATTCAAGAAAACTTTATTGTCCATTAGTGCAGGCAATAATGGAAATTTGTCTTTCGCTGGTGCATAGCTCACTTAGAGATACAATACAGTACATATAAGAACATAAGTGCCCATAAAAAGACAACACAGTACATGTAGTAAAATCTCATGCAGTTAAAAAGTTGACCAGTGGCAGTTAAAAATGAAATACTAAATATAAAGTGCTGTATGCTAGCTCAGCTGAGTATAGGTTCCTTCTTAGATGCTGTTGAGCTGCGCGATGGCAGTGGGGATAAAGGATTTTTTAAAACAGCACTTCCGTGCACAGAGGACTCTGAACCTTCGCCCCGACAGCATCATCTCAAAAGAGGTATGAAGGGGGTCTTTTGAATGCATGTGTCTATGAGAGTGTGTGTGTGCTTGTGAACCCCACATGCATGTTATAAGACTGGCGTGTTTGCCGTGATCACGTGTGTGTGAACGTGTGTGTCCTCCTGTGCCCCCAAGCTGCATGTTTTAAGAGCCGTGCATTTGTTACGTGAACGTGTGTGCTTGCATGCCCCCACGTGCATGGTGTAAGATCGGTGTACTTGTGAATGTGTGTGTGTGTGTGTGTTTAAAGATCACACCCCTACAAGAGTGGGCTTGTGAGTGTCCTTGCAGTATGTTCCTGTTGCTACGAGCAGACCTACGAATCGCTATGTGTGCGTTTAGCTGATAAAGCGCTTTCTCTAGCTTTAGGCTACAGATTTCAACAAGACAGCCTGGCTGCGCTCTCGCTTCTCATTATCCGAAGGGACTTTACTGGATAACAAATCAAAGCGGTGTGCCTGCATGGTGAAATACCGTGCTGTCAGGGCGCACCGTGGAACTGGAAGGTTACCAATGCCTGTGAGTGCATGTCGAAGTCCTAACAGTGACATGACTTGTGAAGACTGTCAGTGCGTGTGTGTGTGTTGTCCGTGTCCTGGTGAGTCATGTGTAGCCGTGGGTGTGTGTGCGTGGTGTGCTGGACGCATGAAAAAAAAAAGCCTTTCTCAAAACGAGTCGCAGTTGCATAAATATGTTTCTGCCTGTATGTTTATGAGACATGACAGACAGAGATGGAGAGCTCGCAAAAGCTGTTTAGATTCTCAAAAACGACGGCATTCGGTCTCCACTTGTTTAGATTCAGCCAGATATGTTATGTAACGGGAAAGGTGGGTGGTGTGCAGTTTAATACGCCCCCCTCCTCGCACACACACACACACACACACACACGCTCAATTACATTTGATGAACAAACAGTTGTTCCGACTCTTTCAAAGGAAACGTAAGTAATAAAACGAGTTACTGTGGATGAAAAACACAGAGGGAGAAAAGAGACATGCTGTTGCTTTTCCCACAGCAGGACTATTACAAGTCATTACAATTTTATTTTCCATGCATGTTATTTATACATTTTAATGTCATTTGTTTTCTGTGCCCAAGTCGCCGGGGTTTCCTTTTGTCATCTTGAGTCGAGTCTTTTTTTTTGATAGAACGTGTTTTCATGTTTTGGGGCTTTAACCTGCAGAGTTTGTATTTTTTCTTTAACTAAACTTAACTAAACTAAAAACAAAGGGGCCGACAGAGTTTATCCAATGTGGCGACAGAGTCAATGACAGAAAGGCAGAGAGACAGACAGCTGTGTTGGGGTTACTGCAGCTGTGTGTTTGGATTGCTATGAAACACATGCCATCACCCCCCCTCCCCCCCTCCACCGCCCGCCCGCTTTTCAACCCCCTCCCTCCTTTCCTTTCTCCCCCATTTCCCATCCTCCAGTCTTTCTTAATGTCCTTATTTTTCATTGTTCTGCCCTTTCTCCTCTTATTTTTTCCCCTTCCCCTCTCTCTCTCTGTGTTTAGTTCTCTTCTTTTTCTCCATCTATCAATCTCTCCATCTCATTCTTCCCTCTCCTCTTCCCTCCCACTCTGAGCATGTGAGTGTTGTGGGGCCTCTGCTGCTGGCAGCCTCCCATACTGTTACATAACAGCACCAGCGACCACACTGACTCACTGCTGGGCTAGGCTAGGCAGTTAGCTGGCCATCATATCTAAACCATAGCCCCATAGCATAGCCTCTGGCTGTGTGGGGTCTGATAATGTTTCAATTTTTCATTTCTGATGGCAAATCGATCATTTCCACCTCCAGCCGACCAGAACTCAGCTCTAATGACATCGCAGTGTAAGTTATGCAGAGAAAAATAGCCGGTCTATTGTCATTACATGAGGGTGGGGAGGAACGGGGACGTGATCTGTATCTCTCTCTGTTGACAAGTCAGGATGACGTAGCCGGCCCAGCTAGCCCAAGGCCGGTCCCAAAGCCTCCAGCCTTGCTAATGGAATTTCAGCCTCAGGCCAATCTCTGTCCCGGACAGCCTACCAGCTCCTCACCCCCGACATTCAGCCTGGTTAACCACACAGTCCGAATACCAGTCTCAACTCTCAACTTTATGAACGCATCTTTTCA
This sequence comes from Centroberyx gerrardi, assembly GCF_048128805.1. NCBI lineage: Eukaryota > Metazoa > Chordata > Actinopteri > Beryciformes > Berycidae > Centroberyx > Centroberyx gerrardi. Next base: position 21,161,472 of record NC_136016.1, read on the forward strand.
AGTCCTGAACTCGGGGCGGCTCGTAGCAGCTCCGGCCTCGCTGCAGTTACCAAGCGGTAACAAACCCCAAACCCCTTGCCTCAGCCCAAACAGGCAACAGACAGACTGAATACTGTGATGAGAAGCAGAATGGGCCTGAAATCACTGCAGCCCAGTCAGAGTCTGTACAGGCTCTCTGTCTCTGCCGGCCCTGAATCAGTTAGGCAAGCAGACAGGGAAGACAGTAGGCAAAGCCAGGACTGACCAGGGTCTAAACCGGAGCTGCCAAACCATGTGTCATGGAGGGCCAAGAATCTGCAGGTTTTCATTCCAATCAAACACTGCAGCAGCTCCTCCTCTCTGGCTGGAGGTGAGCTAGTCAGGGAAGTCTGCTGCTGTGGTGTTTAGTTGGAATGAAAACCTGCAGACTCTCGGGTCACGATGGCACACTGTTGAAAATTACTGGCTTCCTGAAGATCAACTCTGCAGGCACAGAAAACACGCTGCCCTAATGCATTAGTCATTTAAAATCCTTTTTCAAGTTTCCCCCACAGCATACCTAGCCTGTGTCATAGTCTAGAACAATCTGTTCTAGACTGTGTGAGTGAAACGAGTGGGTCGTTTCCAGTGAAGTCAGGAGCGTCTAACCTACTTTCCCCCTGCTCCGGTCTGATTCAGTAAGCCCGGGCAGCGTTCCCCGCTCCTCCCGCTTCGGCCGGCCCAGTCGAGCCCCGTCTGGGCCGTCCTGAGGGAGCGGCGGTGCTTTGGCCGGACGGCCGACAGCTGCTTTCAATGAGAGGGACTGTCGCTTTTTCAGAAGAGCCCAATCCGTCAAGCACACCGTTCCTCCCACTCAACACCCGGCAATCCGCCCAGTCCTGCCCAGGAGAGTTCACCCCAAACCTGGCCTCACAGCCTCGCCCGCCCCCTTTGTCCTGGAGACCCTCTGGGGCAACAACTATCTACAGCCTATCTGCCATCTGGGATCACAAAACAACTGGTAACTGATGACGAGCGCTTTTACAGCATGGAGGTTTTGCATCATCAGCCCGCGATTTCATAACTTCTGGAACTTGGCCATTTAATTCATTAATTTGTTCTTTTTTTCTTTTTAGATCCGGCTCCAGCTTTACTCAAATCTGTGATCCTGCTACACCATGCATATGACAGCGTCCATTAAAACAGCGATAAAAATTATAGCTCTTTCCATTCTCTTGAATACTAATAGGTTGGGCAATTAAATGATGATGTGTAGCTACGGAAATGAATGTGATTGCGGTGATGGGATTTTTTCCCTCTGCTGTTTAATTGGCCTTGAGATTACAGGATGCCTGTGAAATTTTAGTGTGATGCCTTGCAGAGCAAATAAATACTTCCCTAACAGTGAAGAGAGCCCGGTCAGTGAATTATAACGGCTATGAATGCAGTTCAGCCACAAACACACACACACACACAAATCAACAGGTACACCAACACCTCTGCAGTGACAATACACCCAACAGTTACTTCACACCTGAAGTCAACAAACGCACAGCTTAAAGCGGACCTTACAGGCGTTGCTCAATCACTGACATCTTTATCAAAGACACACAAATACCTGAGAGCAATAGACACAGCAATGCAATGGACTTTACCTGACTGAATGGTCATGTCCCTCTGCACCATGCTTTAGAGGCAACTTCACCCTCTCTGCTCCATACTGCGATCCATACTCGCGACACAAGGAGTGTGAACAGCGGGAGAAAAAAAAAAACACACTGTGGTTGTGGGCTGAGGAGAAGTCCAGCGACGGAAAAGCCTGGTCAGGCAGCAAAGAAAACTTTTCCTCTCACCGGCAACTGGTACTCCGGTCTACCTCACATTCCCTCGCTCTGGGCTGCACCCAGTCCTTGCCGTGCCTGTCTGCAAGTGTGTGCACGCCCCGGCGGAGAGGGCGTGTAGGTCTGTGTGTATCTGTGTGTGAGACTGTCCCCTATTGCTCCTTGGAAAACAACCAGGTCCACCCATGGGTCCCAGTCTCTCTGTGGCTTCACCTTTCACTTCCTCCTCCTGCTCCCATGTACTTTTTTTTCTCTTCTCTTTCTTTAAAGTAAAAAAAAAAAAAAGTTTAGGGTGATTCCTCTACAAGCTCCCTCTCTCTCTCTCTCTCTCTCTCAGTCAGTTGTTCTCAAGTAAAAACTGAGAAGGAACAAAAACAAGCCGGTGCCAAGCCTCACCTCCTCAAGTACAACTGACCCACACCCCTCCATTCTGGCTTTGCATTTTCCCTCGCTTTCCTTCTTTTCTCTCTCTCTGAGAAGTTATGCAATAGTGCCATTTCAGACATGACCTCCCCCTCCTCCTCCTCCTTCTCTTCTTTCTTCTTCTGCTGCTGCTGCCGCTGCCTAACACACTCCCACACTCAAACTCCCCTCTCCGCCTCAAAGTTTTTAAATAATCTCGTACACATTATCACACCGTGTCCACCTTTGTTTTCTTTGAAACCATTCAAGAGAAAGTTCCTGATTGAGAAGATTGGGAATCACATTTAAGGCCAGTCTGTCGAAAAATAGGGGGGCTGGTACATGTGTGAGCCTTCATATTCTTGACACACACATACACACACACTCTCTCATGCACACAGGCTCACATGGACCTATACAACTGTCTCTGATCTTCATCCTGAAAAACATACTCTGTGTGTGTGTGTGTGTATATATATATATACTGTATGTGTGCTAACAATAAATCTCCCAGCGCTCGCTCTTTGCTGAGGAAGGAACTTGGTGGAACAAACAGATTGTGTAACCTGATGGCAGATATAAAGGATTGATGGGCTTTGCTATGCAGGCATTCCATCCCCTGTTTCACCGGCACAAATATACACATGCAGGGACACACACACACACACACACACACACACACGCACACATTCACACGCATACATTTCTCCCTTGCAATGAGAGCATCTTCGTGTCAGATTAGCTAGGGGAGTGCCTGCAGCAACATGTCTGCTTCTGGCTAGCAGAATCAACTATGTAAGGCATAGGCTAGCAAGAGCAGGGGGTGTTTAAATTTGGGAGTGGTGGCCCAAGGCTGTATGTGTGTGTGTGTGTGTGTGTGTGTGTGATAAACATTGTCCTGCGACTACTTTTATTACACTTCATCTTCCACCATAGATTTGCATTATTTGAGTTACTGTATATGCAGCTCTGCCACTGTTCAGCCCTAACTAAGTTGGTCAATCATTTACCAGTCCAACCTTGCCTCACCTTCCTCTCCCGAGAAATAACAGTGGGTCAAGTCAGTGTGTCTCCACAAAACAGGATGGCCAACGCCCACCGGAGAACAATGGCCAACATGGCTGACTCTTCTGATATGGCAAGGTGTGTGTGTGTGTGTGTGTGTGTGTGGGTGTATCAGACCACTTGCACTACTCCAGGACCAATGCCCTGATATCCCTGCTAATCTAACTGACCATGAAGTCACATAAGAGTTAACAGAGTTGTAAATGTCAACATACACCTACACATTTGTGCATGTAGTTGGGCAGGTGAGAACAATGCCACGAACTCAGGTGGCACCAAAAAAATGCACCGAGACGCCAGAAAAGCAGGTTTTGGTTCTCTTCCAAGCAAACTGTGGCGCAGTTTGTTAGGAATGAAAACGTAATCTGAACCAACTACAGGAAACGACTCCAAAACACGAGGTTTTATGGGTATAAAGAGACGGATGTTGACATCTGATAGCCAGCAGCTACTCATGCTCATGCAGTTACTCAAAATGAGCCGAGGGCAAACTGAAGTCTAGACTGATGCTCATATTCAGCTATTTCTTCATGTATTCTTAAGTCTGAACACCAGAGAAGGGAAATTACAGAAAAGTCCACAGACAAGTCCATCATGCTTAGCTAAAGTTACAGGGACTGGAATCTGATTTGTTTTGACTCTCCCTGTCACCAAAATCTCTAATCCATGTGACTTTTGTGTACAAGCTCTGGTTCACTCGTACTTGGGAAGTGTGAGCCTAAACAAACCAAATACAAAAAAAGTAAAACTTTGCCACTACGGTTCAGACCAAAGAACACCAACTGTAGGAGTCATCGGACCACAACACACCTACGTAGCCAAGTTAGTTATGTGCTTCTCTGTACAGAAAGTCAAGGACTCCAAGCCAACTCAACTCAGGAATCCAGCTCACTGAAGCCTACAAAGTCAAGTGAATCAGGAGTCAACTGTGAAGGAGTGTACTCTCCTCTAATCCACTGTACCAGGAGGTCAGATAGAAGAGCAAGCTAATTAAGAACTGCAGCTTCTTCACTCCTCCTTTCTGGTGACTTCTTCACACACAGACACAGACACACACACACACACACACGCACGTTTTACCTGAGCACCTAATCTCAACAACAGTAAATCTCTGTAGCCTTTAAACGCCCCCTGAGGAGAGGTAAGCTGTCCACTGATAAATGAACAAGCTGTACAGACATGTCTGACATTTAACTTCTGCTTCTCTTCTGAGTGTTTTTTTTCCTCCTTTCTGCTTCGCCTCGAATTATGTAACTTGTTCTCTCTATGCACACATTTTAGCTTGGTGGAATTTATGTTGGAAATCGGCCACTTCTGTGAAAGATGGGGCAGTACAAGGCTAAAAACATTCACTTCAGCTGGAAGCAACAGTGTTGCCCAACAAGCTCTCGAAGTGATTGAACAGTGTTTCCTTTACATTCACTGAGCTGCTCATCTGGAAAGCCGTCCCCACTGCCAAGGAAAACGTAAATACAATGAAAATGCTGAAAATCTGTCTTCGCTGCTGGCTCACAACACCTACTGTAACTGATCTGAGGCCCAAAACTGCCCCAACTCTCTTCATCCACAAAAAAATGTCTCCAGTAAACAGTGTGATGTAAAGCTGTCAGAGGAAAGTGGGGGGAAAACGTGTGGTTTCAAGGTGTTTGGGTATTGAACTTCAACTCTGGTAAGCATGCTTTACAAATCACTTGAAACTTCCAGTGAAAGGCTAAACGATTACGTAACTGATAGCACTTTAGATAAATATTTGCATACTGGAGTTCTGAGGTAATGCTTTGAGTGTCACACGGGGTAAATGTTGAATTCCTTTGATTTCTTGCCGCTTTGCAACAAGTTTGGCAGCCAGTCACTCTCTGCTCTGGTGGAGTTTGACTATTTTGGCCGGTGCCAGTTCAGTGGTTGAATTTTTTAAATCACCAGCCACTGCCGAGTTTCTCCATTCTAGTAAGTTGCAGTATTTCTCACACTCAAGCATCCAAAACACAACAGCAAAATGTGAGAAAAGCTCTGGCGAGTTAAGTTTGCATGCAACACCGTCTCACCGTTCTTCCTCTCCCGTAGCGGCAGCAGGTTGGGAGCAGGCTGAAGCGACAGCTCCTGAAGCTCATTGGTCACTGCTTCGCTCTGAGGGCTGGGGGCGGAGCCTGTCGTCCCGGCGACTTCCATGATGCCGGGATTTGGCCCCTGCCCCTTCTGTGGGTCGAGCGTCGCCAGGGTGACAGAGAGACCTGCAGCAAAGAAATCAAAGGTTTAATGTCTAATGTTCATGGTATGACTGTCTCTGCATTGAGAGACAAGTAGTACGCATTACCCATGACCCTCTGCTGGAAAAGCAAATTTATGACGTTTAGAAGTCTCCATCATGGTTGTATGATGATTAGTCAGTATATCAGAATATCATACGTGTTGTTTCTAACTTATTCAAGTCTCCATTGTGGTTGTATGACCATCAGTTGCTACATTACAAGAAGCAGCTTTAAAGGTTGAATTTCTACTGAAGTAAGTGCTGCTGCTTGGTGTTTTGGATGTATCCCGAAATGAGGAGTGCAGCCAAACAATTTGGGTCGTGTTCTACAAAGTATGCATGTTTGCTGATGAGGAAAACAACAACATTAAATTTCAAAATTCCCCTTCATCTCATCTATCTTGTACATCTCGTCTCTTCTGTATCTCCATGCTCCGGCAGCTTTTATCTGCTCATTATCACACAACAAGCCCAATGTGAAGCAGAGGCTCCCTGTACATTAACCCACTTATTACACAGCTGCTCACCACAGACATTAATCATCTGACACGAAATACTGAAGAGGATTTTATTACAAGCTAAAGTAATTTACAAGCTTTTTATTTTATTTATTTGTTTATTTGACAGGGACAGTGATCAATAAATATATTGTGCCAGATATAGCGGTAAGTTAATTTCCATCTGTGGTCCCTTTTGCCCAAAAAATACTTCAGCAGGACTGTCACCATAGAAACATCTACAGTGTAGCTAGCATCTATGGGGTACACTGTAGCAGAACTGTAACTACAGAAACACCTGTAGCTAGCATCCATGAGACACACTGTAGCAGAACTGTTACCATAGCAACAGAAACACATCCGGTAAGATTGCTGTTCAGCCTGTAACCACCAATCAACAGTTTTGTGCTCTCAGAATGAATCAAAAGTAGTAATGGATCTACATAGAAACATAGTGTCACCAGTTAATTTGATTAGGAATCAACAACAAAATCAACCAGACTTCCTGACTGTGAAGTGATTAAAGGTGAAACAGCGGCCTGTTATGTGAATCCAGTAATAACACACCTCAGAATGAGTTGACTGGCCAATCAGAACTGAGTATTCAACAAAGACGTGTAATAAATATATATCTAAATGGTACCTGGAGCACTTCGGCAGGCTACAACACGTCAAAAAGCTAACACCGGAAAAGTGAGCACCTCTCTTGTGCAATTATGGAACTCTCAGACAGACACACACACACACACACACACACACACACACACACACACACACACACACACACACAACCAGGGCAAGAGGAAGAATGCAAGGCTGTAGGCTAGGGATTAAATCAGCCATAAGGGAAGAATTTGCATGTTTGTTTGCTTTTACAACTGTCGCTGTGGCCGCTGCTCTAGATAGACAGTTTTCTTTTTTTCTTCTTCTTTTTTTTGACTCTTCGACAGTCGCGACACGTTTCCCGGATCGTCTGACAGCTTCATCTCTGAGGTGGACTGAACAGGCCCAGCGGCTCGGACAGCAGATCACTAATGGTTGTTTACAAAGGCAGGGACAGGCTACCCGCCGCTGCGCTGTGTGTTGATCTCTCTCCGCAAATGTGTGTTTTCTACCCGTGGGGTTCTGGCTGGGATTCTGCCATTACTGCACAGCGGGCCTGAAAACAATGAGGCAGTGTTGTCTGACTTGTCACTCTTCTCTCTCCCAATCGAATGCCGGCGCACACACGTCCGTGTAGCGGCACAAAACCACATGAGAGTAAATGCTCACTTGATCTGGCTGGCCTCCGAATGTCTGCAAGTTCCACCTTGTTAAAAGATTTTTTAAAGACCTTTTGCTATGCCCATTAACATGAAACATGCGACCAATTTCGCAACTGTAATAAACATGAATATGACAACATCTGGATGTAGGTCTGTGTAACTGTGCTGCCTTCTCTACAGGAAAGCAACTTCTTTCAAACCTTAAAGACTGAATTTAAGGTTTAAAATGCTATATTTATTAAGTGTATTCAAGATCTATTCAGGCCTTGAATATAGATAATATGATTTAAGACATCAAGAGATTGGATGTATGGTGGCATATAGCGGGCTTCTAGTCCTCAGATGTGTATCTGGCAGCAGCACTAACACTGGTTCAGACCACAGTGCATCTCGTCAGAACCAGGTCCAAAACATGACTTCTTTCTGCTCAATCTACTTTGGGTTTTCAGGTTTCTTCTGTGCCTACCAACATTGGCAATACCACGCGCTAAGCCATTCAGGCCTGAAATGTTATTAACATTCAACAGAGTTCATATGCGTTTTGTTGCATAACATCCCTAATGGGATACATCCCACAAAATACTGTGTAGTAAAATAAACAGGCTCCTAGCACAGAAATGTGCCTAAATATCAGGTTTGATTCGTCCTAGTGTGCTGGAGTCTGCTTAAATCAGCTGACATCCTTCAGTGCAACTGTGGTGACTTAGTCACAGACTTTACCATTACATCGTCATGACAGCAGCAGCTGGCCAATCCTCTGCGATCCCTGCTAATCTAATTGACCCCTATGCAGGAAGAGCTATAACTTAGTAGCAAAAGCGTTTACAAGTCAGTTTTGCATGTTCTTGTTGCATGTGATTGCATTTTGAAATCGCATATTAGTTGACAGAGTTTGACCATAACACAGGGAGTTACAGGCTTCTCCATTCAGACTGACAGAGAAATGAGGGAAAGGGTTTAGTAAAAGAAGGATATAACATGGCAGTGAAATCCAGTGGTGCCACAATGCAGCAGTCATTCAATCAATAATTGAGGGTCACAGTGCTGCAATATGACAAAACGTTTACACAGTATTTTCACTAATAACATTGGCTACGGCATTACTAGCATCTTACATATTTACTTTGTAACCTTGCTAGCTTGTGTGATTTCATGGTGAGATAATGCATGCAGTGGCTTTAGGACAACATGTGATTGTCGTCACAGTGCAATGCATCACTTTGAGATACAAGTCTGCTGACAACAGAACATGGGACGGTATGTGTGGTTTATAACTCTGCAACTGCAAATAAAGCGATTCCTCAACTATGAGGTGTCTCGTTACTCGGTCGAGCCAATTCCTGTAAGAGAGCCGGGGCACAGGGGTCTTAGTCACCGCTACATCTACAGTGAGCTGGATATCAAGTTTTCATACAGTAATTTAACCATATTAAACTCAATCAGACGACTGCAGACATGCTCACTTCAACATCTTGATTCTCACCTTCCCAGCAGCTCTCCGGTCCGGAGGGGTGCTGTTGAAACATGCACTGTGCTTTGTACTGGTGCAATACATGGGGGAGGGACATTGTGTTCTCCAGCATTCCTCTCTACACGCCCACACTAGCCTCTCAGATATGTATCGCAACACGAGCACACAGGTACACACAGATACACACACCTCCCTCCCTCCCTCCAGACTGGCTGGTTAAAATGATGAATGGTGGCGCAGAATACAGATTTACTCTGGTGAAATTCATGCGGATAAAGCTTACGGCATTTGATGCAATGGGCTGATAAAGCAGGCTTGCAGCCAAGCCTTATTCAGCACCTTCAAGAGTACTACCCATAATGAGCTTCCCAGTCAACACCAACAAGATAAATGAAATGGTTTCCACCAGACCTGTAATAAACTGGGCAAATGATAATGTGACAGTTTGGCAGAAAACTGGAGGCTTGTTGCTTACCTGTGCTATTAAATCTTTGAGGGGCGTTTTCCCATTTCAGCAGGACAGAGCTGTGAACGGTTCTGTTGGAGAGGAGAGCAGGAAAACAGAGCTTGAGGCTGGACAAGTCAACACAGTAACTCTTTCCCTGCCAATCCCGTGGCTCTATTCTGGTCCACTACTCTAGTATGGATTATGATACTGGGCAGCAATTTATCTGTAGCACTGTGACCAGGACAGGTGCTAAAGGCTCTGGTGTAGCTTCAAAGATTTCAATGGCATCGAGAACACTGGTAATTTGGGCTAGCCAAATCCACGTCGCAGGAGGCCTTCCCACAGATGTCATGGGGCAGCAGCCTACAGCTGTCACTGGCCAAAATAGACAGCCTAGCTAAGCTATTGTTAGCTTATCTGGGTGGGAACTCACCCGAACAGTCAAAACGCAAGCCAAAGTAGGTTTCCTCAGTAAAAACACACCTAGACAACGTAACGTTATCATAGTTTCAGATTAGCGTACTTCATAACAGCAGTAGCACCGACTAGCTTCGAAACTGCTTGGCATCCCTGCTGGCTCCAGACAGGCAGACAGCCCAGACAGCTAGGTTAGCTACCGATAGCTTGCTAAGCTAGCCAGTCCTGCTAGCTGGCTGAATAGCACCAGTGCCTGTCTGTCACGCTGCGGTTTTCCCTGATTAGGAGACTCGCTGCCGAAAACTAAGATAGAAAACTGACTTTGGCTATTTCATGCAATGACACTATCTATCGGATTATTGTATTCTCGCTTACTTATCATGGTCGCTACTTTTTGTTGTTGTTAATTAGAGTAGACGCATTGGTCGCACCACCACTTCCGAATCACAAAGGAAACTTTAACCGGAAAGCCCTCCTCCGCTCGAGATGCAAAGCTCTCACTTCCTTAGCAACCCCTTGGCAACCAATTTGCCACTCTTCAGTAGTACTAACGGGAGACGATACAGCGGAGTCATATGTCTATATCAGAAACAAGATCATATCCAATATAGCATGTATAGCATATCATTGCTTTCACTGTCTGAAAAGTAAGTGAATGCAAGAATTCAAAGATGGAAACTTGTGTGAAAGCCCCTCCACCCCGTGGTCTCTGTCTCCACCTGGTGTTCAATAACATGTACTGCAGCTACTGTTAGCCGCTCGGCTCAGGGTGCCAACAACTGTTTCTGGTTTGTAAACACTTGGCTCTGAAAGTACAGTTCACTTTGTTCTGTGATTCGTCATCGTTTTTCCAAAGGCAGTATAAAGTAATTGCATTCAGTGTTATTGCTGAGGCTTACTATCATGTTGTTATCGTTTTACCTTCATCTTTTCAAAGATATTGTTAATGATTTAGCAAGTTTTACAACTCTTCACGTTAGAATAACTAGCTGACAGCAACTGCCAACGTTTACTGCCATAAGCTAGGCTATCTCTTTTATTATCTTATATGACTGTTTTGTGTAACTGTCAGTTTGCTTATATACTTACAGACAGGGCTACAGATGTTTAGTTTTGCAAATGTCAAGCTATCACACTCGCTGATTTGCCACTTGCTGAGCTTGTCTAAACTATTAGCCATGATACATTTTATGGTAACTTTGGCTAACTGCCGTGGATGGCTGTCAGGGTTTGTATTGCATCCTTTCCTGTGCTTAGCAGTGATCATATAATGACACTTGAAACACTGGGGTTTGGTTAGATGAGAATAAGGGAAGTGAAGTAAAAGTAAGGGGTACTGCTCTTATTCTCATATATGGTATCACACCCACAGAAACAATCTGCCAACCTGACTGGTCAGCTGAACCCGTGTGTTTGTTCATCTCAACTCCATCGACTGTGTAGAAGACAACTAAAGACAAGTGAGAGGTAAGTTAAAATCTACACTTAAATCAACAACTAAACTACAATGAAAAAGCACTGTCTATATTGAAAAACGGTGATTAGTCACATTTTTCAGTAATTAACAGAAGGATAGTTGTTGAACTCTGGTAAACTCTGACACATAATGTCTTCTCTGAAATGAAACACTGGCGACATCTAGTGACTAACTGCTGCACTACATCTAGTGATCTTTGCTTTATCTAATCTGTAACCTAATCTTTGGGCTAAAATGACAGTGTATATGGGACGCCTGTGTGTCGGTGTACATCACTGATGGCTTTCTGTCTCCCTCCTTTTCCTCTCTCTCTCTCTCTCTCTCTGCCTCTCTTTCACTTTTACCCCTGTCTCTCTCTTCCCCTCATCCCATCTTGTTTATCTGGTGTTTTCTTTTCTTTCAAAGTCGTCCTTTGGAGCGATGTTCCCTTTCTCTCAGCTTTGATGAGGAGTCAAGACTGTGATTCTGCAGACTTGAATGCATAATATATTTTGAAAAAAAAAATGCAAGTGGAGGAAAGTAAGCGGGTCAAGTAATGCTATTTTGTCTCTTTAACATCATTTACAATTTAGCTTTATTTATCTAATTTAGCTAAAAAAAAGACCTCAAATCTACTTTAAAGGAATCAGGCTGTTTCTAAACAACACAATGGCTGAGAAGGCGATAGCTGCTGTGTGGGCGGACTGGGCTGAGTGCTTTTCTTAAACCACTCAGTTTGAATCCCCAAGACAACCCAGTCCACCCCGCACCCGCTCTATCTGCTCCTGCTCTGCTTCCCTTTTCGGGCCAGCTGGAAAAATCTAATTATATCGCCCGTCGAGGTGAGGCTCGTTTTCCCAGAATGCACCCACCACAAATCTGCTGAGACACTGAGTTTCGACTGAGGGTGCGTACACACACAGGCGTGGGTGCGTTTATTTGAGAGGAAGACAGGGAGAGAGATTGGAATATAGACGTGTGTGTGTGTGTGTGTGTGTGTGTGTGTGTCAGTGTGAGCAGGGTGTGTGTGTGTGTGTGTGTGTGTGTGGGGGGGGGGGGGATTCCTACTAAACCCAACTAATTATTAAAGGATAATACCAGTGTCATTTAGAGTCACAGCCCATTTACTTCTGTCTACATCTAGTCATTTTTCAATGCATACCATTAGCATCAGCATCAGCGTTTTTTAAAATACAAACTTTATGGTGTCAAACGTAGCTTGAAATTGTCCCGGCTAACAAAGGCGGCCTAAATAAAAAGCCATGGATGTGACAGTAAAGTGTTTTTTTGAGGGATTATTTTCCTGGAGGAACGGAAGCACATCGTAACGCAGCGCTGAGATAAAAACTCTCAACTTTGACAGAAAGTTTGACCGAACCAAATGCTGGCTTCATGTTTCCTGTGATGGATTCTCTCGCTCTGTGGAAGTTGTTTTTCATACTGAACAAGAACGAACGGCAGCAAACGGCTTCTTCTGATTGGAGGAGAACGAGCGCTGATATCTGCAACTATGCTGCCTGTGTGCAGACGCCAGAGAGGACAGAGGGGAAACTAGACCATTGGCACAATCTTGGCACAAAAAAACCACTTCTATTATCCCTTAAAACGCTGTTTATTAACCCTGAAGCATCAGTAACAAGAAGCAGGGATGCTGGAGCGTAGCGGGGACAGACTGAGTTCACATGCTTTGCGCTTTGTAATTGCGGTTGACCTGGTAAACATCACATCACAGCAAACTAGCAATCATCCCTCCGCGGCGCACAGCATGCTAATCAGCTAGCGGACATTGTGTGGCATGAATAGCGTTGTGTAAAGCCAATCAAAGGGCGCGTTTTTGTGTGTCAGTGTGAGCAGAGCGCTACAGTGTGTTATTAAGACGGAAAAAGAAACACCAGAGAAAAAAAAAGCATTTGCAATTCAGAGTGGAGATTTTCACTACTTCTGCCCTGGGGAGAAGAAAAATAGAGACAGAGCCATGCTGCTGCTGCTGCTGCTACTACTACTACACACACACACACACACACACACACACCACACACACACACACACACTTTTTATACTGTTCTCTATCTCTAATTTCTTCCATCACTCATTTGGCATCATTTCCATTTTCTGAGTCACATTAACTCATATTTTGAAATGTCACTTTCTGTGTCGGACTATCTTGTGTGTGCAGTCTTAATAAGAATAATAATAATAACTTTATTTATATAGCACTTTTCTAAAAACGGTTTACAAAGTGCTTTACAGACCAGAATAAACTCGTACAAGACGATACAGCAGCAATAAAACAACAGTAAATAGAAGCAGTGACACTGTAAGAACAATAAAAGAAGAAACAAATAAAAGAAGGAAACAGTGGTAATAAAACATCAGTAAATAAAAGCAATGAGAACTGTCTTGTTGGCATTCAGTTGATAACCAGTGACAATCAAATACAAAGTCACAGCTGCCAATTCTTGTACTTTGTACATTTCCAAACCCATTTTCAGGACCATTTCTGATACCAAATTCATTCCCAACACGGCCTTCCATGCTAAAATATAAAGTGTGCGCTCATATTACAGTTAGGTGGTTTGAAGAAAAGTATCCTTTAAAAGCAAAAACTCTGCCTATATTCAACCTGGACTCTATTTTCCCATCTTTATCTATCGTACTGACCAAAAAAGCTTCTTACATCTTGCTTGCCTGGTTCCGGCTCTCCAATACGGTCCTCACCAAAATACCAATTTCTCCGCCCACGGTGGCTTCAATTCATAGTATTCTGTTACATCACCACACGGCTCTCTTGGTGGGAGAAATGGCGTGTATTTTAGTGTTATATATATTTCTAAATATGACGTGGGAGGGTGTGAATAGAAACGAGCGAAAACCACAATAACACGATCGTTTAATGGAGAGGGAGAGGTGTTATGACTGTCGTGGGTCCTATTCCAAAATGGGTTTCTTCATTTTTTTTTCACTATATTGTTCCTCATGGGCTTCTGTCCAAGGTAGTTATGGCTTTAATTATGCAGCAGTGCCTCTATGGCCCCCTTGGTAGCACCTAATTAGGTTTGATACCGTTTCCGCAAATCTTAAAATGATCCAGAGAGTATTGTTGCTTGTTCTGACGACTGTGGGTAAATGCTTGGAAGAGCTATCTTTACTTTTTTCTGACCACAAAAAAGCCCGTCTGTTAAACCTAAATCGAATGTACTGAACTACACACACACACACACACACACACACTCTTACAAAGTGTAAAACTGATGCATTAGCCTTATAATATTATCTGATATGTTCGTGATTTCTGCAGCCATTCACATCACTCAGTGAGTCGTGCGTTGTGCCGCGTCATTCCTCAGCGCTGTAGTAAAGAGTCTGGCTGGAACTGCTATTATCGGCTCGCGCTCTATTGTGATCTTCCTTTTTATCAGTGTGTCGTGTGTGTTTTATAATCAGGACGGGGAAAGAAAGCAGGATACAAATGGAGCCATTAGAGCGGTCTGCTCATCTGTAATAGACTGTTTTCAGCAACGGTGACTCATCATCCTATCTGCAGTCTGTCTCTCTCTCTGTCTCTCATTCTCTCCGTCTGTCTGTCTCTCTCTCGCTTCATTAGATCTAATTATCAGTAATGATACCTGTCATCACCTTGTCTCAGCCACCATGCTTTGGGGTTTAATTTATACAAATGGACCACTCTGCTCACTTTGCCTCAGCTTGTCTTGAATGATGTTGGTTGTTAGTAGCAGTTCAAAATGTGCATGCAAACTCTCATACGTGCACACATGCATAAACACATACATTGAGGCATATGCTGTTGCAAGCAGCTACAATGGAGTTTGATATCAGAAAATGTTTCAGCGATCTAAAACATCAGCGGTAAACGTCAGGTTTTGGTGTCAGTCCCTCAGAATCAAAGAGCGAGGGCTTCTTTCTAGAGCCGCCATTTTGCACCAAGAGACGTTCAACAATCATACAGGGAGAAATCCATCGTAGAAGAGGAGAGAGACCAATTTCTCCACCCACAGGAGCAGGAGAGAGACCAGAATGCACTGCAGCAGAGAGACAGGTTGTGTCTCGATTAAGAGGCGAATTCTCTACTGGAAAAACTCTCACTCCACTCTCACTATCACTCTCTCCTCCTACATGTATAACACACAGCTGAATGCAACAAGTTCACACACGTTCTCTGGGCAGTGTTGAAAGGCATTCTGGGAAATGCAGGAAATCACTAACTGAAGTAGAAGTAGATGAGGCAGGCTGAGGGAAAGTGGGTTCACCAAAAGAAGTACATTACAACACTTCATCACAAAATAAACACACACACACACACACACACACACACACACACACACACAAAAATGCCAGAATAAGATTCTATAACAATGAAAAATTTCATGATTATATTATTACATTTCAGTCTATATGTCAGTTTTGATCAACACCAACAGGTGGCCTGCGTGTGCATACAACTTATCCAAACTCTTACTGTCAGTAAATATTTAGGGATGGTATTTTCCTTCCTGGACTATTCAGTTCAATAATACTTGAGATCGCATTGTGCAGTACAGTCTGCAGATTCACTGTAGGCAAACTGTTCATCACGTTTTTTTTGCTGAGCCCAGATAATACGTCACTTATAATTCTCTTTCTCTCTCATATATGCATATGAGACAGCGTATATGTGTGTGGGTGTGTGTGTGTGTGTGTGTGTGTGTGTGTGTCTTCCTCCTGTACTCACTCTAGTGTGCTCCTGTCTTGAAGTGAAACATCCCTCCTTCCTCTCTCCTTATTTTCCCCCTCTTGTTTTTCTCATTTCTTCTGCTGACACTCCTGTCTTACACAGTGATGCAGTGGGAAATAAAGAGGTGAGTAAACTAAGACGTCCGGTCAGAGATCATCATGAGGCAAACAACCACCAAGATGAACACAAAACAAGGAAAAAGTAAACCTGTCGTCCCACACGAACGATGAAGCCCGTCTGGGCCAATCAGTGACAAATATGTCACCTTGTTTTGAGCTTTAGCTGTTCCCCCCTGGGCCAATCAGTCATTTTGAATGTTGGACTGCAGTGCTGAGATGCATCATTTCCCCAAGTTTTGTCAAAATAAAAAAAAAGTGGTGTCTGAGATTTGACACATGGATGAGCAAACGATGCAGTAAGCGACGAGCAGTAGTGTCTAATTTTGAAAATGGGAGAACGCAGCGGTGATAAGCATCATTCCCCCGAGTTTCATCAAAATCCAACAAGTAAACAAACATTGTAGCGCCCCCCTCAGGCCAATCAATGTAATTTTAAAAACCCCAGAATGGAGCAATGAGACACATTATTCCTTTAACTTTCATGAAAATCCAATCAGCGCAAGATATTGTGCGTGACGCACAGACAATTAAACAAATGTTTTAGCGCCCTCCTTTGGCCAATCAGTGCAATTTTAAAAATGCCATAAGGGGGTAATGACATGCATCATTTCCCGAAGTTTCGCCAAAATCCAATTAGTAGCTTCCGAGAAAAGCATTCATTTATTTGCAGGAAGGCATTAAGAAAAGCATCAATTTCTGTATTTTAAAGACCCCATCCTCATATAACTTACATCACTTTGATGCTACCACTATGATGGATACAATACATTTATGTTATGGAGATGGAAGAAGAAGTCTAAAGAGTAATGAGGTGGTGAACTGTAATATTGTGGCTCTGACCCTGACACTCCTTTCTGTTCGCTGCCTCTTATGTTTGCGATCTAGAAATTGAAGCTTTTTCCCCTGCTGCACTCGTTGCAAGTTGCTCTGGATAAAGTGTCAGCTAAATGCCTGAAATGTAAAAATGTAAATGTGTTGTTGTGTGTGTGTGTGTGTGTGTGTGTGTGTGTGTGGGTGTGTTTGGAGAGCGACAGATCGGAAGAGAAACCCCAGCCAATTAGTTCGCAACAGTAGCAGCAGCATCCCCCGTGCGATGGTGTTAGTGTCGCTAACTCAAAGGCTGCCTGACCTCTGTGTGGGCGTGTGTGTGTGTGTGTGTGTGTGTGCGTGTGCGCATGCGTGTGCATGTGTTTAGTGGACTTACCCCAGACACCCACAATTCCTCATAGCCATTAGTATGAGTGATATTCTCGCCTGGTGTTAAGCATATTATGTGAGTAGTGAGTGTGGCTTGCATGCTTACATATGTGTGTGTGTGTGTGTGTGTATGTGTGTTTGTGTGTGAATGAAAGAGAGACACAAGGAGAGAGAGAGAGAGAGAGAGAGCTGTCACTCCGATTTCATGGGTTCTGTGTGTGTTTTTTTTTTACGTGTAAGCATGTGTTACAGTATATGTGTGTGTGTGTTCTTGCATGTGTGTGTGCTTTGCTTTGCTTCAGCCTCATCTGAGTCCATAAATTCTCATTTCCAAGTACATATGATAATAGACCAATAGAATAATAACTAAGCCTCTAATCAAATGAAGGCAGCAGCAGCAATTCATAATCAGTCCGCTTAGAGTCGGCCTGCAGCGCGGACCCAGAATACTGATGTCAGTATGAAGAATTAGAAGTCTGTTAGGAGACTAGCATTGTCCAAAGAAGACAGACCTTTTGGTAATACTAATTTGTTAGTGTTTTTTATTATCTGGCCTCTAGATTCATGCATTTAAAATAATATACACTACTAGTCAATAGTTTGGACACACCTGATTGAATATACTCTGTTTTTCATTCTCTTAAAGCCATTTTGATCTAAAGGCTTCTGCTTAAATGCTTGAAATTAGTTTCTTAGACAAATATAAATAGTGAAGTTGATCCTATGTATAAATTTCTTTCCAAAGCCTTTGCCTTTCCATCAAGGCAAAGGGCGGCTACTTTAAAGAATCTAAAATATAAGATAGTTTGGATTCGTTTAACACTTTTTTTGGTCGCTGCATAATTCCATTTGTGTTATTTCATAGTTTTGATGTCTTTACTGTTATTCTAAACTGTGGAAAATAGTAAAAATAAAGAAAAATGCGTGTATCCAACGTTTTGACTGGTAGTGTAATATCAACGTAAGTAATGTAACCAGGTTTATTTTTGGAACTATTTCAGGTGAGAAACCATGTATTCATCCGCTGCGTAGTGGTTTTTAGCTGTACACAGTCTCCCTTCAGCCATCGTCTTCACTATGGAAACAGGGAAAGTAGTCCCTGGTAGATCAAAACAGCACGCTATTTTTATATTTTATGTAAATTTGACCAGTTTCCTACACAAAACTGCCAGATTTTGCCGCATTTCATTTTGTAATTTTATTTTTTTTCCTACCACCAATAATGTTAGAAGTCAAATACATTGGTGGGTTTAGACTTTTCATGTCTCATTTTCATTCATTTTCATGTCATGTTTTAATGGCGCTTGAAAAAAACACTAAAATTACACCGATGTTAGTCTTTAAGATTACTCACCATTTAACTTTAGAGCTGCTACAAGTTCTCATTTTCTCACTTTTGAGATAATGCTAGTCGCCTACTATCACTCAACATATGCTAAAGTGTTAGCATGGAGCACCAGAGCCAACGATCTACCGGGGACACATGGGTGATTTTGGTGTCTGTGTTCTCATCACTTAACAG
Source organism: Centroberyx gerrardi (assembly GCF_048128805.1). Taxonomy (NCBI): domain Eukaryota; kingdom Metazoa; phylum Chordata; class Actinopteri; order Beryciformes; family Berycidae; genus Centroberyx; species Centroberyx gerrardi. The sequence continues at coordinate 21,180,110 of NC_136016.1, forward strand.
GTCAGTTGACCAACGGGCCAAACTCCCAAAAACTTGGAGTGTCCCTCTGAGGTTTTAGTGCTGTAATCCCGGTCTGTCCTGTATTCAAGGTGTGTTGCTGAGAGCGTAGGAAGCGGTAAAAGTGGTTTCCAGCGCTTACAGATTGTTCTCAGTTCCATTTTAAACGTATTACAGGTTAACGAGGCCTACTGTGGAGGAGGAGGAGGAGGAGGGGGAGGAGGAGGAGGAGGAGGAGGAGGAGTGTGTGGGCGGCGGCACTTATAGATGTTACATATGACGGCTGACTTGACCAGCTGATTCTGCAGAAACACGTTCCACTGACATCGCTAATTAAGCTGCAGCTCTCACCAGCTTCAAATATAGACTTCAGCTCATTTTTCCTAATTAACGCAACACTCATCATTCTCATCTCTCTCTCTCTCTTTAAACACACACACACACACACACACAGACACACTCACCCTCCCTGTTAAAATATACTCACTTTCCTTGCATGAGGGTTATTTTCATTTACTTTTCTTCTGCTACTCGTGTGCATTTCTGTTCTCCGTGTGCCAGCCTTCCCTGGGTTGAGTTTTGAGTATGAATTTTGTTCCTGTGCCGAGTTTATTTATGTCTGATTATCTTTTATAGAAGCCTCCTGGGGTTTCTTTGCCTCACCCACACAGTTTGTATTTATTCTGTCTTGTTCCATTTTTTTTTTAATCATTTGTATCATTTGTGTTGCGCAAGTAAAACTCAGCCTGAATGTTAAGTGTTGGAGTTGTGATATGACAAAGGGATGCAGGGAGAGCTGGGTTAGTGACGTGTTTTGCGGAGGTGGAGGGAAACTTCACCTCACAAATTGAAGGATGGAAACTTAAAAGAATCATTGTTCCCTTGTGTGTGCAGGCGGCGACAATAGAATAATATGAGGTGGATAAATACAAATAAAGTTTTAAGTGTAATCCTTGAGATATTTTTTTTTGTTATTATTTTGTCCCCATCTTTGTCACTAAGCGAGCGCTCATCACTGTGGTGTTTCTGCGCTGCACTTCCCACAGATCACCTGTCAATCAAACAGTGTGGGCGGAGCTTGGATTTTCTGTTGCTGCAGTTTGAGTTTCTCTTCTCTTTGTCTGTTCAGCCATGGTGGCTATCGCTGCTCATGCTAACTACCCAGTTCTTCTTCTTCTGTTTATTGCAAACAAACCAGAAGTGCAAAAACAGATTTTTCCCAGTAAAGACCTATCAGTGAGGATGGAGAGTCGACTCTAAAAGTCGATTCCATCACGTTGATTTTGAGAATCGATTCTACTAATAAACGGAATTAGAGTCGACTCCTGTTGCAATCTTGACTCCAAACTCTGGAAACTGTTTAATTTAAACAAACTTGTAATTAATTAATTCTGATTTAGGCCTATCTATACTAATCTGTGTTCGATTGCCTGGTCTGATCCATTTCACAACAAGTGTGTGCTGGGGGGTGGGGGTGGGGGGCAGATTGTCATAGATTTTTATTTCAATGTTGTCTTATGCAGTGTCGGGAGACTGCGTTACTTTGTAAGTTTATTACTTTGTAATTTGTGAGTACTCTGATTACTTTTTTGTCTAATGTGTTTTTCCAATTCTTGTAGTAAGTTATTTTTTTTTTTTTAGAATTAGAATGGTGTTACTTTAATTTGTCTTTCATATTGTTTCATTTTTAGCGTACATTCTTTTCAAAACGTAGAAAAAAGTCCCACAGCAGCTCATGCAGACAACATGCTGCAGTCGGAGTCTGCTTGCATTTTAAACAGTGATCGACAACACACTTGGCAGCACAAGTTGCACTGCTACAGTGTGGGTAACGCAGTAACTAGTTCGTTTTCAAGGTAATGAAGTAAAAAAAACAACTTCCTTTAATAACTAACTTCCCCCGGCACTGGCCTTATGTTATTTAAAAATTGTTATTGCCAAATTATGTCCATTGCGGGTGCAAACATGAGCGCTGTAGGCGATAATCAAGACTCAGTAACACAAAACAAAGCTCACGCTGAGCAGCAGGTGTTTACACGAACTGAGAGGGACGGGACGGGAGGGGGGAGCGCAGGTTACATCACGAAGGTGTTTGTGTGGATGTGGGTGGGTGACAGTATAGGCGAGGCTGACGGGGCACGAATTGGCACCGGTGGCCCGCCAGATGGGCTTGACAGGAGGAACCTCGAGGCGACAGTCAACCTGCCAAAGCCTGTCTCAGCAGCTCCGCCGCCGCCGCGCCGCTTCGCCCTCTTGAAAATCCTGCCGGCTTCCTGTCGGTCCAACGGGCGCCACACAGGACCCGTCTCAGGTACGGCTTTTCATGTGGTGATGGACGATTTGGTTCCACCGGAGACATATGCTGGTTTGTTCCCAGCAGAGGAGAGGCATGGACGAGGGACTGGGCACAAACAGGCGACACACAACAGTGTAAACGCACACAAACACACAGACTGATTTTTATGTAAAAATGCAGCCGTCTAATCAGCTTAAATCACAAAGTGGGACTGCAGTGGAGAAGAGCATCACATCATCACTAACTGAGACCCTGTAGATTCTCCCAAATTAAATTCTGCTGTCATCCACCCACAGAAAGTGACTAATTGAAACTTATGAGTGAAATCCAAACTGTCTCCTAATCAGCAGTGAGCTCATCTCTTTGGTTTCCTCTGGTATAAAGCATCACAGACCGGCTGGGTTGGTAAACAGTTAACGATGTCATGTCTTCTGGGTATTGAAGTTCATATTCTTGAAACAGTCACCTCTTGGATGCCATTTGGAGCTGCCAACATGCAAAGTTGCCTAGTGCAGCTTTAAATATGTGAAAAATATATTGTAAAGTACTGGCAGAGAGAAATGTATTTCATTAGAATGTGTGTATTTTGTATGTAAAAATTGATTGACAAAAGATATCCGATGTGCAGTGCAGTTATTCTCCACCTTTTTCATATCAAGGACCCCTTATGTAGTCCACATTAGGGCCACGGACCCCCGTTTGATGAGATTTTGTCTCTCAAACCCAAATCTGAGAGTATTTTTATTGCTACATACAATTTTGTCCAGAATTCCAAGACTATCTGTATTGCAGGTAGAGAGATAACAGAGAAACTATGATCAAAACAGTCATTCTTCTGCATTCTCTAATTGTTTTAACTTCTTGTAAATGAAATAATGGTGAAGTTTAACAATTGATCAATTTGCTGGGGACCCCCTGGAACCCCCTCAAGGACCCCTGGTGGTCCCCAGACCCCACGTTGAGAACCACTGCGATAGTGTGTGGATCACATTAAAGTAAATTGATAATTAATTAGGTCTGTATGTCACCATGCGCTGTAGGACTGTTTTTTTCATTTTCAAATTTGGCTGGTTAAACAGTGACAGTGGCAGGTGTGTTTTGGAATCCATCTTCCAGTCTGACCAGTAGTTAGTTTCCTATCTTGTTTATGATATATAATACAGGCAGGCAGGCAGTAGAGAGTCCATGACATCCACTGAACAGGACGTTCTGTCTGTGTAGTCTGACTGGTGAATCAGTTCAGCTCAGGTCGCTCTACAAGGACGAAATGTTTCACAAATCAAAGCTTTAAAAAGAAGATTTTCAGTATTTTTAAGTCCAGGTACAGATTCCATGAAATGTTTTGAGACCACAAAATATGCAATTCATGCACACACACACACACACACACACACACACACACACACACACACACACGCACATACACAAACCACATTTCTCCCACAATTGCCAACTTCCTGGGTTGATTGGTTTTCAGAAAGATGTTTTCTCTTGGTTCTTTTCACCATCAACAGCTCCTCCGACCCAGAAGCAAATCTGTGTGTGTGTTTATCTGTCTGTATGTATATGCATGGTGTGTGTGTGTGTGTGTGTGTGTTGTGTGTATATGTACAGTAGGCGGGTGCGTGTGTGTGGGTATGTGTTTTTGTGCATGTGTATCTTAGGAACAAAGCTCCTCTTTGTTACTGAGCAGTGAAACACAAATGGGTAATGTGTGGGATCTTTCTATAGCTCTCTCTTCCTCCTCCTCCTCCTCTTCCTCCTCTTCTGCTCACTTCTCCTTTTCGTCTTTTGCCCTCCCTCATTCCTCCTTCCATCCCTACCGCTGTATTTTTTCTCGCTGTGTGTGTGCTGATGCACTCGCACCATCCATTACTAACGGCTGCTATCTGTTATTAGAATGACCTTCTTACACAAATGGACACACGCACACACCAGCCAGCGCTACACACACACACACACACACACACACACGCCTTTATTGGTATGCCAAGGTAACAGCACAATGTCACGATCAATCTCATTGCTTTACCGAGTGATTACGTCTCCAGAATAGCAGTGTTTTTTCAGCCTTTGCTTCATAGTATCAGGCGCTCTCATTCAAGCCGTATCAAGGCTCCACTGTGGCTTTGGCTAACAATAAACTTACTGCCTCAAGACGAGAAGTTGCATATTGTAGATTTAAACTGGCACAGATTAAAGCTGCACTTTAATTACTACAGCTTTAAGGATTTCATTACCCAGAAATCATGTAATGTGATTGGTATAGCAAATATATATTATTGATATGAATGACATCAACTGCCAACTCTAGACTGGCAAACTTGAATGGCAAATAATATAAATGAATAATAAAATATAAATGGCAATGTTTCATTCATTCATGTCCATGACATTCATGATGTTGAAGGTCAGCAGCTAGCTAACTAGCTTACCTAGATAGCTATAGGCTAGTATGGCTAGTTTGAACATGAAGGTCAGCTAGCTAACTAGCTAACCTAGATAACTAGGGTTAGGGTTAGATGTATGGATAGATTGTATTTTTTCAGTTAGTAGCAGAGCGCTAGGCTTCATAATATTAGCTTCCTTCTCTCTTACCTCTTTTACGTCTTTACCTCTCTTACATCTTTTTCATTGGGCTTACTTAGCCAGAAAAACTGTGGTTCTATGGCTCCGCCCATTGAGGTTTAACTCAACCAATCAGGTTATCTCTGCCTCCAGCAGCTCTGCCTCTGAAAAATCTGCCAAATAGCAGCAAGAGATAGTTACAGCAGATCCTGTGATAGATAAATTTCACTGCTTCAAGGCGAATTATGGAGTATATGGATCAACACAGGTACACACACACACACACACACACACACACACACACACACTCACACACACTGTCTGCCCTGTGACTGGTGATATGAGCCGTCCCCTGGGATGCACGGGGGCCGGCTCATGTGTCTCCCTGTCATTGTCTGAGAGGAGAAAGCAGAGCATGAACAGGGGGATGTGTTTGGGGTGAATGTGACGGGGAGACGACCGTGACAACCGACACGCTAACTCGACGGCTTTGTGTTGGGGAACACGTATGACGCACACGAAGAGGGGAAGAGAGAGAGGAGGCGGGGGAGCCTGAGAGTTTTTTTTTAATATGTGTGCATGTGTTTGCTCATACTGACATATCGCTACATATCGCTGTTGTCATGTGAAAACCCCGTAACTCCAATTTTGGCAATTTCATGTAGTCAGGATTACATGCATGAGAAAATTCAGCAACTGTTCAAAACCCCATTGAAGAATGCATTGTGGTCCAGCTAAAAACAAGGCTGTTTGTCTTATTTCCTGCTTCTGAAAAGGTGACATTTTGGAGATACAAGGTTTTCACCCAAAGGCGACAATAGTAGTGTGTAGTGTGTGACAGCAACTGTGAAATATGGAGAGCGAGACATGGAGACAGAGACACACAGTATGCACATAAATAGTGTGTGATTGTGTGCGTGTACACCCAAAACAGTATAACAATGTTGATAGCGTGTTATGACACACTGACACACGTTTGTGTGTGTCTGAGCGAGCGAGAGAGAGCGATTGAGAACAATATTGATGCCTGTTCTAGTTTGTGTTTGAACGCCATCTATGTCTCATTTCATCATCTTTGCCTTTGCAAGATGAACCAGCAGAGCGTTATTTTGATTCAGCAGCCTACAGCAGACGAAGTCGTGTCAGATTCCTCGTCGCGCCTCAACAATGAATTGAAATCTCAGAATGAGGCCACCGAACAGTTAACTTCACCCCCAGCGCCCCTCCCTGCCCCATCTCCCATGAAGTCGCTCTGCCGAAGGAGCCAATCAGAATCCTGCATCCCGCCTACCGCTTCCTATTGGCCCCGCCTCCTCATCTCTGTGTTTATATAGTCCGCGGACGTCGGCATCACAACACACACCGCGCTGCTGCTGCTGCTGCTGGGAGCAGCCTGGGGAAGGAGGCTGCGCTGCATTCATTCACACACTGACAGACGCTGAGACGACAGGGTGAGTGCATCCTCTTTGGAGATGGTCTTTGAGGCTAAAGATTCATACAATAATAATGTATTTCTGTCTTTTGGCTTGTATTCTCTCTTTAATCTTCCGCTTTTTCTCTATGACTGTGTCATTCTGTGGCTCAGCTCAAGTGCTGCTCTGTTCGTCGTTTCTTTCCGTTGTTCCTCCCTCCCAATCTCACGCCACGTCTCATGCTCATGCTGTATTTTTTTGCTACACCTCCTACTCCGGATTTTTAGACGTTCTTCTCTGTCTCTCCAACTGCAGGCACATGCTGGCTACTGTTGACAGCAACAACAATAGCAACCTCACAGGTGGCGGCAGCACCAGCAGCAGCTTCAGAGGAATCCCCCGCAGCGTCACAAGCAGCTGTAGAAGACAGCAGACGCCCGCCAAGAGGACCGGGCCGCCTTTCTCGCCTCGTTAGCCCAGGACAGCGGCTCGGAGATGGGCTGCTCCTCAGGCCGCCAGCCCCCTGCCCCGGTACTTCACCCGGATCTGGACTGCGGCAACGGCAGCGAGAGCAACACCTTGCCCCAGGACTCTGAGAACCAGAACCAGGGCTTGAATGGAGAAGGAGGCGTGGGAAGAGACCCGGCGAAACCCCCCGAGACGCTCCCCACGCTGGAGCGCCTGGCCCAGGCCACGGGCGGCACGGAGAAGTCCTGGTACCGCTGCGTGTTCCCGTTCGGCGTGATCTCGCTGGTGATCGGGGTGGCGGGCACCGGGGTGACGTTCACCTTCAACACGCTGCCCCAGACCAAGGTGGTGTCGGTGGCGCTGCTGTGCGTCGGCGTGGTGATGCTGCTGGTGGCCGCCGTGTGCTGGAGGGCCCACAGACTGAGGAGGAGGAAGAAGAAGGAGGGGGGGTTCTTCAGCTCCGAACAGGGCACTTTGTGACAGAGCGGTGGGCGGGACGGAGGGGTGGACACACAGTACAGGCGCTTCCCTCTGAGTCGGGACGGGGCGCTTCGAGACGGAGGGGGTCGACTGATACGCAGAAAGACCGGAGAGAACTTAATGAGAAGGATGAGGAGTGTGGATGAACAAACTTTTCTTCTCTGCACTAGGATGGAGGGATGGAGAGGGGAGAAGAGATGGATCGATGAAGCAATGCCGTCATATTTTGGTCCGATGGGAACTTTGTGATGGTGTTGATTGAGGGAGAAGCAGACAGATGCGTATTCAGACCTAAGCAGGAGGAATCAAGTGGATACCTGAAATGTCAGTTCATCATAGCCATCATTTAGACATCCTAAGGAGATGAAGAGGGGAAAGAAACGTCACACTAAAAATTCCCTATGTTGAGAGAGACTCCAACCCTCCTCTCTCGTCTTAATCTTTCCATACGGTAACTATGGATTTGCCTGATGGAGATCTGGTGGAGCGGGGAACCCAGGGGACTTGAATAGATCATATATCTCCATTACTGGCCTCTTTGCATCAGGGAAATGGATGAGAGAGAGGCTCCTCAGGACCTGGGAAATGGGACTTGTAGCAGAATACAGTATATGTGACTTATTTAACACCAGATTTGATTGACAGAGCCCAGCGGCCAGGACAGATTGGACCCTCCCAGTCGAGGTGTGCCTGTTTGGGGCTAGATGTGTTACGATGGACAGATGTCTGCTTGACTGATGTCCTGCCAAGCACCATCTGGATCAGCCTCAATCAAAGTCTGACAGAAACTGGAAAAGTCAAACTTGTGGTGTGTGTGTTTGTGCGAGTTTGTGTGTGCAGTTTTTTTTTTTTACAGAGACAATATTCGTACACTGTTTCATACCGAGGGAAACAGTAGCCTAAAGGTTAGAGAAGCTCATGACCAAAAGGTTGCCGGTTTGAAACCTGGCTGAGTAAATCTGGCAAGGAGAAGTGAATGAAACATGCTTTCCCCTCCGTAAGCAACCACTCTTTTGGTGCCTGTTAGCAAGTTAGTGACTCACACCAACTGCTCCAGTGGAGCTGCTCATTAGGCAAAAGTAGAAGACAGGTTGCACTGGGCAGCTCTCCGGTGTGAAAGTTTGTATCTGAAAGTGAAGCAGGGCATGGGAGAAAAAAGTGTGTATGCACAGCAAATTGTCCTGTGGTAAATAAGGCTTAAAGACCCCATGAACTGAAAAAGAACTTAATTTTACCTTTTTGCCAATGTTGCTGTACACCTATTCACCAATACAAGCCAAAAGAAAAGTAAAAAATTTTGATTTCTAGAAATTTTATATCAAAATGAGCAGACCGTCTCTTTCTAGTAAACAGCACATTTCTGTTGATGACTCATCCTGCACTCAAGGGCGGATACAAAATTTTCATCCAATGAAATTTTGATAACCGTTGGGATTATTCCCCCACCTGTTTTTTTCAGTTCAGCTAGCAACATGGACAGACAAAGGTGTGTTTTTGGCTTCCCAGACGGGGCGACGGAGTGTAGACTGCTGTCCATGTTTGATCTGAGCGGGTTTGACTTCCTACATATCTCATTAATATTCAAATAACCCCCTCCCGCTGGTGTTTCCCGTCCTAACTTTGTTTCATCGGAAATACATCAATACATGGAAGCAAATCACGCTCTCTGTGCCACTTCATGGGGTCTTTAAAGAATTATATACACACACACAGTCTCCCTTTCGTGTTCTTTATTTTTCTGTCAACATCTCCTCTTTGTGGTACCAGACACAAAGGTCAACACTCCACCTTCCCCCCCACCAAGGTAAACCATCCATCAAGAGTTAAAGTGGATCAATATAAACCACCAGTCTGTGAAGTATGAAGCTTTGGAGCGAGTGGGCTGCACTTTCAGTCCCTGCAGCCCCAGAGAGAGCAGACTCTGTGGGGCGACAGATGAAAAGCCGTTCCCCTTGGCTCTTGCACGTGTCATGGATGACCGGGGCATCGTTTGACCGCGGCGATAAATGACAAACGGCGAGGGAATCCCGTTCCAAGCAGACCGACAAAGAAAAAGTGTATGTCTGTCTCTTCCTTCGCTATCGATCCTCTACAGCAAAGCTATTCCCCTCCTCCATCCCTCTGCTCCTCGCCTCCTGCTGAACCCAACAGAGCCGATGCTGATGGACATTTGTCAAACCTTCTCCTCCTTCTCTTCCTTCTCCCCTCCGTTCTCATTTTTCTCCGGCTCTCCAGGGAAGGATTGTTTATAAACTGGATGTGAAAAATGGACGTTAAGTAAACTTTTCCCAGGGTGCAGATTTAACCAGATCTTTCCTCATGGATCGAGTTTGCTTTTTAACACCTGATGTACAGCGGTAGCCATTGTAGAAGCCCTCCTTAATGCATTTCTCCTGCGTCTATCTTGCATTAGCACTGGAAATAACTCAAACAGTAGGACCAAATTACTCTAACTCAGAAGTGTCTCTCAACTAACTAGCTACCAGACCGTTCCTTGTAAATTGCAACAGGACGGAGCCAAGATGTAGCAGTAATTCAGTGAGCATACAGGAGAATAAAGTAGGACTACAATGGCTATAGTAGTGTAATTTAATTTAATTCATGGGGGAACTACATGTACCATGGTCCTTAGCAACAGGGGGTTGAGGATTCGAGGAAGACCCAGCAGTTTCCTGTCAGCTGTAGCGATGTTATTGTGTTTGATTGCTGACTTTTTGATCGTTATCTGATGAAATGTCAGTGGGAATCAGATGTGGTCTAGTTAGTTTTTGTTAGTTCATTTATTTTTCATTTTAGAAATTTAAAGCCCGATCACTACAGTTATCATGTGGAGCAACAGCTGTGGAAGTGTGTGCTTGTGTTTGTGTGTGTGTGTGTGTGTGTGTGTGTGTGTGTGTCATAAAGACCACCCTTGGACCGTTTAATTTTTCCCGTTTTTCCCTCCCTCCTTCTCCATGCCGATTTTCCAGTTTCATGCGGTGCTTACTTGATTTGTTCATAAAACCTGAGCTGATCTAAGATAATCCGTCACAGTAATGTATCCATTAAACTGCATACATACTCCCTCTTAAATACTGAATATTATCCTAAACGACATATCATAAATTATAGGTACTGTGTCTAACCAAGAAAGTAGCCACATTTCTGAATGTATACCGTGTTTACAGTAAATGTCTTATGAGCATCTTTGTATAGACTGTAAAGACTATTTATGTATAATCTATTTTCACTAGACAGAAGACATATCTATCTCTTTGAGGGAGTTGACTGTGTCAGACAACTATTTATTTCTGTCTCAGCTGATCTAATTACAGTTCTCTTCGTCGTAATGATTTCACGTCTGTTGCTATGAGTATAAATTGAAATTGTTTCATTCCAAAATGAGATATCCGCCATTTGGATAAATACAGTAAAGCACATTATGGGTTACGATTATGAGTCATCCCTTGCTTACAGAATAGTTACATTTTTAAGTATTTAATGATCCGTTGTTGTTTTTTAATATTGACTGATTAATTTGACATGTATTTTTTTCCCCCCAAAACGGATATATATAGTTTTGGAATGAAACTATTCAGTTGTCCAAGTGGTTGTGATCAACTAGCTTTCAGTTTGTTGGCATGGCCCAGCTTTTCTTTCAGTGCCTTTTACTTGCGACGTCGATATTCCTCTGTAATAGGTGCAGTTACTGTAAGCTGTGCAGCAGTACCAGTGCCAGTAATAGAGTAGCCCAAGAGAAGCAGAGATGTTTCCATTTATTTCAGTCAAGTCACTTTGGGTGTTAATGGTATGCATGAAATTACCTTGACTCACACTTTGATACAGCTCCTTTCATAAATGACCAGAAATACCAAATATATTTGTCGAGTTGTTTATTTTTCTGTCTCTCTTAAATGTCCGTAAGATTGTACATTTTTGCTGTTTACTGTAAGTTGATAGAAGCCTATTTGCAAGCACTGAATTAAATGCAAAATGTGATTTTGGAAACAAGCCGTATGATTATTATTGCTGTCAGTTTGCAAAGAGTTTCTTTTCACCATGCTGGGAAAGTGAGTCATTATAGTGTCATTACAGAAGACTTTTATGGAACGTTTAGAGAGTCGTTAACAATGGCGCCATTGAGGGACATGCCACCATGTTGGAAGAGTGACAACAAAAGGAAAGATTGAACCATTATCACCTCTTCTTCGCTGACCTTTTCACTCATTTTATAGTATAGAAGCAGTTGCGTCACACATCTCCTAGCGACCACAACTGTTGTCATGGAGGTCCAGTAGAGCACTGGCTCTGTGCAAATAATGGCTAAATATATAACCGGAGTAGAAAAAGAGAGATAGCCTAACTGAAAAAGATTGTTGTGGTGTGGGTGCAGGCCAATTAATGTTATAGGTAAAAGTGAATGGTCCGATACGGTATATTTGACCTGAACAAACTCTTAGCTAGGTAAATAGCCAGCAGACTTATTTAGCAAAGACATTGATGGTAACATGCGAGTGACCAGCCACCACTAATGCTAATGCTCACTTTTACTAGATACGTTAGCGCTCAAATCAGATGTGTTAAACAGTAATGGTTAGCTGATCACATACTATGGTTAGCTAGCTAACAAGCTGACATTATCTAAACACAAGTCTATCTGATGTACAAGTGGCAAAATTATCATCTCCCAGTCAAAAACAGCACAGATATTAGCCATTAGCCAGCCCTATTCTGTTGAGACGGACAAGTTGTATGTTGAGAAATGCAATCAGCCATTCACAGCCACTGTTCCCCAAGAGGGGACCTCCAATATGGCCGCCAGACGGTTTGTTACATCACCTGAAAGGCCGCCTATAGTCCTCTCGAGCGTGACATCATTTTTCAGCCCAAATCCTACCCTCATTTAGTCTAATGTGAAAATGAAAAGGGGTGTAAAAACATTGCCTTTAACTGCATCCAATGATAATATTGACTATTTCTACTTTCAAGAGTTCCTTTGTTATGCATTTCTTTATTTGTTGAGATGAATTCTGAAAAAAAAAATGGCTAGCCATACTTAGCTTAGCATTCCAGCATTTCGAGGCTTTGTGAAGCGATGATAACGCAACATCCACACCATGGCTGTAAGGAAAATATTTTTAAAAATTCAGTAAGGTGTTAAAATATGTAATAACTCAGTCATTTCTATTTCTATTATTTCACCCATTTTAAGAGCAGAACAATTGGCAAATGGGATTTAAAAATCCAAGTCATTTTCGCTACTAAAAAAACCCCACATGGAAACGAATATAATCTGAAAGCCTGGAAATGACACTTTAGAGAACAATATTTTGAACACTGACTGTACCACCACCTAGGCGATTGTAACTGGTTTTGTTGTCACTCCTCCATCACGCTGGCTTTTCCCACATAACCTCTCATTAGCATGTCCAACTAATTGTGGACTAATCCAAACACTCAGCGGTGCAGGCCTCTATTGATTCCCACAAATGCAGCCGTGCTCATCGTCATCTCAGCAGCTTTGTGAACACAGCTGTGAAGATTTCTATGAATATTCAAATGAGCACCCATCCTGAACGCACTCGCCTTTTCTCCTCTTCCTCCACGTTTTCTCTACATCCACCCTCACATATCTATAAAGGATTGTGTCATCTTCTCTCTCTCTCCCTCTGGACGGAGCTAAAAATAGCCCAGGCTGTTGAAAGCAGGAGAGAAAGACGGCGAGGGTGGTGGTCTGCTGGTGGGGAGCAGGTGTGGGGCAACCTAAATTGCAACTCACAAATTACACTGTAATTACTGGTTAGTTGACAGCAACAGATCGGAATTAGATCAAATGTAGATATAGCCGATTAATGACACCGAATTGCAGCTACCACTTGTATCTATACGGGCAAATTAACAGTTACTGTATGAATATGCATTATTGATTTACTTTGGTTTCTAAATAGTGATAACTTTGTGTATAAAAACTCCATACCAGTATCTTCTTGTCTCTAAATATAACTTATCATATGCTATTAATAAAAAATGGGATATAAGGAAGCAAGGATTTAGAGATGGGAACTAGCCTAGAGCAAAAAGATAGCAGATTGGAGTTTTAATTGTACAAACATTTATCGGAGTCGTAGCCTGAGGCAGAAATAATCTCATTGGTTGAGTTAAACTTCAGTGGGCGGAGCCAAAGAGCCACAGTGTTTTGGAACACAAGTTAGCGAACTGGCAAATTTTAATGGCAAAGAAGGAACTCTGGTCAAAATATAAATAAAAATCTAAATGGCAATGACATTTTTTAATTCATTCATGTCCATCTCATTCATGAAGCTCAGCAGCTAGCTAACTAGCTTACCTAGATAGCTATAGGCTAGTATGGCCAGTTTGAACATGGAAGGTCAGCTAGGCTAACTAGCTAACCTAGATAACTTAGTATGGATAGATTGTATTTTTTCAGTTGGTAGTAGAGCGACAGGCTTCATAATATTAGCTTCCTCATTACCTCTTGTCTTTTTCACTGGGTTTCAGTGAAACTTTACTTAGCCCAAAAAGATACAATCATTAAAAGGCCAAGGAAAAGAGTGAGAGAGAGAGAGAGATTTTTTCTCTGGAGAGAGAAAGAGAGATTGCCTGTTTGTTCTTCCTCATTGATTTAGGCTAAATAATTACACTCAGTGCCCTACTTACAGTTCCACATAATTTCCACCTGTGGTCAAGCAGACTAGAGGGCAAAGCTTTAGTAATTAGTTTAAGTAACATTTAAATATCACTCTCTATTCTACCATCCCCCCCCCCCCCCCCCCCCTCATTTTTTCATTAAACTCATTTTCCCTCCTGTGGTTAAAGTCACTGTCACGGACAAATCATCTCATTAGCGCGTTCTGCTAATTAGCCAGGCATGGATTCCTTCTGCTTAGCTGCTACTCATGCCTGGCAGGTCCAGTGTCAAAGGTTGGTAATTATCATGGTGTGAAGTCACCTCACATGTTCTCCAGATCTGTCGACACATCTCTCTTCCTCTCTGCCTTCCATCCTTCTGCTCCCTCTACTTTCAATTTAGCTGCTTAATGTGAAACCACACGTGAAAAAAATCAAGTATTCTCACTGGAAAAGTTACGCATTTCCCTCGCCTTCCCATTTTCAAAGCAAACTCCTGGTAAGGCAGATGGTAAAATATCACATAATTACACACTCACGCATGCATGTGCACAAGCACAAAGGAACTACTCAGATAAGATGAGTACATGATAGACTCTAAGAAATGAGGCTAGAGCTTGTGTGTCTATGTGTGTGTGTGTGTGTGTGTGTGTGTGCAAATCTGTGTGACTGCGCCACATGCGTTCAGTCTTTATTCATTTCCCCAAGGGGCAATTTATTTGCAGAAAGTAAAACCAAAGGGCAAAATACAATGTTGTACACACAAACATGAATGCATACATACTGTACATCCATACATAGTAAAAAAAAAAAAGGAGCCCATAGTAAAAACAAACACCAATCAACACTAGGGCAATCTGTAGGTAAGTATTAAGCCTTGAAGCCAATGTGATTCGTGAACTCTTTATTTTTGCTACACACTCATATCTTGGAGTTAAGAAATGTACGACAACGGTCTTAACGCTTCACCAGGCAAGCCGCAGCTGATGGGTAGAGCCATGTGCGGCGATCACGAATGCTCATTGGTCGAGAGCCCAGGTAGAACTAGGCGTTAATATAGTGGAGAGAGAGAGAGCGGCCGTAGACTTTGGGGGAAAGAGGAAGAAAAGTCAGTGAGTGTGACAGACTTTTTAACATTAGGCAAAAGGAAAGGAATGGCTGGTAAGGTGGGAAACCCCGATGAGCTTGTGCTTTCAGTTCTATGGAAGGAAATGAGTGGTTCAGTGGGTATTTGCACAGCAGTAGGCACATGGTGTGGGGAGAAAACAGACATGGGGCCATCACTAACATGAGGGTCTGCAGTGGCTCAGTTTCCATCCCTCAGGCAAATGTCTTCAAAGTTCCTGACCAGAAGCTTTGTGCCCTTGTGGTTAGGATGCAGACCGTCTTTGTTCTGCCACCAGAACAGGTCGAAGTTGTCTATAAAATGCAGACCAACAGCAATGCAATATTTCTGTAGCCAAGTGTGAAGAGGCAGCTGAACCGCTCTGAGCTGTGAGTCGATCTCCCTGTATGATTGTTGGACGTCTCTTGGTGCAAAATGGCGGCTCTAGAAAGAAGCCCTCGCTCTTTGATTCTGAGGGACTGACACCAAAACCTGACGTTTACCGCTGATGCAAACCATGTACCCAGAAATGCAAAGTGCTTTGGCGGTTAGATATTATGGAAAACACAAGAATACAGCCCATGTGTCATGGAAGGTTGAGAGTCTGCAGGTTCACTTTCCAACAAAACATTATACCAGGTGATTTCACTGATTAGTTCCTCCTCTCTGGCTGAAGGTATCAATCAGTGAAATCACCTGCTGTAGGCCTTGGTTGGAATAAAAACCTGTCAGACTCTCTGCCCTCCGTGGCTCACGGTTTGACGCCCCTGCTGTCCCGTGTCAGACTCCCCACCCCGAACCCCCCTGCTGTACCGCTCCCCCTAAATCCTGTTTCACCCCTGGGTTTAGGTGGATTTACTGGTAGAATCCCATTTTCACCTGCTGGTAGTACTTGTGGAGGTGGAAATTGAAAAGATTTGAGCTCTCTCTCTTACCCATTACCTCCTATTGAGTTACTTATCTGCAGTTGCATGACACTCTCACTCTCTCTCTCTCTCTCTCTCTCTCTCTCTCTCTCTCTCTCTCTCTCTCTCTCTCTCTCTCTCTCTCTCTCTCTCTCTCTCTCCTGTTTCTTCTTTCTTTTATTTCTCAACTGGCAAGCCTCATTAGCACAACGATGCTTCCTAACTGTCTCATACTTCAATGAAAAAAAACAAACCCAACCAAAATGTAAAATCTTTTTCTGAAGTTATTTATAAAGTTATTAGAATATCTGCAGGGGAAGAGATGACTAAAATTCTTTGTATGGGTAGAGAAGAAGGAAATAAAATGCTAAACTGTTGCCATGGGAAACTTGGGTCGACATGGAGGAAGCAGGATAAATATATATATATAAAGAAACTGTTTCTAGTTTGTAAGCATCAATCTGCTGCTCTTTATCTCTTTCTTGAAATCATTCTGTCTTCTATCTCTCCCTTCATCTTACTTCCTTTCTCAGAGACTTCTCAAAATAGTAAAGAGGCAGTAAAAGGCAGTAAAAGAGAGAAAAAAAAGGAAAGCATAGCGGCTGAGTGGCATTTGACTTTTAATTGGAAAGAGCTAGTTAGGTGTTGCAAGTAATGACTTTATTTAACTGATTATGTTCTCTCCTCTGCCATCAGGGATGAGAGAATCAGGAGTGCGGCTTGGTTTCGCATCACTTAATGAGGAGTAGAAAGAGGTTCAACACCCGCAAAGTGTTAGCTGCCTTTTTCCTATTTATCCCGAAACATTTGGACTCAGCGTGGAAGTGTGTTAAGGTCACTGGAGCTGCTGTGTATCTTTCTCTCTCCATTTCTGTCACCGTCTTGTGTTATTTTTAATAGACATCAGAGTTTCGCGCGAACTCCGATGCTCTTTCTCTAAATCTTTTTTGAGCCTGTGTGATGTGAGCAAACCGAGAGCGTTTGTTCCCCTTTCAGATGAATCAGCAGTGAGTGACAGGAGAGCAATTCAGTTCTCATCTTTGGTTCTTTATCTCTCTCGCTCGCTCCCTCGCTCTCTGTGTTTTACGTGTGTGTGTGTGTTACGTTTCTGTATAGGAAGCTAATAAAAGGCAGCGCGTATCCGGAGAGAGCAGCTGGCTCTGTCTGACTCACTAATCAATGACCATCTACTGCAGGCTGCTACGGTGAAAATCCTCTGGACAGTTCAATTACACACACTCACACACACATGCAAGCACACACACATGCACAAACACACACTGGCCCGTTCAATTATGCACACACACTCTCTCTCACACGCTGGACAGTTCAATTACAGTGCAGCTTGGGCCTGTCACTGCCTGCAATTGATGCTATTTCTTCAGCGCACACACCCACATGGCACAGATGGCCAGACAGATGTACAGAACTGCACACACACACATTCACAAGTTGGCATGCTCACACACACACGCTTACATTTACATTTTTACATTTTATGCATTTATCTGATGCTCTTATTAAAAGTGACTTACAACGAGTTCAACTGTAGAATAAGTTTAAATTCCCAGATCGCCAGTTTTATCAACAGTAAGGAGTATAACTGAGAGCGACTTGCATGATGTGTCGCTCTATTCTGACCGATTGTGGGCGGGGCCAGACGCTCTGATTGTATCTATGTAGCGGTCTGCAGCTGCAAAGTTTTGATCAGGCAAACTATGTATTTTTTGCTGTTTGGGTATTGCCTTTGATAATGTTATGTTGTTTTATAAAGTTAACATAGCAAGCTAGCAAGCGCTAATTATGTAGCATTAATCAAAAGAACAGAAAAAAACGAAATTAAATGACTTTCAAGTTTACCATCGACTCCAACAATGGATGTACCCGTTCTCCAAAGATGTTTATTCCTGTAGTCTTTCAAATAAAAGTTATAGAGAACTGGGAAGCTTTGAATGGCTGGAATCAAGTTCTCGTCCATTCTTGTCTTTTTGAGGCAGAACTGTTGTTCATGAAACCAAATCGCATCGAAAGGGAAACAAGGATGCTTGGAAATTGGATTGGCTGTAGACCGATGACCGTAAAAAGTTCAGCTGCAGCCAACTTTTCTGCGAGCGACGTGATCAACAAGTCACCAGACGTCTCATTCATTTCCTACAGAGCTGAGCGACCGGGGCAATGTGTGGACGCTCAACAAGCTTGTTGGCTGAGTTTCCCTGGTCGCTCAGCTCTGTAGGAAATGAATGAGACTTCTGGTGACTTGTTGATCACATGTGAGCATGGGGTAAAATGCCCTAACAGTGTTCCTGTGATCCTAAAATGATCACGTAAGAGAGAAGTGCTAGGAGAAGAAATGAGAAAAATAAGAGGAGCAAAGAAAAATAGTGGGGATTTTCTTTACTTAAGATGAAAGTGAGTAGTGGAGTGACACACACACAGAAAAACACACACACACACACATACTCACTTCCATTCTTTACTCTATGTTGTGACTCACTTCAGAAAAAGGAGCCACTTATCTAAAAGTCAACAGCGCCCATCTCTTACCGGCACCATCACACTCAATAATTGATGCTTTATCTGATAGCTTCCATAAACCTGAATGATCACACCTCAATTATTCATGACTCATTTTCTTGTGCCAGGTCAGATTGTATGTTTCTTGTCAGGGACATCATTTTTTGTTACAGAGTAGAAGAAGGTAGAGATAAAATACACATTATTTCTTTGGGTTAAAAAGAAATAATGGGGAGGGTCCTATGTTCCCAGGGTCCTATGTTCCCCAGTTCAATATTCTATTAACACACATTAACCCTCCTATTGTGTTCGGGTCAAATTTGACCCGTTTCAAGTTCAAATATTTCATAAATATTAGTTTTTTTTATTGGAACAAGGCTTCAAAACAGCTATATAGACACAACAAAACCAATGGTTATCATTTTATTTGATTTTGAAGGTCCCTAACCCTAACCCTAACCCTAGAACTGGGGAACATATGGGACCCTGGGAAAATAGGACCCTTTGTCATGTTCCCATTATGTGAAGAAAGAAAAGCCAGCACTCTTAATGTCCTTTTGTCATATTTGAATGGGCAGCTATAGAGCATAAACGACGGACGCGTTTCAGCAATAAGCCATCATCAGCGTTGATGGCTTATTGCTGAAACGCGTCCATTGTTTGTGCTTTATAGCTGCCCATTCAAATATATCAGGTTGGAGTTTTAGTTAGATAAATATTTCTGGAGCCAGAAATAATCTCACTGGTTGATTTAAACCTCAGTGGGCGGAGCCAAAGAGTTTTTCAGAGCGCAAGTTAGCTAACTGGCAAACTTGAATGGCATAAAAGGAACTCTGGTCAAAATATGAATAAAAAATATAAATACCAATGTTTTAGTTTTTTCATTCATTCATCACCATGGCATTCATGATGTTGGAATCTCAGCAGCTACCTAACTAGCTTACCTAGATAGCTATAGTCTAGTATGGCTAGTTTGAACTTGAAGGTCAGCTAGCTAACTAGCTAACCTAGATAACTTAGTATGGATAGATTGTATTTTTTCAGTTAGTAGTAGAGCGCTAGGCCTCATAATATTAGCTTCCTCCTCTCTTACCTCTTGTCTTTTTCACTGGGCTTCAGGCTAACGCTACTATTAGCCAGAAAAACTGGTTCTTTGGCTCCGCCCACTGAGGTTTAACTCAACCAATCAGATTATTTCTGCCTCCAGAGCAGCTTGAATTTGAACTTATATTGCTGGCTATATAGAAACTCTTTTTTTTTCTTTTTTTTTTACGGTGTTCCACATTGCCATTATCGCACCTAATGGTTATTCCTATTTACCAAAACCACTGCACTGCCTTTTTACTACAATAATTTACGATGACATTTACAGTAATTACAATAAAGGGGTTGACTAACTAACAGCTCTGACCTAATTTCTTGGAGTTTGTATTTGCTCTAGATCTTCTTTTCACTAGCCACTGTAGTGTAACAAAACAACTAAATTATGTATCAGTGGTTGTGAGATCATGTGGCTCGGTCCGCTGTCAGCCTTCACTTACTGTAGCCCCGGGTAGGAACGCTTATAAAAGCTTCTAAATACTACCGACCTCATGCCGTCCTCTCCCTGTGGAATAATTTCCCCTCTCTCACTCTAATTGCTTTCTGAAAAAGAAAATCACTTCAATCTCTCTCCTTAGCTCTTATTTAATTTCTTTTTTTAGTATTTTGCTCCTTCGTGATCATGCTGCGGCCTCAGGAATATTACAGGTGCACCATCGCACTGACCTTTTGCAATTTCGGTCATCTGGGAACTGCTGTTTATTCTACTGTTGCACTCACTGTTTGTCGCTCTGGATAAGTGCATCACCTGAACATAAATGTCAGTGCGCGCTGTACTCTCAGCTGTTACGCTTTTCTTTAGTACCCTGTTGACTTCCCTCCAGTGTAAATGAAGTGTAAATGCACAGGGGTGGAAGCCTGCCCGCTCTCCTTCGATGAAATGTCAAAACTCTCACAGCAGAATCAATATCTGTGTTATTTAATGTCATTTCTTAAATGGCCTCACTGAAAGCAGCAAATTAAAAATGGATTAGCCGTAGCTCCGACATCCACATGAAGCACGCGCCGGTGATGGAACTGCCATAAAGCGGAGTGCTGCTTGACACTCGCCTGGTATTCATCTTGGAAATCTTGAAGCTGCAGTGCATATTCAATTTCAAAGCTTTCCCTTCAAAGGAAAATGTTAGCGCTAAGGTTTTAATGGTGTAAGCACTCTGTCTTTCTGTGTCGGGGTTTTTTAGATGAACCATCTCACACTTGCCTTTGTTTGACTCACACGTCGAGTCAGTGACATCAAAACAACAGCAGTGAAGATGATGACGAGGAAGATGATTTCTTAAGCTTTATTTACCCAGGGGTTTTTCTGAGCATGTTTGCTCTTTTTCAGCATCGCTCTGTCACTTCCACACATTCACACCTGCTGCCCGTTGTTGTTTGGTGGTGTATTTTTCTTCTATAACTGGCCAAATGTAGACGATGTAACGTCATGTCGAGATATTTCCAGCAGCTCCAATGTTGAGTTTGATAGCAGAAAATGTTTCAGCGATCTAAAACATCAGCGGTAAACGTCAGGTTTTGGTGTCAGTCCCTCAGAATCAAAGAGCGAGGGCTTCTTTCTAGAGCCGCCATTTTGCACCGAGAGACGTTCAACAATCATACAGGGAGAAATCCATCGTAGAAGAGGAGAGAGACCAGTTTCTCCACCCACAGGAGCAGGAGAGAGACCAGAATGCACTGCAGCCACGAGACATGTTGGGTTTTGTTTTCTCGACTGTAAAAAAAAACCTCACTTTCTTGCTCTTCTGCTCTTATCTAAAAGCTTGGTCTTGCTCTCTCCACCTACATGTCTAACCCACGGCTGAAAGCAACAAGTTCACACTTGTTCTCTGGGGGGTTGTTGAAAGGCATTCTGGGAAATGTAGGAAATCACTAACTGAAGTAGAAGTAGACGAGGCAAGCTGAGGGAAAAGTGGGTTCATCTTCATCTTCATCACAAAATAACTGACGATATCTAACAATGTAAGAGAATTGGTGGGAGGATTTTTTTTTTTCTTCAATTCAACGGTAGCTGAGGTAGTGGAAAGTGTTACTCATTTATTTTTGCATTTTGGAATTTGAATTGGCAACTTTCTGGTCACGTGCTTCACTTCATGATGATGGTGATGATGATGGTGATGGAGGCGGTGACGTCATTTGCTTATGTCCCATGCTGTGGAAGGAAATAAAACTCCTCAAAGCACATATTCGGCCTGTGCGGACCATCTGCTGCCTCTCTGTTTATAGTTCTGTATAAAGGCTGAAGTGGGATGTAAGTGTTCGCTCTGGAAGGTTGCCATGGATCCTTCTACGGCTGAAGACAGAATCTATTTTTTCCAGACGTCTCTCTCCCTCTCTCTCTCTCTCTCTCTCTCTCTCTCCCCCTCCTCGTTTCCCATTATATCTTCCTCTGATTCAGAAAAAAATATCTCCTCTTTCTCTTCCCTTTCTCCCTCAATTTTTGGTCACTTCCGCTTCACTTTTTCTTCCCTGATTCTATTCTATCTTGCCTTCACTCATTTCTTTTCCTCTCCCCTTCTCCCCCTCTTCTCTCATTCCCTCTCCTCTTTTCCTCTCCTCTTGCCTTCACTGCATCTCTTCTCATTCCCTCTCCTTTCTCTTCTCCGCCCCTCTCCTTGCCTTCACTCCATCTCTTCTCTTCATTCCCTCTCCTTTCTCTTCTCCTTTTCTCTCCTCCCCTCTCCTCTTGCTTTCACTCATCTCTTTTCCTCGTTTCTGATCTCCTCCTCTTCTCCTTTCCTCTTTTTACTCGCCCCTCGTCTCCTCTCCTTTCCTCTCTCCTCATTTCCTCTTCTTTTCCTCTCCTCCCCTCTCCTTTGCCTTCACTCATCTCTTTTCCTTGTTCCCTCTCCTCTCCTATTCTCTTTCCTCTTCTCCTCTCCTCTCGTTTTACTCTCCTCTTTCCATGCCTCCTTTCTCCTCTCCTCCCCTCTTCTCTTGCCTTCACTCATCTCTTTGCCTTGCTTCCTTTCCTCCTGATTTCCTCTCTTCTTTTCCACTTCTCTCCTCTTTCTCCTTTTTTACTCTCCTCTCTCCTCGCCTCCTTTCTCGTTTCTCCTCATGTCCTCTCTTCTTTTCCTCTTGTCTCCTCCTCTCTTCTCTCCTCTTTCTCTGCTCCTCCTCATTTCCTCTTCTTTTCCTCTCCTCTCCATTTTCTCCTCTCACTTCCTCTGCCGTTGCCTCGTTTCTACTCATTTCCTCTCTCCTTTTCCCCCTCTCCTCCCCTCTCCTCCCCTCTCCTCCTCTCCTCCTCCTCTCCTTTGTCCTTTATCTGACATATATCCAGTTCCAACCTGTGCTCTGCAGATGACAGCTTACCCACAAGGCCACTGGGGTCGGAATCTGGTGGCTGGCATCTGTTGTGTCGGACACACACACACACACACACACACACGCGCGCACGCACACACACATACACACACATCCTGGCACAGCATAGTCTATCTTTCTGGCCTCTGTAGACCTCCATGCTACGCCGGCTGAATTCATAACAGAGTGTGTGTCTGTGTGTGTGTGTCTGGTCTGTTCTTATGAATGGACTGTAGCTGTGGCACAGGTACAAAAGGCACACACTCACAATACATTTACACACACACACACACGCTTACATGCATGAGGGGGGTTATTAATCCGTTCATCTGTCAAACGTGAGATCTCAAGTGATATTTCAGACAAAACTGGTCCTATTTTGATGAAACTTGGAGAGATGACGCATTTTCACACTGTTCCAAAGTTTAGAAAATGACAATTAAAGGTCAACATTTTTAACTCCAACATGACATCTCAGACATCACTGGTCTGATTTGGATGAAAGGGATGACGTGTTGTGTTTTAATTTTTTTTTTCAAAAAATTATCCTATTTGGCCTGATGGGGGCGTTATAATTAAAGGTCATAATTTCCAACAGCTACATCACTACACCGGGATGATGTATGTTGGCACTGTGTTCTAGCTTTTCTAAAATAATGCTATTTGGCCTGATGTTGGCGCTATAATTAAAGGTCAAAATATAAAATGTTTAAGTGCTGTAACTGCTACTCTACTGGATCAATTATGAAAAAAACTTGGCAGGATGACGCACTTTGGCACTGTATCCTGGCATTTTAAAAAATGACACTGATTGGCCTGATGAGGATGATATCATTAAAGGTCAGAATTTCTAAATTTGAAAAGCCCTAATAAGTCTGATTGGCACAAAACGAGCTTACAAATTAAACTGATTGGCCTAATGAGGGCGCTGTGATTAAAGGTCAAAATTCTCAACTCAAAACTCAAATACCACTGGACTGATTTTGATGAAAATTGGAGGGATGATGCATTTTGGCACTGTGTTGTGGAGTTTCATAAATTATGCTAATTGGCCTGATGCCGATACAATTAAAGGTAATAATTTCCAGCTCCATCTGGGCCGTAACTGCTACACCACTGCACTGATTTTATGAAACTTGGAGAGATGAAGCATCTTGTTACTGATTGGCCCAAGGAGTGCCTGCATCATTTGCGGGGGACAACATGTTTACTGTTGCCTTTTAAATGGCCTAACAAACAAAAAACAAAGTGCTATTTTGCAAAACATCTCAGTCAGTCTGTATCATACTTAGAGAGGTCAGTCTTAATCAGAGAGGAGACGGCACTTCGAGACGCTCAGCTCCCAAACAGATGTTCACAGCTTTGTTTCTCTCACAAAGACCCGGTTATTACAGTCATCTTCCATTTGTCTATATGTTCAGCGGATTTGTATCATCCTCCTCAAAACGGACACTTATTTATATGAAAAATGTCACAGATTATTGCTTTAATTGCAACCTGCGCTGCGGATCCCCTCTCACACTGTGTGGGAGTGTGGGAGGGCTGGATGTGTTTTCCTGGATTGTTTGGGGAAAATGTCACAGGAGACAGAAAGAGAGATAGAGAGGAGGAAACAGCATTAGAGTTGATATTGATCTACCTTTAAAACCAGATCAGTCTCTCCTTTATACTGCTGCATATTGCATGACTCACTCATTGGTGAGGGGGCGTATGAGTGTGTGTGTGGGTGTGTATCCATGTCTGTGTGTGACTTTATGTGTGTCCTTGTATGTGTGTGTGTCTTGTGGTCGTATATGTTTGAGTCTAGTGTGTGTGTGTGCATTTTAAGCTGATTTGTTGCATAGTATGTACTACTTCTAGAAGGTTTTTTAATCATCTCAAGTGTCTCCCAAGAGCTTATGTGTTCCATCTTCAGTTGTCTTGCTCACATGTCTGGCTATAGCTTTATTCATTTTCAGTCTCTGCTACTAAAACGCTGTGAAAGGGCACCAGGACCTGACCTGCGGATACACACAATAAACCAAAAGTGAGTGGAGCCGTGTGACCGCCAGGCTCACAAGAAATAAAGAAGGCAGAAATCAATAGCCACGACACATCGATCTGGAGCCAAATCAAAAATATCAATGAGTTTCGCCTCATGCATGCAAAATCTCATTTGACCCTTACATACATTGATCTGGACAGAGAGACGGAGAGGAAGACAAAAAGTGTGGGTGGACAATTGAAACCAATGGATAACACACAGCACACTGAACTAGCTACTACCACTGGAAAGTACATTTATTCAAGTACTGTACTACATTTTGAGTACTTGAGTATTCCCATTGTGTGAGACTTTCTACTTTTCCTCCACTACATGTCAGAGGGAAATATTGTATTTTTTACTCCTCTACATTTATCTGACGGCTGGAGTTACTAGTTAGTTTGCAGAATAAGGTTTTACATGCAAAACACACGATAAGCTCATAAAATATGTTGCATTGCTAGAGTTTAAACTCCCCAACAGTATATGGAGCAGTTAGACCGACAACATTAAAATACTTCTTACAAGTTAATGCATCAATAACACTCTGAAATGGACCGTTCTTCAGAATGAGTTTTTTGAAACATTTCTTTATTAATTATATATTCAATACATAGCAAACACATATACACATTTTCCTTTTTTTCCCCTCCCCCCTCCCATAGCGAGTACTTTTACTTTTGATACTTAAGTTCATTTTACTGCTAATACTTCGATTTGAGTACTTTTTCCACCACTGCCAGCAAATATACTGCAGTTGCTACATGATTATTAATCTGACAGAGTTTGTGTGGGCTCCATCGTGTGTGTGTGTGTGTGTGTGTGGAGGAGGGTGCTGTGCGAGCGAGCGCACCCTTGTGTAATGAGATCTTCAATTTCAAAGGGAAAGGAAAAAGAAAAAAAAAAACGCCAAGAAGAACAAACCTCCTGTCTTCTTTCTGGAGCAGGAAGGATGTCAGCCTCCTGCCCACCTGCTCCTCTCCCCCTCCCACCTCTCCTCCTCACGCCGCTCCGTCCCCGGTGTGAAGTGGAGGGAACGGCTCCCCCGCCGCTCCTCCTGCCTCCTTCAGCTGCTGCAGCGGTCCGCCCACCGCCGCTGAGAGCAAGGTGTGAATTAACATCAACAGTCATTACAGCCTCGGCCCCGCTCCCTCCGGTCGCCATATGGTTCCTCCGTTCGTGAACACAATCGGTGGGAAGTCGAAATCCACTTTTGATACGTAGAAGTCACAGAGAGGCCGAGTTTTTTCTGGTGAAGTTGAATCAAATCTACAGTTCCAACAGTTGATATTATTGCATTTGTTTGGTTCGTTTAGCTTCACGCTGCCCAATTACAAGCAAACCAGGGCTTGTAAACAAAAGAGTTTAACCTGGTTCCAGTCCATGTAACTTTATCTAAACATGATTGTCTGCGTTCTTCTTCTCTGGTGTTCAAACCAGTTAAGAACACATGAAGAAATAGCTGAATATGAGCATCAGTCCAGACTTCATCTTGTTCTGCTCGGCTTTCCGAGCATGAGGAACTGCTGGCTATCAGATGTCAACATCCGTCTCCTTATACCCATAATGCCTTGCTTCGATTCTGTTGTCAGTCTCAGTGAACCACACCAAAGTTCGCTTGGAAGAGAACAGAGACCCATATTTTCAGGTTCGTTTCTGCCAAAAATGAACCATATTAAAGGAGTAAACACTCCAGCGTTTGAATAAACCTCTCCAGACATGCTTGGTGTGCTAAGGATTTGTTGCTTGGTGAATGGTTGGGAATTAAGTTGAGAGAAACACCTTTTTTCAGCTGAGTTGTATGACACACACACCTATGCATCTCTACACAAGCTGGCTCCTATGAGTCTGTTAGATTAGAGCGCAGCCCTTCCACACAGGTGCAGCGCCGAGTTGAATATTTTAACCTTTATTTATCCAGTGAAGGGTTTTTCTGAGCACACATGCCCTTTTTCAGCAGCTCCACATTCACACTGCCCGGTGTACGCACAGCCTTCTGTAGCCTTCTACGGCTGATAAGTGGCTTCCCAGCATCCCCCTCTCTCTCACCTGTCCCCCTCCCACCTACTCCCTCTGCTCTTCGTGACACTTCAAGCCCCTCTCACGCACGCTGTAAGGCAGGATTCACATTTTTAAAGTGGTATGGATGGGGTGTGGGAGGGGATTGGCTTGAATGAATCACCTTTTATTCACTCCCAGGTTCACCCTCACTCTTGGACAGGAAGCCATTTTAACGGATAGTTTTGAGTGCGTAGATGTTTATCATGGCTGTACTGCTGAAAATAACTGAGTTTTGAATCAAGTTAAACTGCTGCAAAATGTATTTACACTAGTTTTTGATCTACATGTAGTTAACTTCTCCCCAGAATTGCTTATTTGTAAATCATTAACAAAAAATTAACCATTATTGGCCTATTTCTTTTTTAAAGGTCCCATATTCTACACTTTCCAGTGTTTTATTTTCTGTCTTGAGGTCCATTCAAAGCTGTGTGTGTGGTGTCATGTACCAAAAACACTCTCAATCCAATTTTCCAGCATCTCTCTGAGCCTTACCAAGAACAGGCTGTTTCTGTCGCTGTGTCTTTAAGGCTCATTAATATTAACGACCCCTCTGTTCCGATTGGCTAACCGTTTCAAGAGTGAAACGTGAGACACCGCGGCCCAGCGGCTACAGGTAGGGAAAACTCTCCGGTAATAAACAATGACAACCGCTCAACCGCTTTGAAAAAAACACTTTGTTAGTCTATTATTTCTTACAGAAATGATAATGAGCGAACCTTTGTGACGCCACAAAGTTACGGAAGTCCAAACGGCTCGTTTAGAGGCTCGCTTTTCTAATATGGATTGTGTGGATTTAGTTGGCGACCGTGCGTTTTGATACTTTCACCATGTTTAGATAGACCATCCAACTCCTTTATCATCACAGAGGCAAGGGAAATCCTGTTTTAAACCATATGGGACCTTTAAATGTCATTTTACTAGACAAATGTTTTTTATGAAGCACATTGAATTTGCCTTGAGTGAAATATGCTATATAAGTAAAGTTTGCCTTGCCTAAAGAATGGAAGCTAATTGGTAAATCATCATCAAGCAAGGCAAAGTTTGTCCCATATTTTTTTAGGCAAAGTAACAAAGTTCTCCTAGTTGACCTGACATAGTGGGAACTGAACTGATCAGCTGTGAGATTTCCCCGTACAGAGCGCGCTCAGCCTGCTGCTTCCTGACGACGAGCCGCGAGCTCATTGAAAATTCACAGTTCTTGAGATAGATTGGATATTTCATAGAATATGAGTGCCGCTTTAACCCAGAGCTGTTAGGAAGCTCATTTCCTCTGAGTGGGAGTGTGATACTAGTAGGTTTTGGATGTGGAGTGGGTTAGATATTTGTTTCCTGGTCAAGAGTCAGTTGATGTTGCGAGCTGAGAACGGGGATTTGTGCAGCAGCAATAGGAACTAAATAGAGTCTCTGTTGTACTCTGTAATCCTTAAACTTAATAGAGATGTTACCTGGTGCAGAAAAAACACAAGTTAGAGAAACTGAAGCCATGCGTAATGAAAAGCAATCACTCATAATATGTTGTGTGTGTGTTTCTCCACATCCAAAGCAAAAGTGCGTGGTTATGAGTAGCTTGCAGCTCTGGTGAATATGCAATGGTAGACAACCCACTCACATTTCACATTTCACTCTCACACACACACACACACACACACACACACACACTCTTACTCTACACATATCCACTCCATCGAGAGAGAAAGTGTTCATTCAAGTGCTATCCTGTATCGCTGGTATCATGTTACGCCTCAGTACGCCTACACAGTCAAGTAATGAAGCACTTACATGCATATTAATTCACCACACCTCTCTTGAGGCATCGCTTTCAAAATGAGGCTTTGCTTCACGCAGTCCCCCCCGACCCCCCGCCTGAACCACTTTCCCCTCTGTCACAGCTTCCTACTTTACTTGCATGTTAATATGAAACCTCCTTAGAATGAACATGCTCTTGTCTTGATCAAAGTAAGAAGAAACCTCTCTATTCGCTTTATTCGCATGGCGGACATATTTTATTTACGTCATAGCACTGTTGCCAACGCAGCTTTATTTATGAAAAGTGAGTAGTGACAAGACTAGCTTCTTTTTCAGACCATGGGGGAAAATGTTAATGTGTTGACTAAAAGCATTCAGCAACAAATCAGTACGGTTGATGTAGGCTACTTACCTTGCGAGGCAGCTGGATTCGCGAGATCACGATCACGCGAGAATCCATCTTGCCAGGCTTCAAGTTATGCGTTTGTGGCCCAACCACAGTGGTTCGGACCAATCAGCGTCCTATGAGGGCAGCTACGGGCGTGGTTTAGGTGTGATGACAGCGAGAAGCGACTGTTCGTTCACAACAATGGCGGCTCCTAAAGAGGCTAGCGTAGATGCTGCTATAACATCAGTTATTTCTGAACTGGAGAGTATTTCTTCATTGAAAGAAGAGCAAACATCTTTGGATGGAAAAGATGTTTTCGCTCTTCTCCCGACTGGCTTCGGCAATCTGATCTGATTGGTTGAAGTTAGCCGGTGATAGACAGATGGTTCATCCAATCACCTGCCAAGTATTTTTTGAAAGTGCCTGCCCTTTTCCAAACAGTTTCCAAGGATGACTTCCCAGATGGTTCTGTGTAACAAACCATC
Organism: Centroberyx gerrardi; assembly: GCF_048128805.1. Classification (NCBI taxonomy): domain Eukaryota; kingdom Metazoa; phylum Chordata; class Actinopteri; order Beryciformes; family Berycidae; genus Centroberyx; species Centroberyx gerrardi. The sequence continues at coordinate 21,209,592 of NC_136016.1, forward strand.
TGGCGCGTCAGGTTAGTAGGCTACAGCGCTTCCCATACACAGTGTAGCCCCTCCCCCTGCTGAGAGCGGGGGCCTGTAGCAAGTATATTCATTCAAATTAGCATATGATGTCATCTAGCAACTTCTCATATCTTTTTGAGCTGCCAATAGCTGCTTTCCTTGAATAAGAGTTGGCAACACTGGCGGGAAGACCTGTACCCAGAAAACAGCAGATGGGGCTTCTTTGACAGTTGAATTGAGTTGTGTCTGCTAGCTGATGCTAGGTGTGTTTAGCTGGTTAAAACTGCTACTCCACCAATTACACTATTAGACCTGATTGATTTGGAGATAAATATATCATTATAGCAAGATAAATACAACGTTACAACAAACACAACAAATACAACAGACCTACCCAGAAAACAGCAAAGCAGATGGAAACTAGTCTTTGGACAAACAAAATTAAATACACTGATCTTTTCATAGCATTAACAGCCTTTATTTTTAATTTTAGTGATAGGCTAATGTTATGCTTCATATCTTTAGCAGGGTTTTGTAATAGTTAAATTGTTTATGCTAGCTGTGTCTGCTATAGCTGATGCTAGCATTAGCTTGGTGACTTTAGCTAGGTGAAACTGCTACTGTTAAAACTAGTTGTTGGCTACAACTTACACAATTAGACCCAGTTGATTCAGAGATAAATATATCAACAATACAACAATGTAAGTCACTCTGAATGAGTGTGTTAGTTAAATTTGTGAAATGTTATGCAAACATAAACGTTGAGAAAGGTTCAGCAGGTGGCATTTCACATTATAGGTCGATCTCATTTCTAAGTTTCTATGTTTACTCAAATAGGAAAAAAAAATTGTTACGGTAATTGTTCATAGTCTGTCTGCTGTTGTGTTCCAGGTATTATCTGGGACGCTGCTGTCTGGGGTTTGATACATGAGGCATACAAGAGGAGAGAGAGAGAGACAGAGGGAGAGAGAAAGAGAGAGAGACAGAGAGAGGTAGAGAGAGGTAGAGAGCAGGTGGCCATGTTAATCACACCTCCCGTCAGTAAGATGGATGTGGCTGCAGCGAGGCGCAGCGGCTCTTCAGGCAACCTCTCCTCTCTCCATCATCTCCTCCCCTCTCTCTCTCTCTTTCTCTCTCTCTCTCTTTCTCTCTCTCTCTACCTGCCTCATGTTTCATCCATAAGTGGTACGACCCACTTCCACTGAGCACACACATGCATGGAGGCAGTCATGACACACACACACACACACGTTTGTATTGCTATACTTGTGAAGACTCATTCTCTATCCCCTAACTCTAACCTTAACCCCTCGCACCCTGAGTTTCCCCTTAAATTTACTCTTAAGTAGCTTCAAAGTTCGATTTTTTTTTCCCATACTGTACGACAATGTCACATCCATATTCTGTATCTGCTCCTTCCAACGCTTCATTGAAGCTTTAGCTGCTTTTATTGAATGAAATATTTAAACCCAAGGCGCTATTTTCTTATGGCTGCACCATTACATCAAATGGACACATTTCCCTGTAATTCAGCCTGATATATTTGGTATCTTTGGAAACCTTGGGATCTTGACTAGAATTTAAAATAAAACTCAAACTGTGGGTTTGAACAAAGCTTAGCTGCAAAACATGTGTTTGGGTAGAAGTTAACCCTCTTCACTATATGCCTAAACTTAAGGGAAATCCCGGTTATTTTCAACCTGGGCCTTATTTTCCTTGTTGCCATCATGACAATTGATTGCATTCAAAATTTCGTCAACATTTTTTGCTGGTTCTGTTATCTCCCACCTGGCGTCACGAATAGTGGAAGTGTGTCAAGCAGTAAACATTGCAGGGAATCCACTGATGTCGGTGGTCCAAGGTAATAAAAATCACAATTATCAGTTATTTTCACACTAATGCAATCAACTGCACTCATGAAAAGTGAGAAATATCTGCTGTAGTTTGTTTATGGTTGACTTTAAATTCATGAATACAAAGGATTTTTGGAAGTAAAACACACAAAGAACACTTTCAAGCCAAAGCAACAAAATCCTGATGTGACCTGAACGCAGCAGAAAAGTGAACAAGGAAAAAAGTATCAAGAACTGAAATGTGGTGATGATGGTTTGATCACAGTTATTTATTTAAAGACGTGTGACTGCAGTGTGAGTGTTATTGTGTTGAAAGGACGTGTTTTAATCACTTTTTGGGTTCAACTGTTCAAACTGGAGGTATGTAAAGCTCTAGTGATAACATTTTGAACACAATCAATCGTCATCATGGCAAAAACTAGGAAAATAAGGCCCAGGTTGAAAATAACCAGAATTATCCTTTAACCTTTACCCTAACCTAAACCTAATCCTAATTCTAATCTTAACCTCAAACCCAAATTCTAATCCTATATACATACTGTTATACAGTTAAATTATCTTATGGCTATTACTAAATACATTATAAAATGATATATACCTTACCTCTTGGATGTATTTACATTCTTTTTTTCCCCTCTATTGATAAAACCTATGCCACTGCATCACACAATACAAACTGTGTTGTCAGTCCCATTACCTAAACTAACCTTAATCTTAACCTTAATCTTAACCTTAACCTTTACCCTAACCTAATCAAAATCCTAATTCTAACCTTAAACCCGAGTCCTGACCCTAAACCAGCTCGTCAAACAAGTGAGGAGTGGCACGCACGCATGCACGCACGCACGCACACACACACACACACACACACACACACACACAGAGACACAATCCTTGGTGTGATTTGCTGGTCATCATGGCCTCAATTTCTCGCTATTACCTTGCTTATTTTGTCTGTGTGAAGTATTGGCTTTGGGAATAGATGTCTCCTAGAGAGACAGAAAAAAACACACTGGGTGCCTGTATCCTGTGTGTGTGTGTGTGTGTGTGTGTTGCAGAGAGAGAGAGAAAGAGAAGGAGCTTCCATATCCATCTGCTAGTGACAGTGATTGGTGAGTCATATATCAGGCCAGCTGACGGACAAATGGGCCGCATGTTTTCTCTCATTCACAGAATTTTTTTCCTGCCTTACTTTCCAGATGTCATGAATAATTCAATATAGTGTGTGTGTGTGTGTGTGTGTGTGTGTGAGAGAGAGAGAGAGAGAGAGGGAGAGAGAGAGAGAGAGAAGGATAGATAGGATAGAGAAAGGAAATAGCTGCAAATATCCAAACGCTTCCTCCTGCTCAAAGTAATGTATTATGAAAGGTATAAAGTCTGCTATGGGATTTGGTGTTGTCATCATTATGCGTGTGTGTGTGTGTGTGTGGATGTGATAAGAATCATCACTCTGCTGTACACCAGAATATCTTTGTCTCTCTTTTAAATGGCAGCAGTCAGTGTTGCAGGTGAAGGCTGACAGGTTTCCCTGCCTCTCCTTCATGTTTGTGTTCACCTGTCCAGTTGGAAAACAGAATTTCTTGTTCGATCACAACAAGCCTGAGCAGAATCAGCCTCAGGCAGAGTTTACACTCTCCCTGACCTCTCAATGGAGATGTACAAAGAAATAGATGCAGGCTGGCAGCGTTTTCGCTCCTAAAACACCGTCTGTTGTCAGTTTTTGTCTCTGCCTCCATCCTCTGACAGCCATTAGCTTGGTTTCCATCCAGTTAATTTCCTGTGAATTATGAGGCATCCGATTAGAGGCTGACTGGAAAGAACAAGTTTTGATCGCCAAATATTATTAAGTTGTTACGCTGGCTTGAGGCAGAAAAAGTGGCAGCTAGGTTTATGGGAAATGTGGGCAAAAGTAATCATGTGAGGACATGTGAGTTGCTAATATGACTCTCAGCAATATTAACAGCGTCATTGCTCTGCTAATTGCGTTTTTTTTTTTTGAGCCACAAGCATCAGACAAATGAGGCAAAGTCTGAAACCGGAGGGTGTAGCCCCATGCTGTCAATCATCTGCCGCTCGCTGCTATCTCCTCACCTCAATGTTAGCTGCTTTTAATGTCAGCTCATGTTTTGAAATTAATTATTAGTTGTCACTCTAGCTGGACTTTGATTTCTTACCTGCACACAGCTAGTAGGGATGGAAAAAACGTTTTAATTTAAACTCAGTTTGGGCGTTTGAGCTTGTGTCTTTCAGATTGCTCTGTCTGGTCAGCATGCTAACGCTTTAGCATACAGTAGCCTATGTTAAGTGATCGTAGCTGATTAGCATTATCCAAAGTATGAAGATAAACCTTTTAGTAAACAATAGAGGTTATTACTCTATTGCCTGAAGATTCATAACTTCTGAAAACAAAATCTCAATCTTCATCATCAGTGAAGTCCATTATGAATCAACAGTAGAAAAAGTCTAATGGGAAGAGAGATCTTCAGCTGTTGAAAATGGTTCTAAACAGTTAATTCTTTTTTGTGGTATTGTATGTCTATTTACCAATCCCCTAAACAAGTCTGGTAGGGTTAGATGGGTAAACTTAACTAACTATCCAGCCTTAAAAAGCTGCTTCAAGTTCTCATTGTCTCACTTTTAGGTCAATGCTAGTCACCTACAACTACTTAACATACTGTAAGGTAAAGCGTTAGCATGTACACCAGACAGATATCTAAGGGACTGTTCATTATTTATGAGGGGGGGGTGCAAAACAGGGGAGGCACATCAAATAATTTTTTAAGCACTGGGGAGGGACTTATGTTTTTTATTTTGGCTTTAAGGGAGGGACATACAACTTTAAATGGTTGTACTTAGGTGGTACAGCTTCGACTACAACTGATACTGGCATAGTTAAGTGGTGTATATACTAAAATATTTAATGCAAAATACAGTGCGTTCCCGTAGCCTACTGGTTAAAACGCATACCTCATGACTGCAATGTCTGTGGTTTGAATCCGGTAGTGGACTTTTGTTGCATGTCGCCCCCCATCTCTCTCTCTCCCTTTATTTTTCCTGTCTTTGAACGTTGAACGTTCACATTCAGACCATATTTCACCGGTGTAATATCCCGGTGAAATATGGTCTAAATGTGAACGTTCAATCAACGTCTTCAAACAGTCGGTGAAAAAACTTTAACTTTTAAACCTGTTTTGAACGTCTTTTCACCGGTGACCATAGTCATTTTTAAACGTCTTTTCAACGGAAAAATGCTCACTGGGGAGGGTCATGCATTTTCCCCCAGTCACTCAGGGAGGCTCAAGGAAAAATATTTGTAGCTCCGGGGAGGGTCAAGATAAAAAAAACAAAAACAAAGTCACACCCCAGCCATATCATAAATCATGTTCATGTTCATAAATAATGAACAGTCCCTAACAGAGACAGAGATGATTTTGGTGCCAATCAGATATTGGGGAAGTTGACCAATGGAAGCACACAAACTCCCAACAAGTCAGTGTAGTCCTTTAAGTCTTGGCTTCAATAGTACGCCCCCCTCTTGAACCTCTGGACCTCCCTCATTCAAACAGACTAACTGACATTATAACCTGAAGAGCCTGATAACAGCTGCTCTCTGTTCTCTACACTGTATGTTAGGTAAGGCCAACAGATCTGCCCTGAAGCACTGAAGGACTGCCTCCTTCAGAAATGTATAGCATTTGAATCAGTCTCCCCATAAAAGCCTATTAAGTGTGTTATTGATTTTGCAATACATCACAGGCCTGTCTTTCTGCTTTCCTGCTCTCGCTCTCTTTGTTTTTTCTTGCTCTCTCTCTCTTTCACATAACTCACAGGAAATTCAATGAATTCAGCGAATTATACCAGTGGAGCTGAGCAAGCCTGTCTACTTAGTCAAAATAAAGCTTCTAACAAATTACCAACTGCAAAGATAACACATAAAAACTCATTTAAGGCTTATTGCAAACAAATTTTAACACATTTTAACTTAAATGAATTGCATGTGCATGTGTCGAAATTAGTTTGGAACAAGACATAAATGAGTTTTTAGGTATTATATTGAGTTGAAACTTATGTGAAAATGTCTATACATTTGAATGATGAAGATATTTCAAAAAGCACAATGAAATGATAAAGTAGGTTTTCACCATGTTAGCTACATTTCCATGTCATAATATATACCTATTTAACAATTTCTCTTCCTAACTGATATCCCATTGGTTTACACTTTTGAATGATGTCTCCCTGTGTTATTAAACCACAGGTGAATTCTGAAGCCAATACTGAAGTACAGCAGCAGTTCCTCTAACGTCCGCTAGAGTCCGGCTCCAAAAACACTCCAAACTGCCCAACTCCATGCAAGTCAATGGGACCACAACCCAACTTCTGCTAAAAATATAAAGTCAGTACATTAGTTTCTGTTCTCAGTAGCTAATTTCACTTCTTCTAATGTGTGTCCTTATGGCAATTTTCAAAACAGTTATGTCATTAACAGGATATAACGGATATAACACAGGGTTGTGTTGGGTTGTGTTTGCCTAATGATTGACAGGTCGCCTATGCATCGCCGATTACGGGCCAGCGTCCTGTTTCAACAGGAGATCCATCAAATTTCGGAAGCAAGATGCTCTCAAAAAGCGTTTTCACTGGGACTTTAAGACATTGATAGTTCTTTATCACTCATTGATCTTTTTGAGATGGTTGTAGCTTTTAGACACTAGTTAACAAAGTATTGACCCGTCCTGTTCAGGGTGGCACCAACTCTACATGGCTGTCGCCCTTATATTGTCTGTGTTCTTTGTCTTTGCAGCACCCTGAGGAATACATATTGCCAAAACATATTGTTGTTATTTTAATCTCTCTCTGCCCTCCAAATAAAGGCATTTCATATATACAGCATATATATACAACTCTCAGTTGTGTCTGGACCTGGATTTTTGTACTTTGACATACACCAGAAGTACATTTTTTTCTCCATTTTGCTCTTCAAATTGCCAACTGCCTTTATGAAATTGGGCAGTCAGAGACACACTGCACAGCAGACTGATTACAGATAGCTGAGGACAGCCTTCCTGGTGACTCATCCAGGGGCTTCCGCTCCACCATTTTTTGTTTTTTTTGTTTTTTTTTCTTATCTGTGACACAGCTGTCTCCTCCTCTCCCTGCTTTCTACATCGCTGCCCAGCAGGGACGCCGATTTCTCATCCTCAACCATCTCCTGTCATTATTTTCCATTACCCGCAAACCCCCATCACTCTTCCTGCTCCCCCATATCTCTTCTCCAGTCTCCCCCTCATCCATCTCCCTCTCTCTCCAGCCTCTTTTTCTCTCCCTCCTTTATTCTTTTTCCCCTCCGACTCTAACCAGTGACCCAGCCCGCCTGTGTCTGTACCCAAGATAAATGCTTCTAAAGGGGGGCCGAATGAGTCAGCAGGTGTCTGTTTCTTCTGGAGGTCTTTGGTATGCGTGCCAGTGGTAGGATGGGCAGATGGCCGGTGTCTGGGCAGAGAGGAGGGCAGGAGGGCAGCAGCGCTACACTGAACCAGAGGGCAGATTCGACTTTCTGCGGTCAGTGAGGGCAGAGAGCTGGGCGAGAGGGATAAATACAGCGATAAACCAGCTGACAGTTGTGTTGTAGCGAGCAGAGGTGGTCTTCCTCACCCGCCTGATACATGTATATGTTACGGTTTTAACGGTCAGTCCACTTGTCTGGTGTCCAGCCCCCATGAATCTCAGTCTTTAGCACTTTTTGAATTTGCATGGTGATTCATAGCAGTCTGGTCAAGCCGATCCACCACTGATTCACTGAAGTAATTTCTCACCCCGACCGATTGGTTATCAAAATCTTTGACCAATCACAGTAGCAAAGCAGATTAATGTAATCGGGAAACGCCTCAGAACGACAACAATCATGGCGGCGTTCACTTACCAGGCTTAAACATACTGGTTGTTCCTGGTGTGATTCAATGATGCTATTACGTTTTTTAAGGACTGACAAAATCGCTAAATCTAGCTCGCTATCATCCAGCTCCTTTGCCGGCTGCCATTTTGGTCGTTGTTGTCGCTCTGTAACGCTTGTCATAAGTAGGTTTGTCCCGCCTACATCGACCATCCAATCAGGTTTGTTGGATAGTATCTGTCTGAAATAACGGTTGATGGATAGGCTTGTGTCCAGACCACTATGAATCACCATGCAAATTCAAAAAGTGCTAAAGAGATACTGAGATTCATGGGAGCTGGACCCCAGGCAATCTGCGTATACATTTCCCAGTCAATCTGTATATTTACCGACAGCGTGGTACATGTATACATGGAGCGGTCAGTTTGTTCATTTATCAGGGATGTGGTAAATGTAGAAATAGCTCGTGCGGTTCATGTGAAAACTACTCACATTTACCGGTTTGTTTGCAGATTCCCCTCCGAGCTCGTAGTTCAGCGATCTCTCACAGCCTCGCTCCGATGTGAACAAGACGCACCTGTTTTCCACATAAACCGTCACATATACAAAGAGTCTCACAGCACAGAATTGAACCCTTAACTCTGGCAGTGTGAGCGCCTTTCTCTACCTATTGATCTACACAGGCCCGCTGCTGACTCTGCATCTTCTACAATACCTGACTGCATGGTGACATTTTCGAGGATGTGCATGATGTCTCGGCACACTGTTAAAACATTACTCAGACTGTAATTACTCATCTCTCCGTTGGAAAGATGTTGTGGGTAAAGAACAAGCTGGTAATCAAAGAAGAAAACGACATTGAAGAAAAGGAAAGCTATGCGTCCTCAAACTGACAGCGTATTGAGACCCATGTCTCATTTTTGGTGTCTAAAATTGTGACAGCACACATTTGTGCTACTTTCCAGCGCAAGCATATGTTGTTGTTAACGTCTGTTGTGTTGGAAAGTAAGGCAAAATGTGTCTGGTCCAAATCTGATACATGGAAGTATTGAAGATGACACATTCTCTTTAAATATCGACTCCAAGGCCTGAGGACATCGATCCTGTCTGTGAACGCCTTGTCCACACAGAGATATATTCATGACCAAAAGGTAAAATCGATCTTTACTGAGGCATGTTGGCAGTTTATTGATATAAACTGAGGTTCCCAGATGTGAGGACCTTGGATTTGGATTGTGTGTTGTTGTGTTTCAGATGCCTTCAGTCTCATAATCCATCCTGTCTGCTGTTGGACTTCTGCCTTCTGAATGTTGACTTTGCTCCAAGCTTTAATGCGATTTTGGATCATGTTTTGCTTTTGTACATTATTTTATAAACTTTTACGTTTGTCTTGATGCTGCACTTTTGGCCAGGTCTCTCTTGACAAACAGTCAATCTGAATGGACAACCTGGTTAAATGAAGGATAATGTTAAATCATTCTGCAGATATCAGGCTCTCAGGTTTGGATTTTGTGTTGTTTCTGGTTTGTACGTGAATATACATTAAAGTCACTGAAATGAAAAATAAAAATGTTTTTCGCCTCTTTGACTCATTCTATCATACCCATTTGACAATTTATGCCAAAAATTAAGACAAAAAATGTATTTTCTTGTATTTATATATTAAAATCTCATTACTTTAATTTCCTGGAAAACAGAAAATCTTCAGTGGTGACATCATCATGTACCAATCCAAACTATCAAAGATTTTGATAGTATCAAATCAAACTGCCTTTGTCTCCCTAACTGATCTCCCATTGGTTTACATGTTTGAATGATGCCTCCCCGCGTTATGTCCCGCCCCCAAACATCCTGTTTGAACAGGAAATACATCACATTAAGGAAGCAAGATGCTCTCAAAATGCCGTTTCATTGTGACTCTGCAGGCGAAGGCAGATCCTGTGTCTATAGTCTGCTTGTCCACATCACAGAGAGCGAGACAGACAAGAGAAATGAAGGTAAAACACCGCCCCACTCCAAAATACACCCAACAACTTTAAATGGAATTTTTAAGAAAGTTTCTGTATGTATATTTGCACTGTAAGTAATAAAACTTTGTCAGCCTCTTCCACTTTTAACAAGCCACCCAGCCTTCATCCCTCATGACTGCATATTTTGCATTTATGTAAAAGAGCCAGAAAACTAATCACATCAAATTCTTTTTTTTTTCTTTCCTTCTCCAAGACACTAAATGGAAATCCAATGTCCCAGAAAAAAATAATAATTTCCAGTCACACTCAATGAGCATTGACTAGACGGCCTTTTCTTCTTCTTCTTCTTCTTCTTCTTCTTCTTCTTCTTCTCCTGCTCCTGTGCACGGGGCCGAAGCGTCTCATCTCATCCCTCCTCCACTTGTATGTCTTCCTCTTCCACGTTTAACATGTGCGAGCGCTTTGACGTGATTCATACTTTCCAATTCGCAGCTGCGGCCCTGTACAGCAGCAGCTGCCTATAGCAATCATGACAAAGTGCCCTTGAGTCGTAAAAAAAATCCCACATTATGCATTCAGATTACATCGCTGTCTCCTTTGTGAAGCCGAGGATGAAGCGCCGATGATATTGAATCGAAAATCTTCTGTGCCGCAGATGGTTGAGATTAACGGACGAGCGGCTGCTTTGACTGATGAAGGATTTCTTATTGGTTTAGAAACTCTATGAGGCCCGGACGAATTATAACTGAATTATTTCCAATCCATTTATTCCTCAGCACTATCATTTTATCTTTAATGATGATAATGATGATTAGTCTTCCGGTGGGGATTGCGTCTTCCTGCCACCTCAGAGCAGATAAAAAAAAAATCATCACAAAATTTAGACAGAGGCTTCACAATGCAAAATCCACATCGTAAAAATTAATCATTTCATACCGTCTGTCCCTACTAAATCTCATCACACTTCTCTACTTCGCTCTAATCTGCTCTTGACTGGATTGTTTTAATCCGTTCTCTTCAGCTAATTTAATTTAACCAATCCCTCCTGCCTCTCTCCTCGGCGCTTATTTCTCTAATTTACTCTTATTGGAAGAAAGTCCAGTTGTGCACGTAATCCAGACTCTCTCCCACACACACAGTCTACTTAATGTGTGTTGAATTGACAGCTGTGTGTATTTATGTAGCTCCATACTTTCTGTCTCTATATTTAGATTCTATTTTTCCACTGCTGTATTTTATTCGTTTTGCTGCTGCGATGAAGCTTTCCCTTTCCCTATATGCCTTCATTCCTTATAGTGTTATCCAGTATATAGACCTATTTATATTAGATATGTAAAGTACTATTGATTCTTTCTGTATTATTTTATGTAATATTAAATGATGTATTTTTGATTGTCGATTTCCTACTCTGTTTTGTTTGCGTAGGTTATGCATTGTATGTGTGTGTGTGTGTGTGTGTGTACATGTGCGTGTGTGTGTGTGTTCACACGTGTGTGCACATGTATGTGGATGTTGTTTGTATATGTATGACATATGTATGTGAATTTATGTATGTAGGCTGGGTTTTACTACTTACGTTTTGTTTATACCACCTTTCCTTTGTATACTGTTGCATATATTTGTTCATATTTTCTCTTTTCCAAACTGCACAAATAAACAAAACAAACAAAAATAAATGAAGGGTTTAATTCCTAAACGTTATATTTTGGAACAAGTTTGCTACCTGAAATTCATCAAGCAAAAAATGAACTTTTTTGTAAGCAAATGTCTTCTAACTTCAACACAAACCCATTAGGTGTTTAATTTTCATGCCAGCAGTGCATATGGGAGAGTTGGTGTCATTTTCTAAAATGACGGATATCTCATTTTGGAACGAAACTCATCAAATGTAAAAACGAAACGAGGCCTTTCCACCTCCGCTCAGAGAGAGAGAGAGAGAGAGAGAGAGAGAGCGAGAGAGAGAGAGCGAGAGAGAGAGAGGCGGATTGGGCTCCTGCAGCAAACACCTTCCTCCCCTCCTGCAGCAGGACCGACTGTCCATTATGTGGAGCTGATGACAGCTACAGCCAAATTGGATGAAAATCTGCTGTTGCGGCGCTTGCCAGGTGCCTTATTATGATCGCAGCGGCCCTCATCCGCTGCTAAATGCGTTCTCTCTCAGCGAGGAGGGGGGGAGGGGGGAGGAAAGAGAGAGACGAGGCCATTTTTCTCCATCATGGTGTCAGGAGATCCAGAGAGAAAGCCGCGGGGGGAACTGCCTGAGGAGCTCGAACGGCTCTCTTGCTCCCCCAGCTCTCTCGCTCCCCCGGCTGCACCCTATCAGTCCCCCCCCACCCACCCTATCAGTCCCCCCCCCTCCCTCTTGAAACGCCCCGGGCCTCCCTTGGGTGCCAGTCATGTTGTGAGAGTGAGTAAGCATCGATTTAGCTGTCCGCCCCACGAGAAATGATCATGTTTCCCCCCCTTCAGGACGCGACATCTTCAGCTACAGGTGACATTTTACGACGAGCTTGTTTTCTATCCTTCCCTCTTTTCTCTTCCTCTATTTGTCTGTTTTTCGTCTGATTCTTATCGGGGGATAAATGAGGCCGCGAGCAAATCGATGTTCTTGTTAAATAAGATTGAGTTTTCCCCCGTGGACCCCTGAAGTCCCTGAGTGATGGCTGCTGACACGGCCTGTGTCAGATAGACGTATCAAGGCCATCGAGATGGAGGGTTGTTCATGGAATCACACACACACACACACACACACACACACACACTGACTGAGGAGTGTGCAGAGAAATTGGCAGCAGTGTTGTGCGTCATCCATTTTCAAACCAAAAGTACTATATGGTGACTGGATTAACCCTTACAATGTTTAATATTTAACAGTCTGTGAAACTGCTTTACACCAATTTTCTGTAGAATTAAAAAGCAGCTCAGCCAAAGATCATATATTGGTAGCTGGTATCCAAGGAAACTCCAAGAGAAGATTTTAATGTAAAAAATACACCTAAAAATACACCTGTTTTATCAGTCACAATCACAAAGTGGAGCTGTAATACGCTCTGTAAGCTCCGCCCCCGGCTCCACTTTGTAGTCATTGTAGTCATTTTCCTCAGATGAACAGTTCCACTCAACACCGATTTTCTGATTGCGTCCGTTTCAAGGTAAGTGGTGGAAGACGTCAGTGATTACCTAACGCATTAAAGACAACTGTTGAGTGGAGACATTTTGAACTAGATGTCCCTCAGTAGAGCTCATACCTCCGCCAACGTTATGCAATTGTGAAGACTCACTCAGCTCTATATCTGTTCAGTTTCCATTAGAGCTGCCCTTCTACCACTGGACCAAGTTTTGGAAAAATTAGCAGGACAGTTATGAGCTCTCCAGTGCCTCCATGTTGTTTGATAGGTCCACTAATGGAGGGTTTGCCTCTTCTTCTGTCTGCTGATTGGCCACAAAGGTTGATGGCGTTGAATGAGGTGAATCCATTCAGAAGTTATGTGCCTTTTTATGAGAAGCCACGCCCACTGCCACGCCCCCTTGTGGCCAATCGGTGTGAAAAGTTGCTCAGTTCTTCCTCGCCCCGTGACCAAACTTTCCACAAAGTCTCATGCAAATCCATTCATATCTTTTGGAGTAATGGGACGAAAACATGCTGTCTGTGAACCTCCAGTCTTTTACCACTATCACATTACAGAAAGATAAAAAAAAAAATAGGGGAAAAGAAGGATTACATTTATTTTTGCTTGTGGCTGAGAACATTCAAGGACATTTACTGTTATCAGGGTGGAAAAGCCTCTTAATCAGCATTTAGATTGTCTCTTAATCAGGGATTTAGATTGGCGACACAAAACTCTCCACTGATGCCCAGAATAATAAAAAAACAAAAACATCCACGCATACTTGTGCTGAATCTGATCAAAATATCACCTTAGAATCAATTCAGATTAAAGGCTTTCCATAGACAACCAGTGCAGTATTGATCAATTATACAAAAAAAACAACAATTCAAGCAAACTGCATCACAGCCATCCTATCAGAGGTGAAACAACTGACCGGCCCATATAACATTTTTTAATAAAAGTGCAATATGTGACACATCGGTCTCAGGTCTGCTTATGGGACACATATGAAGCCAGTGTGTAACTCTCTCTCTCTCTGTTCTCTCTCTCATAACGGTGTCTCCCCTCCAACAGCAAAGGTCAAACAGTAATAAAGACTCAATTTCTCGGTGCTATCTGCTCACCTCGGAGGTTCGGGCCGGCCGGCGCTGATGACAATGGCGGCGATGATGAGACTCTCCGCCGGTCCGCTGTGACCCGCTGTCTGCTGCCTAATGGCATCATCAGCCTGCTTTGCTGCACTGGGACAAGCACACACAAAGACCAAGGCACTTAGACACTTTTTATTATACACACTATTCTTGTACCTGGCGTGTGTGTGTGTGTGTGTGTGTGTGTGCGCGCGTACACAAGCACATACAAAGGCAGAGAGAAAATATGGTGTTTCTCACTGGTGGAGAGAGTACTAGAATGTCCTACTCAGGTAGAAGTACTGTTACTTTGCTGGTATTTTATTACTTAAAGGATAAGTTTGGTGATTTTGGACCTATATATAATTTGTCTCTTAGTACTTGGACCCACAGACAATATTGGCTCCAGAGTCAGCCGTCGGTTCTGGTTGTTTTACAGTATAATTTCACAGTCTCTCCCTCTCTCTGTGGTTTTCTTGGCCTGTGAAATCGTGTTCAGCCTCAGCTCCCTCGTCCCTCGCTCTCCTCCTCCCAGGTGCCAGGCAACGTCCTCCTGAGCCTCAGCGGGAATTCACAGAAAGAAGTGCAATTTAAAGGCGAGGATCTCAACTCCCACAGCATTCCTGTGCTGCACCTCTGGTCGCCAAAGGAAACCCCCTTCCTCTTCAGTCGACTAGACCGAGGAAAACAAATGCAGCGGACTGAAGATTTTTTTTTTTTTTTTTTTTTAAATCAAAAACATCAAAGTAAATTCGTTGACTTAGAAGGTACAGAGGACAGAGCATATATAAAATTTAACATGCAAGTACAAAAAAACCCATAATAATAAATAAAGAAAAAACAAGAACAAGAAGAAAGTACATAAAAAATAGGGTTGAGGGAAACAATATTTAAAAAAAGAATGCTATTGGCTGGTCTTTGGTGCCAGGTGATGTCACCGTCTATAGAGTACAACAGGTGGTGACATCACCTGGAACCAAAGATCAGCCAATAGCAGATGGCAATTTCAGTAGCGTGCTCTTTACCAGCAGATGTCAGGCTTTAGACAGATTTGGGTTTGGAGTTCAGCATCTGATTACTAAAAACAATAACCAAAAAAAAAAAGTTAGTTGGCTCTGGCTTTTCCCAGACTTCTAAAGAAATCAAGATCAAAGAGAGAGCAGATATTAGGTAATAACTGTTGCTTGTTGTCTCTCTGGTCTGTATGGTGAGTCACTGTGTGTGTGACCCTGTTGGTCCTCAGCTGAACCCACAAAGCTCCTGAAATCATTATCCAAACCCCAAACCGGACCGGAGTGTGTTCAGAATGTAACCGGAGCTGATAAAAAGTGTTTGAACATGCTGCTGTAAATGAATTCTGACTTTGTCTGGTCCACCTCTCAGGACCAGACTAATCTCTGGAGCGATACACAGGAGACGGTGAGCTGGTAGAAAGCATCTTTTGATTCTGTCAAGTCCTTCATCTCTGAGTCTCTTAACTGGAACGGCCTTTTTAGGAGTTAAAGGACAATTCCAGTGTGGTTTGAGTTTTTGGTCCATTTTTAGTTTCCATCCCTTTAATGTTAGTTGTGACAGATATTTTGAATCAGTTTTGCCAAATCTCTCTGGCTCATTCACTCCCAGTCAATCCCAAACGGCATAGAAAACAACTGGAGACTTCTAATTCAGTCAGTAAAGGTAATCCATCACTGTGAACGAGGGGCCAACGATGGCTTTTTGAATAGTTGCATTAGAACACTATAAACTTTTACATTTTGAAATAAGTTCCAGTCACTGTTTCATATTAATGCGTCACATTCAGGAACACTGCGAGAGCCGAGACGAGGCAGCAGGGGGGCGTCTTACTTCCACTTCTCGCTTCTCTCATTTCCGCGTTTTCCTCTCCAAATTAAAACTTTCAACCAATAGCTAATGTTCTCTGCAGTTACGTTAGGCCCCGCCTCCTGTCAATCACAACCCAGTCAAGCCAACAGACAAACCAAAGCAAGACGCTTCTGCCAGCTATTAAATGAAACAGAAAACAAAGCTTGATTTTACACCATTACCAACTGAAATTTGGATCCCTCCTCTTTACTGGGAGTAACTTGTAATATTTAGACAGTGTTTTTGTCAAAATATTCACTTTGAAAAACAACTAAGATGAGAGAAAAATAGTAAATATCTCCTAACGTGAGCAAAGCACTGGAAAATGATCCACAGTGAAGTAAAACAGTAAGGGAATGCAGGAAATGAGCGCAAACTCCAATCACACTAATACTGTTTCCTGGTGTGATTTGTACAGAAAGTGGATCATTTTGAAAACTGATAAAACACAAAATAACAATCTATTGATGGTGGCTTGGCCTTTCTATTGTTGTTATTTCCCTCTCTTTCTCTCTCTCTCACACACACACACACACAAACAAACCCCTCGTTGGTGTAGACATCTCAATCTAAATCCACCGTTTCCAACTGCAATTAAAATGGCCGGGAGACATTGTTCAATTATAAATGACGTGATGCAGCACAATAAAACCTCTCACCGCTGTAGAGTGAGACGATCTCAAACAGCACTTGCTTCCATAAATACACAGCATTACGCTAACAGTTTGTATATGAGCGGATGGATTAAAGTGCAGAGGAGCGACGGCAGCCAACGTAATGTGATTAAACGTAATTAAGAAAGCGATAAAGCCTGGTGCGTTGGCGTCGGCGGGCCAGATCAATCTAGCTAACTGAATCGTGAAGGAAAAGACGGCCTCGGGTCAGCACTTTTGTTTTTTATTGTTATACATAATGTTTGTCACATCTTTGAATAAATCAGAATAAATATCATTACAGTGTTTTACAGACCATAAAAAGAATAAAGCAGCTACATAATACAGCCTGAGCTCGACACAGTAAGGCTTTTTCCAAACTGACCTCATGTCAAGGAGTCATTACATGCTTTGGGAAGACAGTATAATATCTTCATTATCAGTGCATAGCAGGAAATACAGGAAAACCCAGCATATAAAGAGGTCATACGGAGATATATAGACATGATTTAAAAGAGCTCATTTAAAGAATGTGGAAAAAATATATATTTTATACAATAACATCATAATATATTAGCACATTATCTTTAGTTAAATGCCACTTATGACAAATAATCTGCAGTCCCTGGGCTTCTTCTCATAATTAATCAAGTGGAATAGCCTGGAGAAAAATATATACAGTAAAACAAAATCATTGTTTTGTGTCAGTTCACCATTCTGTCATTTCTGTCCCATGCCAGACGGTCGACAGCAGGCATTTTGTCTGTTTTCAGAGGTTGTGAGATCAGAGGTATTGAATTTAAAACGTCAGCTTCCTCGGGGTGTTTTCAACTGTCATTCATTTCCGACAATAAACTGATTTTATAAGCAGATAAAGGACAGTAAACCCGAGGAGAAATTACATCAATGCTGACATCTACTGACCACTTTGTGAAGCTGCATTCATTGGTTTATTTATAAAGCATTTATACATTGTGAAAAGTGAAAGCCAGACACTTTAGCAAACAAAATCACGTACAGACGATCCAAGTGGTAAACACCACTTTGAAAACCTCATCAGCACCAAGTCAACAAACATTAAATAGAACATATGATTTGCCAATATTCCTCTTTTCATAACAAGTGCAAAAGTGCAACCGTACTTTATCGAGCAAAAGTGCAACCGATTCCTGCTTAGTCCAGCTTGCGGTCGACAACAGAGCAGAAACAGTAAGAGGTGTGAAGTGTTGGGAGCGTTTGGACCGGTGTGTCCGCTGCCGCCTGCGTCCCCCGGCAGCGTTTACAGCAACGACACCCAGACTTCAGTTTGTTTGAGGCGTTTTTCTTCCAGGGGCGGAGTCGTGATTTGGGGGGCCTGAGGCAAGTGCAAGCATGGGGCCCCCGAATCCCAACATGCACTCTTTTCCAATCCATCCTATCTATACATTCAGTGTATTCATCACACTGGGGCTGAGCTTGGAGGCAGTGGGAATATTTTTAGCAGAAACACTAGCAACAGTTGAGTCTTTGATGAACTTCAATTTGCCTCTTTTTTTTGTTTTTCTGCACCACTTGGGGAGCTTAAAAAGTAGATTAGCTCTCTACCACTAGACTGAGTAGGGAGGGTGGCCATGACTCAAGATTAAAATAACTTTATTCTAACAAAAATAGGGGTTTTTCAATATGTCACTTTCTGTTAAACTGATGAAAAACATGTTTATATTTGTACTTTTCTTGTCTTCTCTGGGTCCCTCTGGCTGCTGGGGCCTGAGGCAGTTTGCCTGCCTAGTGGAAAAACCAGTCAACCAGAATGTGTGTGTATTTTAAATATTTTAATTGGTCACTCCCGTCACATTTTTCGATTTCGGTCAGTGGCTTCAGTCAGGTTATTCAACTCTTGGCACAATAAAGTGGTTTATATATTATTCTTTATATATTAATTTACAGTCACAGAACTGACAAGACAGACAACAAACCAGGCTACAGAGCAGCTAGAGGATAAAAGGCTGTCAGCAGTCATTCATTGGTTTCAACCGGGACAGGGAAATAATATATTATAAATAAAGATTTTCTGTTTTTTAATGTGTATAGATACAATTGCGCTGCATTTTGTGCCGGTTCGCCTGCCTGTGAAAGGTGGAAATACTTTTTTTTTTTACTTGTACTATATATCTTATCATATCTTAAATTATTGCACCAAATCAAACCAATAAATGAATGTTGACAGCCTTTAATCCTCAATTGCTCTGTGGCCTCGTTTGCCCTCTGTCGTGTCAATATATAAACCAATTTACTGTGCAAACTGTCCAGTGTCCGGACTGAAGCCACTGACTGAAACGAAAACATGTGAGGGGGGTGACCAATTAAAATATTTAAAATAAACAGTCTGGTTGATGCATGGCTCACCTATAACTGACGTAAATAACGAAAAAACACTGAAGAAAAAGCCGGCAAACAAACACAAGTCTGCCTGTCGTTCCTGTAAATGCTGCTGGTCGACGTCATGCTTGGATTTATGTAGTTGCAAAGGATTGTGGTCCTGCGTAGATCAGAGAGTACAGCATGGCACCAATACTATCAGGGGTTAAGGGTTCAAATCCCGCTTGGACCACGATCACCCCATGCCGAACATGTATGACACACACATGCAAGGATCTTTGGATAAAAATACCTACTAAATGGCCTCATATAATCAGATTACACAAATAAAGAAACTGTAATCCACCCAGTGAGTTATTTAAATTTGTTACAGCAACATTTCTGATTACCTCATACACTGGTAATCAAACCGGTTTTTGGATAACTGGATATAAATATTAACTCAGCCTGACTAGTGTATATTGACACAGCCAAAGGCCACAAGCAATGCAGCTGATTACTTTGGATTTCTACAGTGCAAACACAGCTATTAGTGTAAAGGCCTTGAGGGAGTTTGAGTGGGTGTGAAAAGCAGTTATGCGGCTACATTTGAAGTATAATATCCTCTTGACCGCTTGTTTGATATTGCAACTACATCACTTACTCACTAAAGCTTTCACACTGAAGGGCTGAACCACATTTCAGTCAGGAGAGACTCGGAAACAAATTAGTTACACTGAATTCAAACATTGATCAAAACTTTGGCGTAGACTCTATTTGAAGCTATTGCCCGATTACGGGGAGAGAAACCGCATAAATGGGCCAAAATAATGAACCCATTCGGCAGGAATTGGTAAATGAAGGGTAGATTTGTGATTGAAGTCGTCGTCCTGATTGATTTTACGCTGATTGTTTTTGACAAGCTGTGTGAAGTAAATGTTTGGAGTAGTAATACATGGAATTCCTGCTATACGGATTCAGTAAACATACAGAACAGCAAATTGGGCCGACTCATGAAACCAGAATTAATTTCAATTTCCAGAGATTATTTTTCATTTATAGGACACCCCAGATTACATCTCTGGAGTAATCTGCCCAACTCTGGAGGTAGGACACACAAAGTGACCGTAAAGGCACGACCTGTCGCACATCCTCGGATACTGGATGTGTGTCAAATTAACCCCCTTCGTTCCCCTCGTTCCCTGGTTCCGGGTCAGGATCTTGCTCCAGGGCCGTGAAGGAGCAAGCCTTACCCAGCTGATAGTGCTCCGTACCGGGCTCGTCCCCCTCCGGCCTCTCCCTCTCCTTCTTCCCTCCATTCTTCTTATCGAACTCTGCTGTGATCTCAGCCAGCGTCCTGCCTTTAGTCTCTGGTAAGGAGAACCCCAGAAACACCACGGCCGCCACACACACGGCGAAGAACGGCAGGAAGCAGTAGTTCCCCAGGCCGCCGACGATGAAGGGGAACATCATCCCCACCAGGAGGAGGCTGATCCACATGAGCGAACCGGCGACCATGTACGCCGCCGGCCGAGCCGCCTGGTCGAAGATCTCAGCCGGTAAGATGCCCGTCACCCCGGCGGGGCCGATGCCGAAGCTGAGGATGTAGGCGAACACGCACGCCATGCTGAGGTAGGGCATCCCCGCCACGCCTCGGCCCTGGAGCGTGAGCGCTATGGTGAAGACCACCGCCCAGACGGCCATGAGGCTGTACCCGCCCAGCAGAAGGCGCCGGCGGCCCGCATGCTCGATCAGCAGGTTGCTCACTATGGAGGCGGTGAACTCTGAGGCCCCCGTGCCGATGGCGGCGTACTGCACTTTATCCGGAGGGATCCCCGCTTCCAGGAAGATGTAAGAAGCGTAGAAGTAGATGGAGTCGTTGCCGCAGAGCATCATGGCGCTGCTGGCAGCCATGACCGTTCTGAGCTGAGGTCGGAGGTCGCGATCCCTAAACAGGGCCCAGGGCGTCTTGGCGGCAGCTGTAGATCCAGATTTAGAAGCTATGGCCTTCTGCTGTTGTTGTTGCTCCTGAATCATCTCCTCCATCTCCCAGCCGGGCGCCTCCCCGCCGCGCAGCCTGCCCAGCGCCCGGACGCACGCCTCCTTGTCGCCCCGGTCGATGAGGAGGTATCTGGGACTTTCGGGGAACCAAGGTAAGGTGAGCAGCTGGATCACCCCCGGCAGAGCGTTACTAGCTAGCAGGTACGGCCAGAGAGGCTCCGAGCCCAGCAGCTCGGTGAGTCCCACCACCTGACCCAAAAAGATCCCAAATGCAGTGAAAACGGCAGAGGAGAACGCGACGGCGCCTCGGAGGTGTTTGGGGGCGCTCTCTCCAAAGTACATCGGCTGGACGTTCATGCTGACCCCCGAGTTGACCCCGACGAAAAAGCGAGCGAGGATGATCATCTCAAACGACTTCGCCGCCCTGCTCGTCAGCACAAGGACAGCGCCGACAAACAGGAAGACGTTGTTGAGAAGCAGCGAGTACTTCCTCCCGAAGCGGACTGCCATTGGCCCCGCCAGCAGGGCCCCGACCAAACCGCCCAATGAGAAAGCGGACACGATTAAAGTCCACATCAGGGTGACCTGCGGGGTGTCCAGGCCGGTGCCCCAGCGCTCCCTGTAGGTGTCATTGATGAAGCCCTGGATGTGGCTGGTGGGAGAGTTGATGATTGAGATGTTGTAGCCGTACTGGAAGGTGCCGCCGATGGCAGCAGAGCACACAGTTAAAGCAAGAGTCCTGGCACTGCCTGAGCCGTTTTCTGTGTCTTCTGTGTCTTCCACCTCATTATCACCTTTAGAGTTCATCTACAGACCGGCTGCTTCACCTGGAAAAAGAAACGGGTATTTCCCCCAGTCCAGCAGCACTAGGCTCTTTAAGGACTGCACTTTGTCCTTGCTAGCTTTATTTTAAATTTAAACTAATCTTGTTTCCGCGTGTTTAAAGCCAGAGGAAGCAGAAAGAGAGGTAGTCTTCCTTCCTAAAACGCGACAGAATGGACGGTATGTTGAAAACGTGGTCAGGTGGTATGAAAAGAAGGGAGAAGCTTGCGTTCAACCGGTAAAAACGCTCATCTGCCGAGGGATTTTTATTCCCTCAGTCCGGTCTGTCAGGTAATCCTCTTTCTGCAATGAGCTAACCGCCAAGCGATGATCAAACTGCACCATGTGGTCTTCGGTGTAATCACTTTGCTTATGAAATATATTTTTAAAAAAAGTCTGTGTTCTCAGAAGAAATCATGTAACTCAACCGCACCTCTCCAAAACTTTAGCTACTAGGTTAGCTAGCTAGCCAGCTAACATATCGTGTTGAGCAGGTTTCTCACCACTGGTTGACTGCAGATAGAAGCGGCCTGGCGGTTAGTCTTGTAGGAGACCGGACAGCCTGACAGTCGTTACTGAGGGAACTAAACGCCCCCGGGCCCTTTGCTCTTGTCGCATGTCTCTTGCATAGGGCGCATCAATGTCCTTTTTGATTGGTTCACATCTACCAATAACATTACGTCATCCCTCTGCGACTACTCGCGCGGACAAGAGGAAAGATGTAAGTTAGCGCTAGCATTTACATTCATTATTACACCCAATTTTCTTTAATATTAACGACTAACTCGGTACTTAATAACTTCTGTTTGGCAAAAGCTCATTATTTAAAAAAATCTTACGTTTTTGTTTGCTTAAATACATAATGCATAGTTTGATTCAAGCAGCACGACGAGGAGTCAATGTTAACTAATGCTAACTTAGCTAAGCGTTGCTTAGCTAGCGAGTGTTAGCTTCAGTCTACTAATAAAATGAATGTCCTCAAAAATAATTAGTTTATCTATCTTACCCAGTACAGTAGTATTGCCAATATAGTTTTATCTGGTGATTAGCCAATTAATGACATTATATGATGATATAAACCAGTAACGGCACATCTAAGTTAAGATTAAACGGCTCCGAAGGGAAATTGTAGCCGACCAATATTTGTTTGTAGCGCCATTGAAAACACCGCAGGTCAGGCACTTTCAGAATAACCGGTTGAAGTAAATTCACATGAATACAGCTAGATGGCTTTCCTGGATCTTTGATACCTGTCTTAGTGACATTTTCCTACTGCAAAATTATTAATTTCCCTTTCCTTCTCCTTTCATCTTCCGTTAGTAAAGAGTTGGCACAGATCAAACTTGGAGCAAAAATAGTATTTTATCCTCTAGCAGTCTATATTGGTTAGTTAAAGTTATTTTTAACTAACGTTACAGTGGACATTCAAAATGAAATTATAAACTTCAGTGTTTTCACTATGTCAGTATTCTTTGATTTATTCATTCTGGAAACTAAACCTATGATGTATGATTATACATTATTAATTGTGCAGCCCTAATGGCGTTTTACAAAATCCTGCAGTGAGAGACTGCCATGAATTTAGTAAAAAAAAACAACTTTGTATCCATTTTGGAAAAATAATCTCACCTGTTGATTATTGCTCAATATTTCAAAAATGCAGATTATTACATTATTCAAAATGTTAATATTATGTCTTTGAAGGACTCAGGGTAGCTATTAACTTCTATAATATCTAATAATAAGCTTTACTTTCATGCCAACAATCATCTTGTCACCTTAGGTGTCACCTTTTTTAAATGGTGGATGAAGCACTATATCTATTTTATTATGACCCTGGGAAAAGCTGTCTTATTGCAGACCTGTTATGTCCACAGTGCAGTAAGACAGCAGTACATGTTTTTATTTCCGTGTACAAACAGTTTTCCAGCCTGACTCTGTCCCTCTCGTTCCTTCCCCTCCTCCCTCTCCTCCATCAGGGCGCCGTCTCCGACAAAGAGGAAGGACGACGACAAGACTAAAGAGCGAGGGAAGGAGAAGACAGGATCCACGAAGGAAGGAGCTGAGAAAGACCGGGGCAGAGACAAGAACCGCAAGCGGCGCAGCGCTTCCAGCGGGAGCAGCAGGTCAGACGCTGTTTTGGCTTCCATTTTCCATTTTGAAAGGTGCAGCCATGCAGGCTGACAGCTGACAGAGAGGGAGGGGGCAAGCAGATACTGAAGTACTGTCGACTAACTCCTCAGTAATTGTGTCAACATTACAAAAACACATAAATACGTGCATACATACAGTACAGGACCCACAGTAACGTAATTTTGTACTCAGTCTGTTATGGCGGAAATCTATCAATATTCAGCTAAAACTGAATTGTCCCAGTGTGTCCTACACAGTTTAATTGATGACATTTTAGGCAAATGAGGCAGTTGAGCAAAAACACACAGGGTCACAGACTGATACTGTATAATATATCCTATTTATTGCTGTTTTAATGTGAAAAAAGTTGCATATTGCACCTTTAACATTGCATGGAGACTGTTCAGTGCTTCACAAGTCACTACACAATATCTGATTTCAAACATGGGCCTAGCTTTTTATTGAAATAACTATTGTGTATTCTGTGTTTCTTAAGGCAGGGTTACGTTAGTGTTTATCCTAAATAGTTCCTTGGGCCACAGAGTTAACACTTGGGCTAACACTAAACCCCGTCTTCCTGTAGGTCGAGCTCCAGCTCCAGCAGCAGCTCGGGCTCCAGCTCCGGCTCTTCCAGCGGCTCCAGCTCCTCTGCCTCCAGCCGCTCCGGTTCATCCAGCTCCCGCTCCTCTTCCTCCTCCTCCTCCTCGCCGAGCCCCAGCCGCCGGCGCCACGACAACAGACGACGCTCACGCTCCAAGTATGGGATTGGTTTCTTGGCAGAGGAAATAGTTTAAAAAAGAAAATAATTAAGCAAATGGTGAACAGACTGTTAAAATTTACTTCTTGTACCCTCCAACTTTGAAAAGGAGCTACTGCAATGTTTTTTTCCCGTTTTACTGCAAAGCAATTTTTTAATTATTTCCAGTGTTACAACAGTGATGAAAAACCAGGCCTAGGACTAACTAGGAAGTGGAAAGAATAACATACTCCCATTTAAGACTAAGAATAAGAGAGAACATCTGTTTCTCCCATATCTTCCTCCTCTACTTACTTTAGTATGCTCTTGTCTTTTAAGTTTAAAAAAAGAATACCTCTCTCTTCAGCTCTTCTTTCATACATGATCATTTTAGAGTCACATGACAGGAATATTTTGTTTCCTGAGGCTCTGACCCTCTCACTCGATTCACTTGTAATGTTGGTGATAAAGGAATTTAAAAGTATTCCTGTGTTGCTGTCATTGTAAGTTCCCCCGGGTAAGACATCATCACATCAATGCCTGAAACGTTAAATGTAATGTAAATGTTACTGTAGGTCCAAGTCACTGAAGAAGGATGACAGGGACCGGCGCCGGAGAAGCCCCACCCCCAAACCCACCAAGGTCTACCTGGGCCGCCTGACCAGGAACGTCATCAAGGTGAGCAACTAAACCGCAGTGCTGACCTCCAGACACGTGTCTGTCTTTAAATCACATCTGACTGAGGCAATGAAGGCAACACAGGCCTGTCGGTGAAGGTCTGAAGGGTGGTTACCGATGGTTACGAGGGTCACGTGACAACAAAAGGAGATGCAGTAACATTTGGAAAAAATGGAAAAGCCTAATTTCTAACCACTGGTAACCACTCTGCAGAAATTCTATGACAGGACCTTTATTATATGACTGATATTCAGTATTATTAAAAATCAGATTTCAGCCAGTCAGTGTCTTCCACCTCCGATGTGATGGATAAGATGCAGCTTGTTTGATTGCTTATTTATTGTAGAAATGATCAATACTGCACTGGTTGTCTATGGTTGTCAACCCGAATTGATTGAAATGAGGCATTTTGATCAGATGCCACATAAGCATGTATAAATATGTTTTATTCTAACTTATGGCCGTGGGTTTCAGTGGAGAGTTTTAGTTTGTCATGGTGTAAATGCTGCTTATGAGGCTTTTCCAGCCTGCCAAGAATACAATTCTGGGGGAGGGAATTTATATTTTATTCTCACTGAATACTTGGAGTGTTTTGGAGTTTTTGTAGTGAACATGGCCAATTTGAAGACATAGGAAAAACAAATATTGGTTATCGGCAGCTTCAGTGAAAAATATCGGTATCAGCTTTTAAAAACACATATCTGTCAAACCCAACCCTAACTTTTATTATACGTTAAGAGAGTCGACCTGAGCAGAAGAGGCTTCGCCGCCTCAGACATTTCTGATCTAACCAATAATCTTCTATTGTGGTGACTTGAAATCCAGTGCAGTAAGATGTTCTCTCAGAAGGGAATATTTTGTATTTCTGGCTTTATGGTTGTAATCTGCATCAAGCTGTTCTCGTACGGTGTAAATCACCTTCCATACTATTTTGGTGATCTAGGAATTAAAGTGCATTCTACTTACTTTGTGTAAGTTGCAGCAGATAAGAGTCTCAGTACCTGAAAATGTAAGTAGAAGTAGTGCCAAATTTCAAAACTTTCTCTGTCGTCTCTTTGCAGGAACACATCCAGGAGATCTTCTCCACCTACGGCAAGATCAAGATGATTGACATGCCTATGAACCGCGTCCACCCCCACCTGTCCAAGGGCTACGCCTACGTGGAGTTTGAGACGCCCGAGGAGGCAGAGAAGGCCCTCAAACACATGGATGGAGGTGGGAGAGAGTGGAGGAAGAAGGAACTGAAAGACTGAACAGACAAATGTTTGATTAGAGACACAAGAGGGCGTGCTTTACACTGACTTTAGGACCGGTTAGAGGCTCGGTGCAAAGTAGACTGCCTGAAACCCTTTTAGCTGTTCTGAAATCAGTGTAAAGCACCCAACGCTGTGTTGGGGTGGTTTATTGCTTTTACAAAACAGCAGCCAGTAACACACTTGTATTAAAAATATAGAATGAAAGTGCTAGTTTCAATCAATATCAGTAGAATTCAATGATAATAAAATGTTATTCCCTGACAAGCAACATAGTTCTTGATTATCAGCTAAGCAAAGTGGTTGATAAGCAACATATGAGCAGCGGTTTGAGCGGTGATTTTCAGTTAATGCATTAATATTTAAATCAGCTGTTATGTGGTTACAGATGTGAGTTTATTGGGTATTTTACAGCAGTTTTGAACACATAAGTCCGTACTGAGGACTGGAACCTTCTGTCTTAAAAATTTCGTATCACCTTTATCATCCATCCCTTCACAGATGAGATTTAGTCCATATGCTGAGACACTTTCTTAGGTTAAAAGTGCCATGTGTTGCATTTTAAAACATCATTATGTCAGATTAATTGTGATTGCCAGTGGTATTGTTGGTGCTAGTGTTTTTCAAAATTAAGACCACATTAAGACCACATTTCCCATAAGCCCCTGTAGCTTTATTTTTTATTTTTTTCCAATAATTCTACTGTCTCAAAATGAATGTGGTAGTGATTTATTGATGCTAACATGCTGCACGTCGCACCTTTAACGTTCCTGATCTTCCGGTTTTCTTCAGGTCAGATTGATGGGCAGGAGATCACAGCCACAGCTGTGCTGACTCCCACGGTGCGCCCTCCCCCCCGCAGGCTCACCCCGCCCCGCAGGATGCCCCCTCCGCCCCCCATGTGGCGACGCACCCCGCCTCGAATGAGGAGAAGGTGAGCGGCGTGTGATGTTGCTCAGAGTACCGTGTACACTGGTAGTGGTGTTTTGTAGTGTTTCACATCATATTCACTGTTATTGGTTAGTATGGAATTCAAACACACATATACTGTATGTATCATTGTAAAAACTTGTTTATTTACCACAGTTTGTCATACATTTTTACCAGAAAATTATGCTCCAGATGACTTAAGTGGACAATCATATGCTTGGTTGAATTTACAAAAGTTTACAAGTGAAATTACTTATTATTTAATTATTATTTATCATTATTCTATTTTCTCAGTTTTTTCCATGTATTATTTTGGGATTAAAGCCATTATAGTAGGCGAATCAGTACCAAATTCAGAATTTTGGAAAACGGCAAAGATAATTTCAATCCCGGGATCAACAAAGTATTACATGATGAAATACTGTAGGAAGTGGAAAAGAAATATGGTCTCTCACTCACTTTTTCTCGCATTCTCTTTCTCTTTTTATTCATTCATTTGCATTAATTATTGTATATATCCTTTAGTCGTCTTTCTAAGGGTTTTATAATAATTTAAAAGAATTGCACTAGTGAGACAGTCAAGATTGAAGACCAGTTGCTTGTGAAGAGTTTATAAAATTCAGTCTTTACAGTCTTTACTAATTTTCACCTTTGTAAGTGATATTTTCTAACTTCCTAACAACTCTCATTCTTTCATTTTCCCTTATTCTCCCTCGTCTCCATTATCTGTCTTACTCTTTCACTCTCTCATTCTCTACGTCTCTCTCACACTCTTTATCTCACTTTGATTCTCACTCTCTCTCCCCGCAGGTCTCGGTCTCCACGGCGACGCTCTCCGGTGCGTCGCAGGTCTCGGTCGCCCGGCCGCCGGCGCCACCGGTCACGCTCCAGTTCTAACTCCTCCCGCTAGACAGAGAGACAACCCAACCCTCCCTCCACACACACACACACACACACACACACACACACACACACACACACAGCCCCTCCCCTCTGGATTGGCTCCTTTACTGTTCCCTCTTGATCGTTTACACCAAAAGTTCAAGTAATACGGCAAGTTTTTCAGAGTTTGGCCTGTTGGTCGACTTACCTTACTGACACCAAAATCATCCATGTGTCCCTGGTAGATCTTTGCCTCTGGTGCTCCATGCTAACACTTTAGCTACACTATGTTGAGTGATAGTAGGCAGCAGGTAGCATTATCTCAAAGTGAAGAAATGAGAACTTGTAGCAGCTCTAAAGCTAAATGTTAAGTAATCTTAAATTATATGCAGCCAAGTCTTCAGGTTTTGTGTAGGAGACTGGTAAAATTTACATGAAATATGATGCAAAAATATCATTCTGTTTTGAACTAGCAGGAACTACTTTCCCTGAAGGTGGTGGCTGATAGGAGACTGTGTACAGCTAAAAATCACTGGGCAGCGGATGAATACATGGTTTCTCACCTGAAATAGTTCCAACAATAAACCTGGCTACATCAGCTGTATTTAGTTACTGATATTTCATTTTAAACATTTATCTACAGGCCATATAATAAAAAAACACAATTTTATTACCAAAAGGTCAGTTTTCTTACTTTGAGATAATGCTAGTCTCCTACTATCACTCGACCTGGTGTAGCTAAAGTGTTAGCATGGAGCGGCAGAGCCAGTGATCTCCTGTGGACACATGGATGATTTTGGTGTCTGTGTCAGTTAACAGGTCAGTTGACCACAGAGCCAGTCTCCCGAAAACTCTCCCACTCTATGCTCTGAAATCCATTTCACAGGGCATTTGTCCACATTTTTAGGGCGTAGAAGTTTCCAGTGTAATTTTATTAGTCTGCAGATATATTTAATGGTGTCTGATCATTTAGTTATAGGCCAGTGTTTCAGAAGAAAACCCCTCCCCCCCCCTCGCTGTGAATCTGCCACGATGATGAACCTATCATCTGTACGATTATGGTCTTTTGATCCAGGAATTTGTGTTTTTATGGGATTTGGGAATAAGATGTGTGCTCTGTTATTCCTTCTTAACTTGTTTTCCTTGGTGGTGGACTGATGCAAATCGCATGAGCTGTATGTTTTGTTTTTAAATACAAGTGTCGTTCAGCTGGCGCAGTGTGTGGCTCAACTCGCCTTGACAATAAAGTTCATGGTTCAAACTGTGATAAGTCGTTGGTTTTATTGTCCTCACCACTATGGATTTTTACTGCATAGGAATATATATACAGTATATATACAGTGGGGTCCAAAAGTCTGAGACCACTACCAAGAACTGTTTGTTTTCATCATTTATCAAAAACTAATACGATTTTTTTACTCAGTTGATTTTTATTCAAGAATACATTATTTAGAATATTTAGAATTGGTACTGCAGTTTCTTTCTTCCCCCTAGGGTGTCCTGAAAGACCAATTCACTGGTGGAGGCTTGCTATGCCTAGGCCCCACTTACAAACCCCGTATTAGCCTCACGCGTCCCTAAGGCCCTTGGTTTGGTGTGGGCGGGAGTCCCTTCCCCTTCAGGTCACTAACCCGACCTTAGCTCCCATAGGCCTAGAAGCTGGAAAAGGGATATTCCCTGAGTTCCCCCAAGAGACAGGGCTAGTAGTTTTACTTTGCTAGATTTATGACCTATCCTTGTATCTAGACTTTATTTTAGCCAACCAAGTTTAAAGTGCAGGTCATCCTGGCGAGAGCAAACTATTACCCCTGAAAAAGTGTCAGTAGGCTTACCTTTTGTGGTCCCAGGCTCAGAGAAAAGGAAAAATAAAAATAAAAGAACGGTGCAGTCTTGGCTTTGTTTTTCAGAGTTTTTATTAAAGCTAAGTTCACTACACAACAATCCCTGTCAGAGGGTTCAGCTGTCTAACAAAAAAAGGAAGTGGTCTCTGTCTATCTGCAAGAGAAGAAGCACACTACATTTTTCTAGCAGCAGCAGCAACAGGCTGGATATACAGTATATAGCATGCGTCTGTGGGGTGTTTCCCCTCTCCTCTAAACACAAGTTATTATCATACATCAGCCACATGACTACAGTCATAGGCGGTTCTTCATTTCTTTTGTCACTTGTTCTTGAGTTATAGTAAGCTTTGTTATTCTCTGCCATATGGTTTTTAATCCCAGGCGGTACATATCTTAATCATTTCTCCATACATTTCAGTGTCTGCAAGCGAAGCAAAAGGCATAATACAAAGCTTAATATTGTTACACATAATCACTTGTGTACAGAGCAGTGGGCAGCAATTGTTGCGATGATGGCTAAGGTGACCCGTTCAATGGGTAAATGAACCTAAGTCAGCTAGCTAACTTGACATTGTCACATTGCATTGTACAATTTGTTTTTTCTGGTCACCTCACGTAGCGATAACACCAGTAACCACTAGATGGCAACATAAGACAAGGATTGTTCCTTAGGCCAGAGGTTCTCCTTAGGCCAAAGGTTCTCAATTGTTTTTCAGCCAAGGACCCCTTACAAGATAGAGAACATACCGGGGACCCCCTCATTCTGATTTGTGATTTTGGGCTATATAAATAAAAATTGACTTGACAGTATGTCCTTTGGAATAATCTGACGTAGCCTATTTTTTACACTTCTATAGTCTTAGTTATGTGAAAGAACAACACAAGAGAAATGTATTAGAAAGATATTAGATATGTATTAAAAATATTTGCACCATCTCAACACAGAATACCCATAAAACAATCAATCAATTAGCTGCAAGTAACACTGTACCGAAACAAATTATCAAAGGGAAATCAAGAGAAAAGTGCTAATTTGAAGTGCATTTCAGAACATACACACACACACACACACACACACACACACACACACACATATATCAAGATAAAGTGTTTCACTCTTAGTTCATAGTAATGATTGATAAAAGTCTAATCATAAAATAAATGCAGGCTATAACAAACTGAACACATGCCTGCATTGCAACATATGTATCAAGTAGATTGCAAAACATCTGCAACATTGCTACAATCCCAAACCACTTTGTCAGCATCCGTCGTTGTTGCTGGCGGTAGTCCTCGCCCTTCCTCGACCTTCCTCGACCTTCCTCGCCCATCCTCGCCCTTCTCGCCCTTCCTCACCCTTCCTCGACCTTCCTCGACCTTCCTCTTAATGTAAAGAAAGACCGGTCTTTTATTACATAATCTGGATGCTTGGTCTCGAGGTGCCTCTTCAATTTGGCTTCATTGCCTCATTGGCAAGACACTGCAGGCATATAAAACATTTCGGCCTCCCTTCCACTTCAGTAAATCCATATTGGAGATACTCCTCATCGTATTTCCTTACTTTTGTTTTTTGTTTTTCATTTACTTCATTTGTAGCTGTAACCGGTCGTTTTAAAAATCTGTCCATTTTTGTAGCATGCTAGCTGCTGGAGGCACTCTCTGACTGACATACCAGTTATTGTTGTTTCCACGGTAACGGGTGAGGTGCTTGACTTTTAAATGTATAGATTCGTTAGATTAGAACGTAATCTATGAACTATTTTAGATTTAAAAAATAAAATATTATTCGTTGAACTATGAAGCCTTTTGTAAAAAAATAAAAAAAAAAATAAAAAAAAAATTGGCTACATACTGTATTTGTGGACAGCTACATCCAGGAGTTCATTGTAAATGTCTTGAATAAAATAATTTTGGCTCTACAATGACTGAACGATCCACTGTGGTCATCAACAGATAAACTGTCATCAGTTTGCCCTCACAAACACCTTTGAATGTGAAGAGAGACCTGCTTTACCATTAATCAAATAAAATTGAGTAAGGTCTTCACTCTCGCAATAATCTGATTCAGTCTTCATCAGATAACATTTTATTTTAGGTGGAGCAAATCTAGAAAATGTATTTTGTAGCTAGTTGTGTCGTGATTAAACAAAAAAATGAACGTAGGCATAAGTTAGCCTACTACTTACTACAGTTACAGCACTCCGCGAAAATCCCCGGTTATACGATTTCCCCCCCTTTGTAGATACTTGCTTGATGTTTAAATTTGGTCTGGGTGGTCCTAATTCTTTAGTTGCCAATTTATCCTGATTACTACGACGACTGAACGGTATTTCTCTTGATGACGCGATCGAGTTGCTCCTCTGAGTTGAGGTAACGTTAGCCATGTTGATCTTGAATGTGACCTCTGCATTCATGTGGTGTCGTCGGAATAATCGGAAAAATGATTTCCCGACCGTAAAGCAAATGTGGAAACGGCTATCAACGTGTTGTTTAAACGCTCTAAGCAATAAAATAAAATACAACACATCTTCTTTGTAGTGTCCATGTTGTTTCCACATTACGACTTAGAAGCTCATGAACACACGGAAGTCGGAAGAACGACTTCCCAACGGAAATGGGACCATCCGAGGAGCACGTGAATGCACCAGGTTATGATGAAAACACGTTAGTGCAAGCCCACCCGGAACCCATAGAGATTGCATTGCAGTGCTTAATACATCCATGTTGCAGTGCCTGCAGTTTGAAAAAAATTGCCTTAACATGAAAGTCTATCAGAGCGATCTGGCGATTTTCAACCAGACTGAAATCGCCCGAAAGGCTCGGTACTCCACGGAACACGACTTGATGCTGCGGCTGATTGGACAATGATATTCAGAGGCAGGACAAACTGTCTTTAAAATTTGTATAATTAGGGCCCGAGCACCGACCGGTGCGAAGCCCTATTGTATTTCAAGGAATTATTATTATTATTATTATTCTCTCCAGTGAATCGCATTTTTGAGGGGCTAAAGCTGCTCGAAAGCTCACCAAACTTTGCACATGCCTCACAAGTGCTGAAAAATTTAATATTGTATGGGTCTTGCGCATGGGTGTGGCAAAATGGCTCAATAGCGCCCCCTACAAAATTTCAACTAAATACCCCTCGCCGTACGTTTCACCTACATGTACCAAATTTTGTAGGCACATGTATCATGTCCAGATTTAAAAAAAAGGTCAATGGGTGCCATGACCTAAACCCAACAGGAAGTCAGCCATTTTGAATTTATTGTGGCATTTTTGGCCATTTACAGGGGTCATACTTTAACGTCATACTATAACTCCTCCTAGACGGTTAATCGGATCCACCTCAAACTTGCTCAGCGTATATAACACACCTTGACGATTACAAATTGGTAAATGCTTGAGTTTTCCTCGAACGGCGTGGGCGTGGCCTGGCGTCGAATTTCCATGTTACGCCACGAAACAGGAAGTGCTTTGTAACTTGGCCGTACATGGTCAAATCTGGCCCAAACTTCACATGTTTGATGAGTGTCCCAGCCTGAACACATCCACAGGCCAATATTCAGTTATAGTCATAGCGCCACCTACTGGTAACACAGGAAGTGGTTTGTAACTCCACTGTACATGGTCAAATCTGCACCAAACTTCACATATGTGATGAGAGTCCCGGCTGAAGACATCGACATGCCAATATTCAGTTATAGCCATAGCGCCACCTACTGGCAACACAGGAAGTGCTTTGTAACTCCACTGTACATGGTCACATCTGCCCCAAACTTCACATGTTTGATGAGTGTCCCAGCCTGAACACATCCACATGCCAATATTCAGTTATAGTCATAGCGCCACCTACTGCCAACACATGAAGTGGTTTGTAACTCCACTGTACATGGTCACATCTGCCCCAAACTTCACATGTTTGATGAGAGTCCCAGCCTGAACACATCCACAGGACAATATTCAGTTATAGTCATAGCGCCACCTACTGGCAACACAGGAAGTGGTTTGTAACTAGGCTGTACGTGGTCAAATCTGCCCCAAACTTCACATGTTTGATGAGACTCCCGGCCTGAACACATCTACAGGCCAATTTTTAATCATAGTCATAGCGCTACCTACTGGCAAAAGGAAATTACATGTTTTATACTGAAAATTCAGAGCCGCATCGACCGGTCGGTGTCCAGTAACGATGCCGCGGCTGCGGCACACCCCGACGTGCGCGAAGTGCGAGGGCCCGATCATCGCTGCTTGCAGCTTTAATTATTATTATTATTATTATTATTATTATTATTCTCTCCAGTGAATCGCATTTTTGAGGGGCTAAAGCTGCTCGAAAGCTCACCAAACTTTGCACATGCCTCACAAGTGCTGAAAAATTTAATATTGTATGGGTCTTGCGCATGGGTGTGGCAAAATGGCTCAATAGCGCCCCCTACAAAATTTCAACTAAATACCCCTCGCCGTACGTTTCACCTACATGTACCAAATTTTGTAGGCACATGTATCATGTCCAGATTTAAAAAAAAGGTCAATGGGTGCCATGACCTAAACCCAACAGGAAGTCAGCCATTTTGCATTTATTGTGGCATTTTTGGCCATTTACAGGGGTCATACTTTAACGAACTCCTCCTAGGAGGTTAATCGGATCCACCTCAAACTTGCTCAGCGTATATAACAGACCTTGACGATTAAAAGTTATGATAAGCTTGAGTTTTCGTCCAACGGCGTGGTCATGGCGAGGCGTTGAATTTCCATGTTTCGCCACGAAACAGGAAGTGCTATGTAACTCGACTGTACATGGTCAAATCTGCCCCAAACTTCACATGTTTGCTAAGTGTCATGGCCTCAAGACATCGACATGGCAATATTCAGTTATAGTCATAGCGCCACCTACTGGCAAAACAGGAAGTGGTTTATAACTCCACTGTACATGGTCAAATCTGCCCCAAACTTCACATGTTTGAAGAGAGTCCCGGCCTGAAGACATCTACATGCCAATATTCAGTTATAGTCATAGCGCCACCTACTGCCAACACAGGAAGTGGTTTGTAAGTCGGCTGTACGTGGTCACATCTGCCCCAAACTTCACATGTTTGATAAGTGTCCCGGCCTGAGCACATCTACAGGCCAATATTCCGTTGCAGTCATAGCACCACCTACTGGCAACACCGGAAGTGGTTTGGAACTCGGCTGTACATGGTCACATCTGCCCCAAACTTCACATGTTTGATGAGTGTCCCAGCCTGAACACATCCACAGGCCAATATTCAGTTATAGTCATAGCGCCACCTACTGGCAACACAGGAAGTGGTTTGTAACTCCACTGTACATGGTCAAATCTGCCCCAAACTTCACATGTTTGATGAGAGTCCCGGCTGAAGACATCAATATGCCAATATTCAGTTATAGTCATAGCGCCACCTACTGGCAACACAGGAAATGACACGTTATATACTGAAAATTCTGAGCCGCGTCGACAGGTCAGTGTCCAGTAACGATGCCGCGGCTGCGGCACACCCCGACGTGCGCGAAGTGCGAGGGCCCGATGATCGCTGCTTGCAGCTTTAATTTATTATTATCATCGTTATTATTATTGTGGCTCAAGGAGGGCGGCGCATGTCCCCAGTTGTATATAATTCACAGGCCCTTCAGTGTACCAAGTTCACAAAACCTCTACGGTGGCTTATATCATTCAGCTTATTTCATCTGAGTCTTGCTGACCCCTGGTCCTGCCCTTTCCAAGGCCCGTTGCATCCTAGTGGAGGGGTCTACAACCCCTCGCGACATTCCAGCAGCGGGCTTAACAATACAAATCAAAGATTTTAGATATTTGAGAAATACCTCCTATGAAATTGAAATATATCTGAATATCTTTGTCAGGACTTTCAAGCTTTGAGACGTTTAAAGCCGGACTTGCTTTCAACACGCTTAATCCACGGTGTAGTTCATGTTTTATGAGTTCTCACTTGTTGAGATGGTTTGATTGATGATCCGGAGGTAGGTATGAGCAAGATATGAATGAGTGTGGAAGTGCATGCGACTATACAGGTGTATAAGTTATCAAAATAAGGCTCAATGCATGCATCTAAAAGGCTAATGTGGATTTCAAAAACGTTCAACAAAAAGCGACTTTAGTTCAAAACCAAACGAAACTAAAGCGAAAAAACGTGTGTGAGCATGCGGTTGAAAAACAATATCTGCCGGGCGTCCCCCAACAGTTAGACACACCTGTGTCAATTATTAGATGGTGGACGCACGGTGACTGCGTCATCTCGCGCTCATAACTAGGCGACTGCCTGTGTAGTTCTCTTTTACAAACCAAAACAAAAAGGCTCCTACAATCTTGTTGGTAAGGTTTTCTCAATTTGTTGTCACACCATATATTTAATTCACAGTGTGATTAATTGAATTCACACAGTGTGAATTGTTTTGGTCTTTTAACAAACTAGTGCAGTCCCCGTTCAAAACGTGCCTGTCCGGAACGGGCCGACTGCTGCTTGCAGCTTTCTCGAGAACCGCGCGTGCCCGTACCGCTTGAGCCCCGCTGCTGCACAGAGGCTGTCCCCTTGATTATTCAATTCTATTATTATTCTATTTAGTAATATTGAATGTGTTGTGTGTCCAAATTGCACCAAATCCGACACTGCACGTCCTTGGGTCCCCAGCAATACACCCGCCAAGTGTGAAGTCGATCGGACGAAAGGTTCTCGAGATATGCAAAGGACACACTCACACACACACTCACACACTCACTCACTCACTCACTCACAGACAGAGATTCCTCGCTTTATAGTTAGATAATACCAGATATTGACTAATGTAATTTTGAAAAAGGACTTGAAAAAGTTGCAGTTAAATTGAAAGGCAGTACAACGCATGCTGGAGAGATTTTCACAAACCAAGTCATTTTCATCCAAAGCAAGACCAGGCAGACCTAAAGTGAACAACCCATCTGAAGACCAGTATATCAAGCTAACATCTTTACAAGACAGAACAGCATACCTACTCCATTTAGTAAAAGTACAGTCAAAAGACGATTGGCAAATTGTGGCCTTAATGGGAGAGTAGCCATTTCCAAACCACTTCTTCTATGACAAAACAAGTCTAAATGTTTAGCAAACAGTACCACAATTTCACTGTTGAAGACTGGAAGAAAGTCTTGTTTAAGAAAGTCTTGCATGGCTTTCCCTCCACAGTCACCAGACCTCACCTCATTGACCATCTTTGGGAACATTTGAGAAGTGGCAAAGCGAAACAAACTGTAACATCACAATACATTCTCTTGGATGCTCTAAAAGAGTGCTGGAAAAATATGGATTCTCAAATTTTGCAAAAACTTGTAGAATCGATGCTAGACAGAGTGTAAGCTGTGATTAAGGCAAATGGTGGACATATCAAATATTGAGAAATTTTGACTTTCAGTAAATGGTAACAAACTTTTTCTGACTTATATTAGTGAAAAATTATGTAATCTTGTATGAGAAATATAATTTGAGTACAAATCTTTATTCGTTTTTGATAAATGATGAAACAAAAGAGTTCTTGGTAGTGGTCTCAGACTTTTGGACCCCACTGTATATATAATATATTCTCATGGCTCTGAGGCGCCGTCATCGTGGGTAGCAGCCCGTCACAGCAGCTCCCAATTTTTCTATATTTCTCTATTTGGCTTTTCTTTTGACTGACTGGGTGTAGAGGTCTGATAGTTGGGCTGGAGCGCGAGTATCAGGAGAGCAGCGTGTTGTTTCACAGAGACATGGCTGATAGACAAACAGTTAAAAACATGATTTAAGCAAAGGAAACCTCAGAAAACTAGAAATATTACTAGATTAGGATTAGCATCATTTCAGGCTATATAGAATCCAAAGTACAAATATTCTTAAAAAATGCAACCCCCCCCCCCCCCCCCCCCCAAAAAAAAAAAAACAGTATATAAATAATATCAAAATGAAAGCTCATGTACTCCTTTGATTTTATTTTATTTTTTAATGTAACTTATACTAACAAATTGAAAAAATGTCAAGATTCAACACTAGATGTAAACCAACTGTTTATGCAGCCAACTTGCAGCCAACGTCAGCGTCGCTTTTTCCACTGAACATTTCCCTCTCTGTTGGAGGCAGTGTGCCGAAATAATTCTTTGACATACTTGTTTGTCTACTCGGTTTGTTAGAGATATTGTTTTCCCCCACGGTGGGCGTGGCTTTCCAAGTATGACGCGCTCTGCTCACTCTTCTATTCACCATACATCAAATAATTCAAACAGCACTTGTTCCAATAAAGTTTCTACTAACCCACACACTACAAACCCTAACCCTGACGTTACAGTGGACATTCAAAATGAAATCAATATGTCAGTATTCTTTGATTTATTAATTCTTGGGACTAAACCTATACGGCACGTGTGTTCAATTCTATGCACTGAAGAACTGCAACACGGTTAAATTACATAATTCCGCTAACGTTACTTAAATACCACAGGGTAATAACGTCACCTACCGTTAAAGCTTTGTAGGGCAGCAGAAGACGAGGTATTGTCTAAATCCTGTTACTAACACAGGCGAGTTTGGAGCAAATTGTGGAATGTTAAGTTTCACTTTTGTTTTCACACCGGGAGACTCTGTGGGATTGAGTTCAATGCTGCTGGTCGGTCTGTCTGTGCTTCTCCAAATGACAGACATGACGTGATGCGCACATCACGCATCAGACAACATAGCAACTGAGGTTCAGCAGTGTATCGGCCCCTTGTCTTCTAATGTGAGTTCAAGCTGTCAACAGGGCGTGGTGTCACACTCCCCGCACCCCTACTTCCAACGTCTGTGCCTGCCATCCTTTAAAAATACCTGAATCTGAGTCGATTTTATGCCATCAGTCATTTTGAAAACTCATGTGACAAACGACAAATACCTCATTTTGAAATGGAACTCTTAAAATATCGATGACTTGTTTTACATTGTAACATGTCACAATAACTGTACTTTTTCTGAGTTAAAATTACATGTTTCCTCAGCATGAGAAATGACTCCTCTTTCTCTGTAGAAAGCAGTGTGTGTGTGTGTGTGTGTGTGTGTGTGTGTAGTGTGCATGCTCCCACACATAGGATGCATTACAGTTTTTCACAATTGTTTACACACTAAAATTGGGACTTCGGACACAATCACTGAAACCTAAAACTCATTTATCAAAT
The DNA here is from genome assembly GCF_048128805.1 of Centroberyx gerrardi. Taxonomy (NCBI): domain Eukaryota; kingdom Metazoa; phylum Chordata; class Actinopteri; order Beryciformes; family Berycidae; genus Centroberyx; species Centroberyx gerrardi. The sequence goes on from NC_136016.1 coordinate 21,248,864, forward strand.
TCCTAAACCAAGTCTGCAAAACTACAAGCACATTTTCTGCTTTTCACTCAGTTTGCAATTCTCTATCACACTTTTTGCAAAACACTACACACAATAATGTGTAGTTTTCTCTCGTTCTCCACCTTAGGCACAACATTCAAAAACTAAAATCATGTGTTCATTTGGAAGCACTGCCATCAACATCGGCAACATCCACTCATCACACATATAAACACAAATATCTGAATTGTTCACTCAGAAATCAGAGCTTTAGCATAAAAAAGGCCACAGGTGAGCTCTCCTGTTTTTGAGAACAATGGAAACCAATGTTGCACTGAGAGCTAGAGGAAGAGGAGTGAGAGGAAGAGGAGGAAGAGGACAAAGAAGAGCAAGGAGAACAGTTATCTCAGATGAGATCCGGGTCACTTTGGTTCACCGTGTGGTCCGCATGGGTTGAGCATGAGGGAGGCTGGGCAGAGAGTCCAGTCCAACCTGAGCTACACTGCTGCTTCCATCATCCAGACATTCAGAAACAGGACTACAGTATACTATAAAGAACAGTAGCATGGTGTAGAGAGTGGGCTGCATGCCTGTTACGCCTCTCTACACCATGCTACTGTTCTTTATAGTATACTGTAGTCCTACATATCACTAGGCCTGTGCTACTCAGTGATGGTTGGCCAATGTTACAGTAATGTGTCATTTCATATTGAAAAATAGAAATATTCTTGGACCATAACCAATCACATCATGTTTTTAGATCTTCTGCAGAACTGAGAGACGAGCAGTCTGTGTGAACTGTCTCTGTTTTTTTCCTACTGCATTGTGTTTTGTATGTAGAACACTTCACATATCCATCTCATGAGATCATTATCTGTCATTAATTATCTTATTTCTGACAAAAACAATCTTCCTTTACATACCAAGTTTAATATTGTGTGTGTGTGTGTGTGTGTGTGTGTGTGTGTGTGTGTGTGTGTGCTGCATTACAGCATCTCCTCAGAAGTGGAAAGAAGAAAGAACACGTCGTATTGTAATGTTCATGCATACATGTAAGGAAAAGTATCTGCATGCGCACACACACGCACACACACACACACACACACACACACGCTTGCTTAATTTTCTGTCTTCATGTCTTCAGACACCACAACAGTGTGGTGTCTCAGCAAACTGTTTCTTCTGAAGGAGGAAAACAAGTGCTGAAATCTACAACTATTACTTTTATCTGTTTTAATTTGCTGTTGTTTTTAACTTGCTTTTTGTAAAGCGCTTGTTTTAAAAAGTGCTATATAAATTAAGTCTATTACAGTTTTTTACGATTGCTAGCAACCTTTTATCAGTTCTGTAGTCACATTTTCATAACTCTTAACACAGTTAGCCCAACATCGGTCTGTTGCGGGCCATACCATTAACACATTTCTTGTTCCTTTGACACAAAATGCATTCAGTGAACACATTTTAAAAACTCTTGAATTTCTTTTACACACAAGCTCAACCAAGACCAAAACTATGGAGTTTTACTGCCAAATTTACAAATGCTTGCACACTGTATGTCAGAACAGATAACCTCATGTTCTAAACCTAACTTATAGGCTAAAGTTGAAGTGAACAGCAGTTGAGCAATTGAAACACAAATATATGTCCTATATTTTTTTATTGCTATTGAGAAACAGCTGATTGAAGTTATGCAAATAGACCCATCACAGCTAAACACTGCCAGGGGTGGATAAGGCACGCCAAAAGATACTTCCCAAGGTGCATAGCCAGAGAAAATATAAGGAGTGATGTGGACGAGAACATGGCCAAATGCAGAAGACCGGGTAGATTAGAAAAGGACTGTGTATTTTTCTTTTTTTTTCTTCTGTGCCTTTTTCTGTTTGCATATTTTATTTTTACATTGTAACTGTAACCAGCAGCTATACTGCAGATTTTTGTTGATCTCTTGCAGTAATTTCCTATTGCAAATACTGTAAAGCCTTTACTGCAGCAATTCTGTCACTTATTCCTTTTTCATATACTGTACATTCTATAAAGTAAAGATGAGTCATTCACTTTTGATATAGAATGTTTGCAAAAAAGAAGAAAAAAATGCATACATTTACTACACTCAACAAAAGAAAAATGTAGAGTGACTTCAAAAGAAACTGCAATGCGAAAAACAATTGATTATCAATATACTGTCTATTGTATAAGGGTAGAACTGACACATGTAAAGTAATGCATTTTCTGTAATACCATCTGCTGTTAGTATTTTGTATGTCATTGTGCTGTGATTGACTAAATGTTCCTGTTGGAAGAAAACGTGCTAGTGTTTTGAAAGAATTATTTGATTTTGAGACATGTTTGCAGTGTTTTGGTAGAGTTAGTGTATTTTGACAAAGTATTCTTGCATTTTGAAAATTAGTGTTGGTGTTTAATTTACAATATGTGATTTTGAGCATAAAATTAACTGTTTTGCCAACTGTGTGTTGTAGGTGAGTTGGTGTGTGAAGAGTTTAGAAAAAGTATTATAAGTATTGAAAAACGCTTGCTAGCGATCGTAAAAAACTGTAAGAAAGGGGAACAAACTTTTAAAAAACCCAATGGTATTATCCTTTAAACCTGTGATGTCATTTTCTGGAAGTGTTACTAGTCAGTGAATGGGATTTTGTGGACCTTTATGATGAGAAAAGCTCCCTTTTACCCAGAAGAATCAGCACTGAGGACACAGGAATCACTTTTGTTAAAGTGGAATTCCTCTTTCACAACAGCAGCTCGCCGCCCAGCAAGTCACTTCTCACGAAAGAGATCGCTTCTTTCCCTCTCTCTTACAGTTTTTTACGATTGCTTAAGCACGATTTTGAAAACAGGGTTCATTTTGTCAAAACACTACACACAATTCACACAACCACACACACAAGTAGCAGAACACCTCAGATCTTTTGCATTTAATTAAACACTTCATTCAAAACTATACAATAATTTATAAAAACCCAATTTTGTCACCGTATGGCACACACATGGTTCATACGATCTGATTCTGTTTGAACCAGTTACACACTGCTGTGCTCAATCTAAAACACTTTTAACATTTCTACTTTTCTAATAATATAGTCTGGGTTTGATTTTTTCAGAGATATTGTTAGAGTAAAGAACATGAATATATTGACCAAACACAACACACAAGACCAGTACTGCACACTGATGAAAATTTTATTTCTCTCCACATTGTAAAATCAGTCAATACATCCATGCATTTCCAAAGGTTGCATTTTGCACTGAAAATCAGAACAGAACATATTCTAAATAGAATATAGTACATAAACACAGCAAAAACATTTGTGGAGACAAAAAAGAAAGCGCTGCAACGTTGCCTTCCATTTTCCAGACAGGTACACTCACCTGTTGCCTTTTTATAGTGCTTACGCCTGATTGGTGAGTTTACAATTAAGCACCTAAGTGTCTGTACACCTGATGGCCGTGTTTGATCAATTGGTTATAGGTGTGGTATTTTGAAAGGCAGTGCCTTGAAATGGCAAAGAAGTGACATCATGTTAGATTTCTGTGTCTAATGTAGAGAAGTGTGTTTAGTGTTCTGCAGAACACTGTGTGTAGTGTTTTGCAGAAAGTGTGAGGCTGAGAATGTGCTTATAGTTGTGCAGATCTGGGCTGAGGTTTTGCTCTCTGAGTGTCAGTTTCAATAATTGTGCTTTATGTGTCATTTTAGTGTGTAAGCAATTGTAAAAAACTGTAATATTTCTCTTTCTTTGCAACCCCACAGTTTCATCACTGTTGATAAGGAAAAGCACTGCATGGATCCAACAGCAGACTGGGTCAAAGAAAGAGTGGAGCAGCTAGAGGAAGTAAGTCTGGAATACACACTTTAATGTTAACATTAGTTAAAACATAACAGGGAAATATTGGATATGATTTTAAAGGTCCCATATTATTCAGTTGTCATGATTTTGTTTTCAAATCTACTATAGCTCAGGATAAGTTTAATGTTCTTCATGATGTTTTGTAAATAAATGTAGTTTAGTTAAAAGGGAATTTATTGAAGGAATCTGAAGACTAAATATTCACAATACTGGACTCTGATTGGCCGACAGCAGCAGCTCCTCTAATTCAAATGAGTGGAGGCTTTCCACTTCAAATGCTGCAAACTGTCCTGACTGGGCGGATTTCAGTAATTCTTTACTGAGGGAGCCAATCAGGATCAAGTGCAGTTGTGATGCGTTGACTGGTTAGTCTGAAACTGCCTGGGAAAAAAAGGATGGATTTTTGAAAATGCAATAACTTTAAATTGAACCATTCGAAGAAATTTCAACCATAACTTCATATAATCAGAGGGAAATCTGAATTCTGATAATATGGGACGTTTAAATTTCCACAGATGAACTTACACTGTTTCTCTCCTCCAGAGCGGAATGAAATGCATACCCTTCCGCCAGTGAAAGGCCTCCACTTCCACAGCCACAGCCAAGACGACGCATCGCCACCGTCTGACCAGAAACCTTCACCAACAATTATCTAATTATTATTTCATTATTATTTAATTACAATAATTCCCTCACAGTTTTCTTTATGCATGTCAAAGAAAACAGCTGTGTCTTTCTAAGAATATTTATCGTTTTCTGAACTGAGGAATCATTTTATTCACCAAGTCCAATCAATGTGCAGGAATTTGTCTTGGTGAAGTTGGTGCATCGACATATTAAATGATTATATTATTATTATATTAAATTTAATTATACCAGAGTTCCCACGGGCCTGGAAAATCCTTGAAAGTTTGTGGATTTGAGAAAAATAAAATAAAGCTTCAAATGTTTTTGAGAATGAATGGTTGGTCTTGAAAGTACTTGATGTTTTCTTAAACTACAGCACCCAAATTCATCAACATGCCTCAGCTCTCTCCATCCTAGGATCAACACTTCACCTCCTGAGGAAAAACTCTGTGATGGAGATTTGTGTTGATACAGCAGCAGTTTTAAAATTAATGAAATAAAACAAATGATTTCACCAGGATTTCTTGATTCGACAAGATCAGGAGGAAAACATGAGGCCTCTGACGTCTAATTCTGACCAATATCACGTCTTAACTCAAAACATGGCAATTTTGAATCCTTGAATTTCACCAAAATACCTTAAAAGTCATGGAAAAGTCCTAGTAACAGTGTAAAGCAACAGCGCAAGACATACACAGTACATATATAAACAGTATGTATCTATTGTTGTTTGATTGACTGTAACGTTAGATAAATATGTTGCAGTGGTGTGTCATATATTATCTTTGAGTTAATCTGAATATAGTGATTTAAAAAGACAGTCATCCGTCTTGTAACTTCAGAATACATGCACTGCTGTATTCACGCATTCTTTATTATTTTTTTTTTTTCTACAGTGGAAAAAAAAACCCATTTCTTAAAACATGATCATAAAACCAATCAAAAGCACTGACTCTGTGGAGCCCTTTAACAGTTAACCATTGCAGTGGCATTTCAAATAATTGTGCATTTACACTAATTTAGTTGCTTCATCTGCAGATAAGTGGTAGAAGCTGCAGTTACAGTAACACTACTAGCTAAGTAGCTGACATAGTTCCCTTGCGATGCAGTGTAGGCTAATAACAGGAGCTTTGTTTAGCCAGACAGCAAAATATTCAATCAATCACTAAATATAGTACAGGGAAGTTGGGCTGCAAGTCTTTTATGAGATAGTAACGAAAATAGATGTGAATTTGAGATGGTTGTTTGCAGTTGAAAGTTTAATGACAGGTTTAACTGATTTGTACTATTGTGTTTATTGTGTTTTTGTAAAATTAGTTTTCTGTTAATATTTTACTGGATTCTACAGTATCAGAACTTTGTCAAGTTCATTTAGGCTAGTTGTAGAGAAGGTATGTAATGATTTCCAATTTAGAGTAGTATTATGTACATTCAGTGGAATTTCACTTTTTGCTCTCCAGTCTGTTATTTTCTGATATTTTACTGTAATGTTGACACACATGCTACATTTCATAGGAACAATGATGAAACTCTTGGGCAGAACTGAGGCAGCAAGGTCAGTATTGGTCAAGAGAAGTGACATCACCGTTCTTCTGTTACAGTAACAGCTCTAAAGCCACTGCGGTCTTGAAGGTCCTCATTTTAAGCTCATGTCCACACAAGAGGAGAGAGACACATTCACTTTTGTATTTATTACATTTTATTTTGATATTCATGTGCTCTATCTTATAATGGCAAACAAAAAACAAAATCGAAAAAAAATCTTTCATTTCAAGAATACAATTTATTCATACGTTTTTTTCTTAGGAAGAAACATAAGAAGAAAGTTAAGAAAATATATAAGAACTGTTTTTGAGAATAGCATTTTTTCCTATTTTTTTTCTTAAGACTAAAGTTAAGAAAAAAATGGCACTTGAGAAGATTTTTTTTCTTAAGAGGGTTTTGTGAATCCGGCCCCACGTTGTGGGAATGTGCGAACCCTGCTTGTCCCATGAGCCAGATGTAGGGGAGAGTGGGGTAAGTTGTCACGTGGGTTAAGTTGTCTCAGTGGCTTTATTTCTGAAACGAAATATTTTGGAGCCAAAAGTCCAAATACAAAAATGTTTACTTTCTTAATAAGAGGTTATATGTTGAGTACAGCAGTCCAAGTCAAAAGACTCACATAAAAGCAATTTGTATAGCTGAAAGTAAATAATGAAAATCATACTCATTTTCTTCTCATTTTTTTCCTATAAAGGAATCAAAATAATTATACATTGTGACACATAAAAGCAAGGGTCAGCTATAACCTGATCATCTATAACCTGATCATCTATAACCTGATCATCTATAACCTGATCATCAATTTGAATGGTTTAGTGAAGCTGTGTGCTCAGGGAAGGGACCTTTGTCAGGAATGCCTGGGTGGGGCTTGTTGTCACATTGTTTTGGGGACATGTTGTCACATTGTTTTGGGGACATGTTGTCACATTGTTTTGGGGCATGTTGTCACATTGTTTTGGGGACATGTTGTCACATTGTTTTGGGGTCTTGTTGTCACATTGTTTTGGGGTCTTGTTGTCACATTGTTTTGGGGCTTGTTGTCACATTGTTTTGGGGGCTTGTTGTCACATTGTTTTGGGGACATGTTGTCACATTGTTTTGGGGCATGTTGTCACATTGTTTTGGGGACATGTTGTCACATTGTTTTGGGGTCTTGTTGTCACATTGTTTTGGGGTCTTGTTGTCACATTGTTTTGGGGACATGTTGTCACATTGTTTTGGGGGCTTGTTGTCACATTGTTTTGGGGGCTTGTTGTCACATTGTTTTGGGGACATGTCACATTGTTTTGGGGGCATGTTGTCACATTGTTTTGGGGACATGTCACATTGTTTTGGAGACATGTTGTCACATTGTTTTGGGGACATGTCACATTGTTTTGGGGACATGTCACATTGTTTTGGAGACATGTTGTCACATTGTTTTGGGGACATGTCACATTGTTTTGGGGACATGTCACATTGTTTTGGAGACATGTTGTCACATTGTTTTGGGGACATGTCACATTGTTTTGGGGGCTTGTTGTCACATTGTTTTGGGGACATGTCACATTGTTTTGGGGGCATGTTGTCACATTGTTTTGGGGACATGTCACATTGTTTTGGGGACATGTCACATTGTTTTGGGGGCATGTCACATTGTTTTGGGGACATGTCACATTGTTTTGGGGACATGTCACATTGTTTTGGGGGCATGTCACATTGTTTTGGGGACATGTCACATTGTTTTGGGGGCTTGTTGTCACATTGTTTTGGGGACATGTCACATTGTTTTGGGGGCATGTTGTCACATTGTTTTGGGGACATGTCACATTGTTTTGGGGGCTTGTTGTCACATTGTTTTGGGGGCATGTTGTCACATTGTTTTGGGACATGTTGTCACATTGTTTTGGGGGCATGTTGTCACATTGTTTTGGGACATGTTGTCACATTGTTTTGGGGGCATGTTGTCACATTGTTTTGGGACATGTTGTCACATTGTTTTGGGGGCATGTTGTCACATTGTTTTGGGGGCATGTTGTCACATTGTTTTGGGACATGTTGTCACATTGTTTTGGAGACATGTTGTCACATTGTTTTCGGGACATGTTGTCACATTGTTTTGGGGACATGTTGTCACATTGTTTTGGGGGCTTGTTGTCACATTGTTTTGGGACATGTTGTCACATTGTTTTGGGGGCTTGTTGTCACATTGTTTTGGGACATGTTGTCACATTGTTTTGGGGTCTTGTTGTCACATTGTTTTGGGGACATGTTGTCACATTGTTTTGGGACATGTTGTCTATCCAACTATCCAAATCCTTTTTTTGGTTACAAATAGCTTTACATTCATTCTTTTCTGAATAAATAAGATTTTGGTACTTGCACCCACAAACCTTTGGCTGCTGAACCAGCCTCAAATACAGTCACAGAGGCAGATTACTATTAGTACTGTTTTCTTTAAGTGACTAAGAAGCCATTTTACATAATAAAACATCAATTAAAAATGTGTATATGTTACATTAATATATCATACTGTAATTGTATTAGAATTTATGTTTGTCTGAGCATCCCAGGATAGGTGATGGGGGGGAGGGCACCATACCTGGTGTGTGTGTGGGGGGGGCACCATACCTGGTGTGTGGTGGGTGCTGATTTCTGAGATGAAGTATGTAAATATAAAACTCTTCCCAACCGAAGCCCGGTCACATTGAACAAACGCACAATCAAATGACAAGCACAGACAGTTTAATCTGAGCTGCGGAGCTGACAGGTTGTGTTGTGAAAATGTCGGGAAAGAAGAAACAAGACATTCTGTCTTATTTTCAACCCAATGTGAGTTTTCACATTGGGAGTGAATTTTCACATGAAATTAGGCAACTCCTGTAAAGTTTGCGACTGGAGAGTGAAGGAATACTGTATATACCATCAGAAGTACCCATAATGCATTTTGATAGCCTTATAAACCCCTTGGATTGTTATTTTTGTAATCATTTTTGATATTTCAGACGTGTGACGTTTGTTTCGATGTGAGACATTTCTGTGTACACCAGTTAGTTAAACTTTGCCAAGACCAAATACGTTATACAAACCGAAGGACAATCCAGGCACTCCAAATATAGAAATATAATCACGAGGAAGAAAAAATTCTTAAAAAGCCTTTATTGTAGTGGCTAAATCATTAAAAAAGCCAACATGTTTCGACCACTGTAGGTCTTCTTCAGGGCTTTAAACATAAACAACGCGGGTGTGGCCTCACCTATATAATAGCAACAGCCAATGGGAGGCAGGCACATGACCTGGATAATCACATAACAGGTTGAAAATAATGAAAAATATATATGTATATGTATATATATATATATATATATAAATATACATATATATAATTAAACCGAATAACATGAGAATAGATTACACAGAAATACAACATGTACATCATACATAGGGAATAGATACCCATATATAAGTTTTTCATAGGCTGTGAGAGAAAAGGAGAGCCTACACAGAGAAAAATGACAGAAAACATGTGAAGTCTATATCCTCACTGAGACCAGGATGCTGTAACGCATCCAGCCGATGGATCCAAAAAGCTTCCCTTTGGTTAAGTTTCCGTATTCTGTCACCACCCCTGACCATCGGTTTAATGTGCTCAATGCCCTCTATGCGCAATAATGAATCATTAGCATTGTGGCAAATACGTTATGTCTATTTAAGGGGAAAATTAAGTTTATCAATGAATATCCAAACGTTTGAGTAACAAGTCTGGAAAGGGGACTTGAGCTACCTGCTATCCTTTAAAATAAATACCAGAATCTGAGTTGACTTTATGCCATATCATTTTGAAAACTCATGTTTCTCACCTGACAAATACCTCATTTTGAAACGGAACTCTTAAAATATCTCACACTTGCTAATAACTTCTTTTTCTGAGGTAAAATGACATGTTTCCCCTTTCACTGGAGAAAGTGTGTGTGTGTGTGTGTGGAGGATTGCAGTTCCTCTTCATGCGTTGGACCAATCACAGTCCAGAATCAGACTGTTCATTCACTATTTAAGGACTGCCTCCAGATTCCCGCTGCACATTGCTCTCATCCAGCTCTCATCCCAAGACCCACAATGCCTTTCTCCGTCAGCCGCGTCCTGTGTCTCATCTCTTTAACCGTGCTGGTTTTCCTCTCTGCACAAGGTGAGTGTGTGGCTTTGTATCTGAGTAACTGAGGAGAGACTGTACATACAGGAGGAGATGTACCGAAGCCTGTTGCATTCATCTGGGGAAACAATCAGCCCATTTTTTTGTTTTTTTTTAATTGTTTTTAATGTTATCTTTTCTCATAATTCAGAGAAAATATCTCATACTTCTGAGATAATTATCTCATAATTCTGAGAAAACATAGAAAAAGATAGAAAGAGAAAAAAATCTGTAAGAATTATGAGATGAGCTCATTATCTCAGAATGATGAGAAAAGATTAAATTGAAAAAATAAAAAACCTAGGCTGATTTTTTTTATTTTCCAGGTGAATGCAACATATCTCCAATTGGATTTATAAAGAAATAATTTTCTTTATATATCAGAATTATGAGAAAAGATGTAATTAATGATCTTATTTCTTATTTCTGAAAAAAATCTTCCTTTACATACCAATTAATGTGTGTGTGTGTGTGTGTGTGTGCGCTGCATTACAGGGCATCCTGTGGCTCAGAAGCCGACGGGGGCTAAGCATAAAGCTCCCACATGCTGTACATCAGCCAGAGAGGAAATCGTAACCAAAGGCATCAAAAAATGCGTTGAACAGAAAGAAAACGACACGCACTGTAAAATTCAAGCATACATGTAAGGAAAAGTATACACACAAACACACAAACACACACACACACACACACACACACTCAGTTGTCTCGGTGAGGGACATTGAGCAATCACACTGTAAAATAAAACGCCCTGGATGTGAGAGTAAAGTGTTTTGAGGATTATTTCCTGGACGAGACTTCTATTTCTTCCTAACGAGCGCTGATATCTGCAACTATTACTTTTATCTGTTTTAATTTTCTGTTGTTTTTAACTTGCCAGCAGCTCGCCGCCCAGCAAGTCACTTCTCAAGAAAGAGATTGCTTCTTTCCCTCTCTCTTAATATTTCTCTTTCTTTGCAACCCCACAGTTTCATCACTGTTGATGACAAAAAGCACTGCATGGATCCAACAGCAGACTGGGTCAAAGAAAGAGTGAAGCAGCTAGAGCAAGTAAGTCTGGAATACACACTTTAATGTTAACATTAGTTAAAACATAACAGGGAAATATTGGATATGATTTTAAAGGTCCCATATTATTCAGTTGTCATGATTTTGTTTTCAAATCTACTATAGCTCAGGATAAGTTTAATGTTCTTCATGATGTTTTGTAAATAAATGTAGTTTAGTTAAAAGGGAATTTATTGAAGGAATCTGAAGACTAAATATTCACAATACTGGACTCTGATTGGCCGACAGCAGCAGCTCCTCTAATTCAAATGAGTGGAGGCTTTCCACTGTCCTGACTGGGCGGATTTCAGTAATTCTTTACTGAGGGAGCCAATCAGGATCAAGTGCAGTTGTGATGCGTTGGCTGATTAGTCTGAAACTGCCTGGGAAAAAAAGGATGGATTTTTGAAAATGCAATAACTTTAAATTGAACCATTCGAAGAAATTTCAACCATAACTTCATATAATCAGAGGGAAATCTGAATTCTGATAATATGGGACGTTTAAATTTCCACAGATGAACTTACACTGTTTCTCTCCTCCAGAGCGGACCAAAATGCATACCCTTCCGCCGCCAGTGAAAGGCCTCCACTTCCACAGCCACAGCCAAGACGACGCATCGCCACCGTCTGACCAGAAACCTTCACAATTATCTAATTATTACTTAAAGCACTGTTTTTTTGTTAGCTATTATAAGATAGAGCACATGAATATCAAAATAAAATGTAATAAATACAAAAGTGAATGTGTCTCTCTCCTCTTGTGTGGACATGAGCTTAAAATGAAGACCTTCAAGACCGCAGTGGCTTTAGAGCTGTTACTGTAACAGAAGAACGGTGATGTCACTTCTCTTGACCAATACTGACCTTGCTGCCTCAGTTCTGCCCAAGAGTTTCATCATTGTTCCTATGAAATGTAACATGTGTGTCAACATTACAGTAAAATATCAGAAAATAACAGACTGGAGAGCAAAAAGTGAAATTCCACTGAATGTACATAATACTACTCTAAATTGGAAATCATTACATACCTTCTCTACAACTAGCCTAAATGAACTTGACAAAGTTCTGATACTGTAGAATCCAGTAAAATATTAACAGAAAACTAATTTTACAAAAACACAATAAACACAATAATACAAATCAGTTAAACCTGTCATTAAACTTTCAACTGCAAACAACCATCTCAAATTCACATCTATTTTCGTTACTATCTCATAAAAGACTTGCAGCCCAACTTCCCTGTACTATATTTAGTGATTGATTGAATATTTTGCTGTCTGGCTAAACAAAGCTCCTGTTATTAGCCTACACTGCATCGCAAGGGAACTATGTCAGCTACTTAGCTAGTAGTGTTACTGTAACTGCAGCTTCTACCACTTATCTGCAGATGAAGCAACTAAATTAGTGTAAATGCACAATTATTTGAAATGCCACTGCAATGGTTAACTGTTAAAACCATCATTAAGACCATCATTACAAACGCATCATTACACCCCCGAGGGGTGTTTTCTCTTTGGCGGAGTGTCACGGGGATGCCCGATGCCCTATATTAACATACACCGCCAAACATTACCTGCATTAACTTTCATTTCTTTATCATAGATTACATCTTGGCGCCACTAAGAGATGTTAGTTAAGTGTTACTGTGTTTTGGTTTTGATTGTTAGATTTTCGCATTTTCATTGTAGTCTGTGTCTCACTGCAGTGTTCCAGCCATACTAGGAGGCCTACCGGCATTGGCGTTATTTAACATTCCCGCCTACATTGTTGACGTAATTCCTCAATCTTTACACATTATATAATTCATTCAAAAGTTAAATAAAGAAGCGGAGACATTTCATTATTTATCATGTTTAATGAAACAGTTTGCAAATTACTCTTACCCCATGTATTTTTCTTCTCCTGCACTTGGCAGTTCTAGTTTTAGACCCAGAGTGCGAAACTGAGGCGGAGGAGTCCAACCTCATTTGTAGAGAGGGGTGGCAGTGGAATGTGCCAAGTGTGGTTGAGTAGAGGGGGGTCCAAATTGATAAAAGTATACATCTATTTTTTTATGCATCAGACTGATGATAGGGTCATTGCAATTTATTATGTGTGTCACATAGTTATATCAATGTAATAATAATTGTATTGAATCAGACCCTTGATGTATTGTTGCATTAATTGAAGACTAATTATGTTTTGTCTTCATAGGAGGGGCTTAGAGTATATAGGAGGCCAGCACCCATGGGTGCCCGCTCACTCTGCCTCGTTCCAGCCAGGAATTGGGACCAGGACTGCTGGCCTAATAGCATAGGGCCCACGTCAGGGGCTTAGCCTATGTTTTGGTTTATAGCTTAGTTCTGCCTTTGTTATTTTTGGAGTTTTCTTGATTTATTATCTATTTCTTTATTTTTCTTTTCAAAACATTTTGAGTATTTTTCATTTTTGTGTTTTTTTACAACTCATCTTGTAAATACTCCTGGTTTCTCCACAATAAATCCCACGTGGTGATATTGAAGCCTGCCTCAGCCTGTGCCTTCCTCTTCTACCCACTCGCCATCCTAACACTTGGTGTCAGAAGTAACGGGTCTTGTTGGGATGCCTCCGAAGAAGAAGCAGCAGCAGCAGCAGATGGGGCCAGAGGCTGATGATGGAGCTGCTGGGAGTCCACTGGAAGAAGGCCTCCATTCCACCGTCAACACAGAGGTCGCTGCTGAGTCTACCCTCACAACCCTGGCAAGAATGTTTGAAAGTTTTATGCATCTCCAAATGGAGAGAGACAAGAGGCAAGGCAAAGAGGCTGCAAAGCAGGAGCAGAAATTCAGTGTGCTTAACCACCAGATTACTCAGCTCCAGTTGGACCTAGAGTCGGCGAGGGCTGGTTGGCCTGCTCCACGGACAGGAACCAGCTGGGGAACCCAAATTGGTGAGGCTAGAAGACACTGATGATATTGAACATTTCCTGACTACATTTGAGCGTCTGGCAGCAGTCTACAACTGGCCATGTCAAGAGTGGGCCATCCGCCTCATCCCGCTGTTGACTGGTAGGCCCAGGAGTGCCTTTGTTGCCATGGACGCCACCCAAGCTGTGAACTATGACATGTTGAAAGATGCAGTGTTGATAAAGTATGAAATCAACAGAGATACGTACCGTCAGCGGTTCCGCTCCCTTGACGCCCCGCTCGAAGAGTCTCCTCAGGAACTGTACACCCGCCTCAAAGACTTATTCTGCAAATGGGTGGAGTATGAGGCCTGCACCAAGGAGCAACTGATGGAGAAGCTGGTCCTGGAACAGTATCTCAGAGTGTTGTTCCCGGAAGTGAGAGCCTGGGTCAGAGAGCACAACCCAGGGACTGCCGCAGATGCTGCCAAGCTGGTTGACACATACGTGACTGCTCACCGAGGATCAGGGGCCTATCGCTACGCAGGACAACTACGACAAGCCAGGGGTGAGTCTGTTGGGTTGGGGAAAGGTGGTGGTTCGCAGAAGTACTCTCCCAGTCAGCCCAGGTTCACCAAGCCCCTAGTGGTAGAATCCTCCAAGTATAGGTCTCAGTCAGGCAGTATGTCTCAGTCAGACAGTAAGGCTGAAGTTGTCTGTTATAACTGTGGGGAAGTGGGTCATACTCGTCCAGTCTGTCCTGTCAAAAAGCCTAACGCTACCAGTTTGTGCTATGTCCCCAGACCTGAGGTCATTTCTCTCTCTGAGTCTCCTGAGCCACTAACAGCCACTGTTTTGTTAAATGGCAAGCCTTTGTCTGCACTATTAGACACAGGCTGTGGACAGACACTTGTCCAGGCTGAATTCATTGCCAGGGAGACATGGAATATGGAAGAGACAGTGCCAGTTATCTGTGTTCATGGGCATAGTGTAGATGTCCCTACTGCTGAAGTCTACATCGAGGTTCACAACCAACCTTACCTGATGAAAGTTGGGGTAGCCACTGAGTTACCATATCCTATTTTATTGGGAACAGATCTGCCTATCTTGCTAGACTTGATCCAAGACACAAAAAGGCAGTTGTGTGGAGTTGTGACACGGTCTAAGGCAAGGCAGGGCACCATTCCACCAGTCCCACAGGAAACAGTCTCAGCTGAGGTAGATCCTGTAGTACAGCTCATTACCCCTGTCTTCATTCAGCCAACTCCTGTCATGCCCGTCCCTGCTTCTGTGACCACTGCAACAACAGAGGCAGAGGTTAGTGATAGTCAAGTTGTTGATATGCTTGTTGCTGATGAGTCAGTTGCCCATGCACCAGCTACCAACCCAGACACGTTGCAGTTTTTGCCTTTTTATGAGGAGGTAGATGGGATGCCCACAGTCACACAAGAAGACAGGTGGAGCAGACGTAGAGAGCAAGTGGGGGAAACAATAGCTGAGTCAGTTGACCAGTCAGACCAAGAAATCGAGGCTCCAGAGCTATCTGCTGCAGATGTCCCTTTCCCTGTTGACCTGGCCCAAAAGCAGAGAGAAGATCCCAGCCTGATAGAGTGTTTTAGGCAGGCAGAGGAGGTCACTGGTGGCAGTACTCTTAAGGACTGTTTTGTGCTGGAGAATGGACTGTTGTATAGACAGTCAGAATATGGCAAGCAGCTTGTCCTCCCACGGGTGTGTAGAGGGGAAGTGCTGAGGGTAGGCCATACAATCCCTTGGGCTGGCCATTTAGCCTTCATGAAAACATATATGCGCATAGCCAGGAGATTTTATTGGCCAGGAATGTATACTGAAGTCAAGGAGTACATTAAAACATGCCCAGAATGCCAGCTCACTGCAGGAAAGCAGACAGCCCCTGTACCTCTCATCCCACTCCCTGTCATTAGCACTCCGTTTGAACATATCGGTGTAGACATTGTTGGCCCAGTGGAGAGAAGCCAGTCAGGCAACAAGTTTATTCTGGTAATTTGTGATTACGCTACCAGATATCCTGAAGCTTTTCCCTTGAGAGAGGTGACTGCTAAGCAGATAGCAACAGCAATGCTAAGGTTTTTCTCCCAGGTAGGCATCCCCAAGGAGGTGCTCACAGACCAGGGCCCAAATTTCATGAGTCGAACACTCTCCCAAGTTTATCAGCTGTTAGGGATAAAAAGGGTGAGAACCACCCCTTACCACCCTCAGACTGATGGCTTGGTCGAGCGTTTTAATCAAACCCTCAAAGGCATGCTGAGGAAGTTTGTTTCAGACACTGGCAAAGACTGGGACAAGTGGCTGCCGTTCTTGCTTTTTGCATATCGTGAGGTTCCACAAAGCTCTACTGGTTTTTCACCCTTTGAGCTCCTTTATGCCCATCAGGTCAGAGGTCCCCTGGATGTGCTGAGAGAGACCTGGGAGGAGTCGGACAAGCCCCAGAGTATGAACATAATTTCCTATGTCCTGAAAATGAGAGAGCGGCTCATGAACACCACAGCCTTGGCCAGAGAGAACCTGCTGAAATCGCAAGCAAGACAAAAAGTGGTATGATCGTTCAGCCCGGAAGAGGAGCTTGGAACCTGGTGAGGAAGCCCTGTTGCTTTTGCCAACGTCAGACCACAAGCTGTTGGCGAAGTGGCAGGGCCCTTATCAGGTCAAGCAGAAGATGGGTCCGGTGACCTACCAGGTATACATACCGGACCGAAAGAAGCCCCTTCAGACCTTCCACATTAACATGCTGAAGAAATGGCACCCTCGCAATGTCCCTGCAGCGCCTGCAGTCCATGCTCTCTTTATTCGCGCTGTACAGGAAGAGGAGGAGCCTGTGGAACAGTATCTGCCTTGTCAAGAGGAGGGTAAGAGACTTGATTTAGACCATCTAGCAGATGAGAGGAGAAAAGAGCTCCTTCAGATCTTTCCACTTCACCTCTTTGTTGAGTCCCCAGGCAAAACCAATGTTACGTACCATCACATCACCCTGAAGGATCCAACACCCCTCCGGCAGCCAGTGTACAGAGTCCCGGAGTGCCTGTTGCCTGTGTTGAAAAAAGAGCTGGAGATGATGAGAGAGCTGGGGGTGATCGAGCCTTCCTCCAGTGAGTGGAGCAGCCCAATCATCCTTGTCCCTAAGAAGGATGGCACACTGAGGTTCTGCCTGGACTTCAGGAAAGTCAATGGGGTCAATAAGTTCGACCTGTATCCCATGCCCAGGGTGGATGACCTGGTGGAGAGGCTGGGCAGTGCCAGCTTCATCAGTACCCTTGACCTGTGTAAAGGCTACTGGCAGGTTCCCCTTACTGAGGAGAGCAAAGTAATCACGGCCTTCAGAACCCCCTTTGGTCATTTTCAGTTCACTGTCCTACCATTTGGTCTTCATGGGGCTCCAGCAACATTTCAGAAAATGATGGACAAAATCCTGGGGGGCACTGAATCCTTCGCTGCAGCATACCTAGATGACATTGTCGTGTACAGTGGTAGCTGGGAGGAACACCTGTGTCATCTAAAGGAGGTGTTGTCACGCATCAAAGAAGCTGGACTGACAATTCGCCCTGACAAGTGCTCCCTGGCAAGAGAGGAGGTCCAGTACCTAGGATTTGTGCTGGGAAAAGGTATGATCCGGCCTCAAGTGGGGAAAGTGGAAGCTATCAGGTCAGCTGAATGCCCCAGGACCAAGTCCCAAGTGAAGTCCTTTATGGGCCTTGTTGGTTGGTACAGCCGTTTCATCCCCAACTTGTCAGCACAGGCAGTGGCCCTGTTGAACCTCACCAAAAAGAACCAGCCCAACAAGGTGCGGTGGACCAAGGATTGTGAGGCAGCATTTCAACGCTTAAAAAATTGTCTGTGCACTGAACCACTTCTTAAGAGCCCTGACTTCAACCAGACCTTTACAGTTCAAACAGATGCCTCTGAGTTTGGAATTGGAGCGGGACTGTTGCAGGGAGAACCAGAGAACCTCCAGCCGGTTGCCTACATAAGCAGAAAGCTTAAACCACATGAACTTAGGTACTCAGTTGTGGAGAAAGAATGCCTGGCCATCAAGTGGTCCCTGGACTCTCTACGATATTACCTGCTGGGAAGGCAGTTCTTCCTAGAGACTGACCACCGGGCATTGTCATGGCTGAAGACCATGAAAGATACCAACTCCAGGATCACAAGGTGGTTCCTTGCCTTGCAACCCTTCGACTTTGAGGTGCGGTACAGGAAGGGTAAGGAGAACTGTACTGCTGACTATCTCTCCAGGACGCCACAAGTGTCGTCTCCAGAAGGGGGGGGGGGAATGTCACGGGGATGCCCGATGCCCTATATTAACATACACCGCCAAACATTACCTGCATTAACTTTCATTTCTTTATCATAGATTACATCTTGGCGCCACTAAGAGATGTTAGTTAAGTGTTACTGTGTTTTGGTTTTGATTGTTAGATTCTCGCATTTTCATTGTAGTCTGTGTCTCACTGCAGTGTTCCAGCCATACTGGGAGGCCTACCGGCATTGGCGTTATTTAACATTCCCGCCTGCATTGTTGACGTAATTCCGCAATCTTTACACATTATATAATTCATTCAAAAGTTAAATAAAGAAGCGGAGACATTTCATTATTTATCATGTTTAATGAAACAGTTTGCAAATTACTCTTACCCCGTGTATTTTTCTTCTCCTGCACTTGGCAGTTCCAGTTTTAGACCCAGAGTGCGAAACTGAGGCGGAGGAGTCCAACCTCATTTGTAGAGAGGGGTGGCAGTGGAATGTGCCAAGTGTGGTTGAGTAGAGGGGGGTCCAAATTGATAAAAGTATACATCTATTTTTTATGCATCAGACTGATGATAGGGTCATTGCAATTTATTATGTGTGTCACATAGTTATATCAATGTAATAATAATTGTATTGAATCAGACCCTTGATGTATTGTTGCATTAATTGAAGACTAATTATGTTTTGTCTTCATAGGAGGGGCTTAGAGTATATAGGAGGCCAGCACCCATGGGTGCCCGCTCACTCTGCCTCGCTCCAGCCAGGAATTGGGACCAGGACTGCTGGCCTAATAGCATAGGGCCCACGTCAGGGGCTTAGCCTATGTTTTGGTTTATAGCTTAGTTCTGCCTTTGTTATTTTTGTAGTTTTCTTGATTCATTATCTATGTCTTTATTTTTCTTTTCAAAACATTTTGAGTATTTTTCATTTTTGTGTTTTTTTACAACTCATCTTGTAAATACTCCTGGTTTCTCCACAATAAATCCCACGTGGTGATATTGAAGCCTGCCTCAGCCTGTGCCTTCCTCTTCTACCCACTCGCCATCCTAACACGGAGCCATACTGCATCATCACCAGTAACGTTGCTCTTGCACTTGACTTCTAGGGTCCGCTTGTAATTGTCACCGGCATACGCCGAAACTGGCCCGCCGGCTGGGCTCTACTCCTGAATGGTTGTTATGGAGCATGTGACGCACCCTCGCTGGGTGCCTACATCAAGCCCGAGCGCCCCGGAGTTACTGTAATAACAAGTGACTACCTACCTGAGCATCATTTTTTGGGGGGCCTCAGCCAATAAGATCTATCTCTTGCTGGGGCGGGGGGGTGGGGGGCTCCACAGAGTCAGTGCTTTTGATTGGTTTTATGATCACATTTTAAGAAATGTTTTTTTTTTTTCCACTGTAGAAAAAAATAAATAAAGGATGCGTGAATACAGCAGTGCATGTATTCTGAAGTTACAAGACGGATGACTGTCTTTTTAAATCACTATATTCAGATTAACTCAAAGATAATATGACACACCACTGCAACATATTTATCTAACGTTACAGTCAATCAAACAACAATAGATACATACTGTTTATATATGTACTGTGTATGTCTTGCGCTGTTGCTTTACACTGTTACTAGGACTTTTCCATGACTTTTAAGGTATTTTGGTGAAATTCAAGGATTCAAAATTGCCATGTTTTGAGTTAAGACGTGATATTGGTCAGAATTAGACATCAGAGGCCTCATGTTTTCCTCCTGATCTTGTCGAATCAAGAAATCCTGGTGAAATAATTTGTTTTATTTCATTAATTTTAAAACTGCTGCTGTATCAACACAAATCTCCATCACAGAGTTTTTCCTCAGGAGGTGAAGTGTTGATCCTAGGATGGAGAGAGCTGAGGCATGTTGATGAATTTGGGTGCTGTAGTTTAAGAAAACATCAAGTACTTTCAAGACCAACCATTCATTCTCAAAAACATTTGAAGCTTTATTTTATTTTTCTCAAATCCACAAACTTTCAAGGATTTTCCAGGCCCGTGGGAACTCTGGTATAACTGAATTTAATATAATAATAATATAATCATTTAATATGTCGATGCACCAACTTCACCAAGACAAATTCCTGCACATTGATTGGACTTGGTGAATACAATGATTCCTCAGTTCAGAAAACGATGAATATTCTTAGAAAGACACAGCTGTTTTCTTTGACATGCATAAAGAAAACTGTGAGGGAATTATTGTAATTAAATAATAATGAAATAATAATTAGATAATTGTTGGTGAAGGTTTCTGGTCAGACGGTGGCGATGCGTCGTCTTGGCTGTGGCTGTGGAAGTGGAGGCCTTTCACTGGCGGAAGGGTATGCATTTTGGTCCGCTCTGGAGGAGAGAAACAGTGTAAGTTCATCTGTGGAAATTTAAACGTCCCATATTATCAGAATTCAGATTTCCCTCTGTTTATATGAAGTTATGGTTGAAATTTCTTCGAATGGTTCAATTTAAAGTTATTGCATTTTCAAAAATCCATCCTTTTTTTCCCAGGCAGTTTCAGACTAACCAGTCAACGCATCACAACTGCACTTGATCCTGATTGGCTCCCTCAGTAAAGAATTACTGAAATCCGCCCAGTCAGGACAGTTTGCAGCATTTGAAGTGGAAAGCCTCCACTCATTTGAATTAGAGGAGCTGCTGCTGTCGGCCAATCAGAGTCCAGTATTGTGAATATTTAGTCTTCAGATTCCTTCAATAAATTCCCTTTTAACTAAACTACATTTATTTACAAAACATCATGAAGAACATTAAACTTATCCTGAGCTATAGTAGATTTGAAAACAAAATCATGACAACTGAATAATATGGGACCTTTAAAATCATACCCAATATTTCCCTGTTATGTTTTAACTAATGTTAACATTAAAGTGTGTATTCCAGACTTACTTCCTCTAGCTGCTCCACTCTTTCTCTGACCCAGTCTGCTGTTGGATCCATGCAGTGCTTTTCCTTATCAACAGTGATGAAACTGTGGGGTTGCAAAGAAAGAGAAATATTAAGAGAGAGGGAAAGAAGCGATCTCTTTCTTGAGAAGTGACTTGCTGGGCGGCGAGCTGCTGTTGTGAAAGAGGAATTCCACTGAATTTTAACAAAAGTGATTCCTGTGTCCTCAGTGCTAACTCTTCTGGGTAAAAGGGAGATTTTCTCATCATAAAGGTCCACAAAATCCCATTCACTGACTAGTAACACTTCCAGAAAATGACATCACAGGTTTAAAGGATAATACTGGTGTGGTTTTTTTTTTTGCTGGTTTCTGCACACAGTCAGCATAGTTCAGTAAGTCAGATTTAGTTTATATAGCACTTTTTGAAACAAGAGTTGTGTGCCTTACAAAAGGAAATAAAACAAAAGGCAAGTTAAAAACAACAGAAAATTAAAACAGATAAAAGTAATAGTTGCAGATATCAGCGCTCGTTAGGAAGAAATAGAAGTCTCGTCCAGGAAATAATCCTCAAAACACTTTACTCTCACATCCAGGGCGTTTTATTTTACAGTGTGATTGCTCAATGTCCCTCACCGAGACAACTGAGTGTGTGTGTGTGTGTCTGTGTGTGTGTGTTTGTGTGTATACTTTTCCTTACATGTATGCATGAGTTCTACAGGGCGTGTCGTTTATTTTCTGTTCAACGCATTTATTGATGTCTTCGGTTATGGTGTCATTTTTGGTTGATGTACAGCATCTGGGAGCTTTATGGCTAGCCCTCGACGGCTTGTGAGCCACAGGATGCCCTGTAATGCAGCGCACGCACACACACACACACACACACACACACACACACCCACACACACATTAATTGGTATGTAAAGGAAGATTTTTTTCAGAAATAAGAAATAAGATCATTAATTACATCTTTTCTCATAATTCTGATATATAAAGAAAATTATTTCTTTATAAATCCAATTGGAGATATGTTGCATTCACCTGGAAAATAAAAAAAAATCAGCCTAGGTTTTTTATTTTTTCAAATTAATCTTTTCTCATAATTCTGAGATAATGAGCTCATCTCATAATTCTTACAGATTTTTTTCTCTTTCTATCTTTTTCTATGTTTTCTCAGAATTATGAGATAATTATCTCAGAAGTAGGATAAATTTTCTCTGAATTATGAGAAAAGATAACATTAAAAACAATAAAAAAAAAAAAAAAAAATGGGCTGATTGTTTCCCCAGATGAATGCAACAGGCTTCGGTACATCTCCTCCTGTATGTACAGTCTCTCCTCAGTTACTCAGATACAAAGCCACACACTCACCTTGTGCAGAGAGGAAAACCAGCACGGTTAAAGAGATGAGACACAGGACGCGGCTGACGGAGAAAGGCATTGTGGGTCTTGGGATGAGAGCTGGATGAGAGCAATGTGCAGCGGGAATCTGGAGGCAGTCCTTAAATAGTGAATGAACAGCCTGATTCTGGACTGTGATTGGTCCAACGCATGAAGAGGAACTGCAATCCTTCACACACACACACACACACACACAGACACACACACACATACACATTCTCCAGTGAAAGAGGAAACATGTCAGTTCACCTCAGAAAAAGAAGTTATTAGCAAGTGTGAGATATTTTAAGTTCCTCAAAATGAGGTATTTGTCAGTTGAGAAACATGAGTTTTCAAATAATATGGCATAAAGTCAACTCAGATTCTGGTATTTATTTTAAAGGATAGCAGGTAGCTCAAGTCCCCTTTACAGACTCGTTACTCAAACGTTTGGATATTCATTGATAAACTTAATTTTCCCCTTAAATAGACATAACGTATTTGCCACAATGCTAATGATTCATTATTGCACATAGAGGGCATTGAGCACATTAAACCGTTGGTCAGGGGTGGGGCAGAATACGGAAACTTAACCAAAGGGAAGCTTTTGGTTAGAAGAAAAAAAATTGGAAAAAATGCTATTCTCAAAAACGGTTCTTATATATTTTCTTAACTTTCTTCTTATGTTTCTTCCTAAGAAAAAAACTTATGAATAAATGGTATTCTTGAAATGAAAGTTCTCAAATTTGTTTTTGATTTTTTTCTGTCCTGTCTTAAAATTCCTACAGTGAAAAGGTAAGCCTCTAATATCATATATTTAACCAAATTTTAGACAAGTAGGTTATAGTTCAAAGTCTTCATAGGTTCCCCTACACCTAACATTAAGATTAACATTTATTGTAAAGCTTTATTTGGTGTAGGGCCAAGTGCCTCTGTGTCATGTTTATTGAAAATAAGCTAGTAAATTTTACAGTTACCAACAGCAACCAATGTTTAAATCTTTGCCCTAGTTGCCCTAAATAGGTTTTTCCCCAATTGTTTTGTAGATGGAAGCACTTTGGGTTTCCTCCTAGCCTCAATGGCAGTAAGCCTAAAGTTTATTAACCAGAATTCATTCAGGCCCTATTTTGAGAAGTTCTCAAGTTGGAAAATGAAAGAAATTCATAAGAAATGAGACTGTTACTAAGAAAATACTGAGGAATTGCACTTAAGAGCCTTCTTAAGAACTTCCCAAAATGTCCTCTTATGTCATTTCTTAAGAACTATCTTGAGAACACATTGGTGAATCCGGCCCCTGGTTATTATCTTGTTAATGTGTTTTCTTCATATTTAGAAAAACACTGCTTCATCTTGAAACTGTGCACCTGTTGATTGATCACACGTGAGTAGGTCTAATTTATGTTACGATATGTGCAATATTCTTATTTCCACATTACAGTAGGCTTTTGGTGACATTATGTAGCCTAAACCTGTTTACTCATGCTAGAATAAAAATCCTGCTGTAGAAAAAAGGATGAGGACGAAGATGAACTTGTTGGAGCTGTCGCAGCTCTCAGGAACAGGAAGGTGAAGTTGTTCCAGACAGGACCATGGATTAGCAAAATGGTCTTATTTTTTTTAATTTTCTATCAGAAATAAAGTTTACTATATTTATTACTGAATTACCCTCCTGTGTTTTACAAAGGAGAAAAGGAAAATCAAGTCCTTTATAAATGTTGTAGGCTATCTGCCGTTTCTGACCAGGAAAACGATAAATGCCTTCTATTTCCGTTTTTCATTTGTAGATTTTGAAATGGAAAATCAAATCACCATTCATTTTTCATTTTTCAATTTCTGTTTCTGAAAAGCAAATAGAATGACCAAAAAATACACGGACGTTTGGACGCTCTGTCATTGTCAAACTCTAGGAGGGAAATAATAGTAATAGTAAGCTTTACTTTTTTGACAAAAATGTGGAATTGGGTGTTCAGCCTCGATCTTTCAACACCTGAGAAGGATGCATCAGCCTGTCTGCGGTGAATCTACACACACACACACACACAGCAGAGTTTAATTATAAAATATTTATTGATAAACCAAAACAGCACTTCCATATATTATACTACATTCTCATCTTATGTACACAAGCCATTCATAAAACAAGGTCAAAGGTCAGACTCTGTTCACTCACACAAAGCCCAGCCTGAGTTGGTTGAACCAAAATGTCCGCCTTCAGACCCGCTCTTGGACAAAATGTATCTTCTGCCCTCTACAGGACACAGGCAGTAACTTCAATTTAGGTTGAAATTGAGATTTTGGGATGAGAGGATACAGAATAACCTCTTCTTCAAAAGATCCTCTTACAAGTCATTAGGATTGGCATTAAAAAATATACAGTATTTACAGCCATTTTTCTCAGTTTCACACTCGGAGCGGTTACTGCTTTTTCCCTTGCTGGGACTTCTGTTGTCGCGTTGTTCCCCAACAAATTATCGAGTGTTTTAAGTGCAGAGCAACAGCATCACTGCATTACAGAAACAGCGGTCACAGTGTAGGCAGTTCATGGTTTGGTGTCACTGCCTGCTTGGCTGGAAGGAGGCTCCAACAGGTCCTTGAACCCCAGTTTCTCCAGCGGCTCCTTGGCCATCAGCTGACTGGAAGGGGACACAGTATTAGAACATGACAGTATACGTGTCTATGGTGTAAGTGTATGACAGCATTTAAGTGTCACAGCTAAGACTGGGCTCTAGCCTGGAAAAGCCTTTGGATGGGATCATTTTATTATCAAGGTTCACTTTTTTTTTAAAATTAAACCCAAAGGTAAACTGGTATTGCAGTCAGGTAAATTCAGCCAGCTCTAGAGTTAAAAACAAAATACACAATAATAAATAGGGCTGCAACTAACGATTATTTTCATTGTCGATTAATCTGTCGATTATTTTCTCGATTAATCGATTAGTTGTTTGGTCTATAAAATGTCAGAAAATGGTGAAAAATGTCGATCAGTGTTTCCCAAAGCCCAAGATGACGTCCTCAAATGTCTTGTTTTGTCCACAACCCAAAGATATTCAGTTTACTGTCATAGAGGAGTAAAGAAACCAGAAAATATTCACATTTAAGAAGCTGGAATCAGAGAATTTTGACTTATTTTTCTTAAAAACCGATTAATTAATTATCAAAATAGTAGGCGATTAATTTAATAGTTGACAACTAATCGATTAATCGTTGCAGCTCTAATAATAAATACACAATACATGACACTCCACATATAATTCAATACAATATGGACAGGCGTTTAAAAAATGTAAAATAACAACATGAAAAGTTCAGCATAAAGTGCAGAAAGCTAAGAAATAAGCTATCTTTTATTCAACAGTGTCATAGCTGCCAGTGCAAAGGCATCCCTGACCAGCTGTAATGATAATGGATACTGTAGCTTTCGTGCACAGCAGGCTATAAAGTTTGAAGTGTGGCTCTTACTTGTCCATCCGGCACTGCAGGTAGTCTTTGGACTGCAGGCGGCACTTGGCGTTGTCAAATCTGTTGTCTCTCAGGCATCTCATGAACGTCTCCTTGAAGGCTTTGCACTCTCCTGAAACAAGCAGCAGGCAGCCAGAGAGCGGGTCAACTCAGACAGGAAATCAGCCATGAAGGTTTATAATGTAGAAAAGGTTTGACATGATGGAGATAGTGTTTGAGTTCACTTTAAAAATATAAACCAGTAGGAAAACACTCTTTGTCCACCAGACACAGAAGCTAGTACATCCTTTTGTTTCCATCCAGCTAGATCTCTAGAATAAAATATTATTCATGACCAAGTAATGGGTGAATATCTTCCAAAGTGGCTGTTAAATTTGACAAACTTTACAGCCAAAATTACAACAATTTGGTTGGTGGTAATTCCCCACTCTGGTTATAAAGTCAAACCTTACAAGTAAGTCTTCTTTACAGCTGGCAGTGTGGCAGTTGTCCAACTAGCTGACACGCAAATGGAAGATTATCTGGGTTTGATAGGTTCCGTGGTTTTTTGGAAAAACTTCGCGCTAAACTCCATTCAAAAATGTGGCAATTTAACGTGGTCGCACTTACAAACATTGCAGAAACTGATTTAAGACCTTTTACGCAATCGATTGAAGTCACTCTTATATTCGGCATTCATCGAATACTGTAAACAGCACTTGTTCCAGTAGAGTTTCTACTTTTGGAATTGGTTCGCCTGATACTCCCACAGCACAATCATCTTTCTCCACCAAAATACACCGTGTAATGTGAACCAGTAAGTGCTGCTTGGTGGATTATATGTATGCCGAATTGAAGGGCTGCTCCTATCTTTTCGGAAAAGGTCTTGATTCACATTTCATATCTCTTTGCCGATAAATTACATTAAGCTGTCAGATTTTTGAATGGAGTTTGGTGTATGTCTTCTGCATACGAGTTCGAACTGCGTGTATCAAGGCTACAATGTTACCAGCCAGGACAAACACGCATGTCTGTGTCTTAACTCACCGAAATGATCCAGAGGGAAAGCTCCTTTGTCGGGAGCCCGAGGCTTAAAAGTCTTAGATCCGAAATTCATGGCTGTAGACATTTCTGCGTTTAAAGAGTTTGATTTAATAAACTCTGCAAGTCCTCTGTGCGAGACAGTTGCTGTGCCCCCGATGTCGCCTAAATATGACGTTTTGTTTTGGGGCCGTCTGATTGGACAGGCGTTAGTAGTCGATGGAAACGACGCATCGATCATAATTTCGATAATCTCCTAATAACCTAATCATTTTAATGAGAAACGATGAATTACACTCAGCAATTTAAAGAGCCTAAAATAATTACCAATGTCACTTCTTTCTTTATAAACAAGTTGGCCTCTGGAAAAACTCAAAATGTCGATGCACGCCACATTTATCCCTTATGATAAAGATCTAGTAAAGAAGGAGTAATCCTAGGCTAGAAAAAATAAAAGGATACTATATAAATATCACAGTAAAAGTACAGGTCCGTATAGAAATATTATGCATTATAGTGATACCATAAGAGATACAAATATCATTAACGACAAAGAAACCACTAGGTTATAAACTTACTATTGAGTACCACAGACACACTATAGGAATATTGTAGTGATATAGGAGATTTAAAAAAATACCTTAAAGTACAATAAGGTCACTATATACTCACTATGTAGTAGGCATACCACAGACACTCTATAGGAATATTATAGCAATATTATAGTGATACCTAAATGGATTTAAAAAAATACCATGAAGTACAGTTAGGTCACTAAACTCACTGTTCGGATTCGGTACCACTGGCAGATTATAGGAATATTATAAGGAATATTATGATTTTTGTTTTGTTAGGGCTCGAGAGATACTGTATCTATTTGTGATGGCTTCATTTGAACATAGAAACACAGTGAGCTGCTGGACAGGATCCAGGTAGAAGTGGGATGTGAGCTAAATGATTTTTAAACTATTTTAGATATTTGTTTATCTGCCTTTACACATACAGAGGGTTTATTAGGGGAAGCGCAAGTGTGTTGAGGTAAACCACCGCTGGATGTCTCACTTTGACAGCAGAAGAGTGGAGAGAGGAGACAGACAGGCAGGCAGGGAGGAGGAAGAGGAGGAGGAGGAGGAGGAGGTGATGGCAACACGGGCTCGAGATTATGCAGTCAGCGAGACCCGGTAATAGAGCTATCAGAGAGAGAGAGAGATAGATAGAGAGAGAGAGAGAGTGAGAGAGAGAGAGAGAGAGAGAGAGAAATTTCAGATTCAGTCTAGTCCCGTCTGCATTTTTTTTCTTTCTTTCTCTCATTCCAGACTATAGGTGAGAAGGAATCGGTAGTGTTCGGGAGTCTGAGGCTGGACCGGTAAAGTCACCATGGCCCAGGAACCGGAGGGGGAGAACCGGCTCCTGCAAGACGTGCTGGTGAGACCCGGCAACGATACATGCGCGGACTGCGGCAATCCAGGTAGGAGAGACATATGCAACTGCAACCAGTAAAGCCCTCCGAGCCGTGCCGTGCCGTGCCGTGCCGTGCAGTGCCGGCCGGCTCTGATGCATGCGCTTGCTGCTGCAGTTGTGCATGTGAGCGATGCATGCGTCCAAGATAAGAGCTTCAAAAACCAACAGGCAGGAATCTGATGACAGTCCTCCTGCTGGATGAATTCAGATGCTGGTGTGATGTCAAAGGCCTGGTGGCAATACATGAAACCTCAGAAAAAGCCTCACTGCTGTGTTTCTGAATCCAGTCTGGAAAGGCAGTGTTACAGATTACACACCTTTTAGGATCAGAAGACAGACTGGACTCTGGACTCTGTGGAGAGCCATAAACACTCCCATGTCTTACCTGTCATGGTGTGTGTGTGTGTGTGTGTGTGTGTGTGTGTGTGTGTAGACAAACATGTCAAGCCACTCGATACAGCCTGACCTGTATGTTGAGTCAGCCAGCTGTCCTCACCACCTTAGTTGTTGTGGTATGTATGCTGTGTGTGTGTGTGTGTGTGTGTGTGTGTGTGTGTCCACGGAGTGTGATTGTCGGTGTTGTGGTCTGGTGTCATCATGTTCGACACAGTCAGCACCCTCCATGTGGCTCGGTGGGTAATTATTAAGTGTGTGTTTCTGTGTGTTTTCATCTGTGGAGTCAAGTGATTCTTTTTTTTTGTTTTTCCTCTACTAGTCCCCTCTATTTCCAAATGACATGTTAAGTGACTCTATTAAATTAATTATAAATTTCACCCAGGTCACTCAAATATTATTTTACCACTTCTGCATTACAGAGTGACTTCATTCCTTTCTTTGCCTCTCCCATCCTCTCTCCTCGCTCTCTTCCCCCTCCATCCTGTCTTTCCTTCCCCCCTCCATCCTTTTTCTTCCATCTCCTCTCTCTTCCTTCTCCATCTTCTCTCTCTTTTCCCCTCAATTCTCTTTCTCTTCCCCCTCTATCCCCTCTCTTTCCCCCCTCCATCCTGTTTCCATCTCCCTTTCCTGTCCATCTCCTCTCTTTCCCTTCCATCCCCTCTCTTCACCTCAATCTCCTCTCTCTTTTCCCCCTCCAGCCCCTCTCTCTTTCCCCCTCCATCACTTCTCTCTTCCCCATCCATCCCCTCTCTTTTCCCCATCTCTCATCCCCTTCCATCCTGTCTCTCTTCCCCCTCCATCTCCTGTCTCTTTCCCCTCCATTCGGTCTCTCTTTTCCCCCTTCATACCCTCTATTTTCCCCCTTTATCCCCTCTCTGTTCCCCCTCCATCTCCCCTCTCTTTCCCCTCCACCCTCTCCCTCTTCCCCTCTCTCTCCCCGCTCCTTTCTTTGTACTGAAATGGTAATAAACCAGTGAGTGTGTTTGGAGGCTCCAGTATGGGACGAACGCCCAGTGCTTGGAGCCGAGCCCACCCAGGATGCCTGTTCCTTGGCCCTGGATTCGGCTCCTCTGAGGACTGGCTGTAGCGGAGCGGGTCTGGAGCCAACGCCGCTCTCGCAAAATAAGATGGTTTTGTCTGAGGCGATGGATGCTTCAAGAGGGATTTCTCTTTGACCGACGGGTGTTTTGAGTCCTGTAATCTGGTTTTGGAATGCCAGAGAGAGGGGTTTGATCATGGTTGGTCATGTGTGTGTTGGCTAGCTTCTTTAAAGTTGTAATCCGTGACATTTTCATGTAAATAAATGTCAGTTTTTCAGTGATTGAACCTATGTCCAGTTCATAAAAGCTTTTCCATTTACTGTTCTAAACAGCCGGTGTCTGGTAGCTCTTTCCTGGGAAAAAACCCTCTGCTGCACATGAAGTGATGCGTTTTACGTTTCTGGTTTGTTTGGAATAAATCGAAGAAGAAGAACTGGGTAGTTAGTATGGGCAGTGATAGCCACCATGGCTGAACAGACAAAGAAAAGAGCCCCACACTGTTTGATTGACAGGTGATCTGTGGGAAGTGCAGTGCAGAAACACCACAGTAATGAGCGCTTAGCACCAAAGATGGAGACAGTGTAAAAAAAACAAGGCTCTTGCAGATTACCCCTTTAAAGATTTACAGCACTGAGACTATGATATCACATACTACATCCATCTGAGGAGTCATCACTTCACTGCAGGGGCATCAATTCACTAAACCCTAAGGTATGGCAATGTAATATCATTTGCCTCCAAAAAGGAGAAACCCAGTTTTATCTTCTGATTTTCTGGGGAAAATTGGCACAATAACCGATAACAAGATATTATTATTGGGCCCATGGGATACGTTATTAGATGTAGTTCACCAATCTGTCCTGCAAAGATGCACACAGCCTGGAGGAAGCACTGGCTCTGAATGTTCACCCGCTGAGACTGTTGTTCGGTTTTGCTCGGCGTGTATGCGGTTTTCTCCTTTGTAATCATGAACACTACATGATCAGATTTGGCCTCGCTGGAGCGCAGGTAGGGCAGGTGTTCTGTGTTGTGCAGCTGTGGAAAATACATCTGTGGATAGTATAATGCGACAGTCCTGCTGTTTGGAGGGCGGCGGTGGAGAAACAAAGCTTGTAATTGGAGGATTAGCGGTCCAATTCTCAGCTAGGGAAATCTGGGCAGGGGAAGAGACTGAGAAATGCTCTCTGGTCCCTCAGCAACAGCTGTCCACGTGGCCCTTGAGCAAGGCACTTCAACCCTTACTTGCAGCGGTTGACAGTAGATGAATGTGGCTGAATGTCTGAAGCCACGAATGTCTTAAACTGAATGAGTGTGAAGCAGAGTGATGACGAAGTAAATTCCTACTTTGCTTCGCTGAGTTCATGTCAAGTTCACAATGACTGATCAGAAGAACTAGAGGGATGTGGAGGAGGGTATTTTGTAAAAAGAAGGAAGTAGTTTAAATGCCGTATATAGCACACGCACACACTGATGCAACACAGACTCATAAAATTTCATGAAGTGGGCACGAACTCTGAAACTGTGATTACGTGTCACCACAATCTAAAAAAATCTGAAGATTACGTTCCTCCACCACAAATTGGATTATGTGACAATAACACAAACAGGACAGGCCATTTTCACCTGTTGAAACATGAAAAGATTAGCTAACGGTTAAGTTAAGGCCAGTTAAAACAACTTTGGTTAGGGATAGGGTTACGTTTAGGTTTAGGCAACTAAAACTTTGGTGAAGTTGGATGTGCTATCTAAACATCGTTAAAGTATTAAAACGCACGGTCGCCAACTAAATCCATTATCATTTCTGTAAGAAATAATAGACTAACAAAGTGTTTTTTTCAAAGCGGTTGAGCGGTTGTCATTGTTTATTACCGGAGAGTTTTCCCTACCTGTAGCCGCCGGGCCGCGGCGTCTCACGTTTCACTCTTGAAACGGTTAGCCAATCAGGACAGAGGGGTCGTTAATATTAATGAGCCTTAAAGACACGGCGACAGAAACAGCCTGTTCTTGGTAAGGCTCAGAGAGATGCTGGAAAATGAACGTGTAGAAATGGATTGAGAGTGTTTTTGGTTCATGACACCACACACACAGCTTTGAATGGACCTGAAGACAGAAAATAAAACACTGGAAAAGTGTAGAAGATAGGACCTTTAAGATTAGTGTAAGGATTTTCTCATGGTTAATAAGAAAAACTTAAGCTAAATATGTAAACTTAGCACACAGCAGAAAACGTCTTGGCCTGAATTGGGAATTTAACCCGTGTCGTCGGAGTTGAAGGTAGGCCTAACGCCCATCCACCAAATCCGACCTCCACACCCGTACTTTCCATCACACTATTTCGATGTCAAAATACTTCCTGTTTCTAGCTGTGTCTCCTGCATGTAATCCTTTTGTTGCATCGTCAGAAACGTATTTATCTCATTTTTCGTGTACGGAGGACGTGTTTGCATTTGGAGACATCGTGCTCATTTCATGAAATTTTCGACAGTGGCTCCACAGATGATGTCATGATGAGTTGCTCCAGTCTCCCCTGTGTCGTTATTTGTTTCTGAAGAGCAGTGAAAACGCAGAAAGAGTGTTAGAATACCCATCCATCAGCCCGAACCGTTATCTCAGCCCCCGCTACCGGATCAGGAATTCCCCGGCTCATAATTCATCACTCATAATGGTCACGATATGAATTATTGATGCCGTTTCGTCGACCCTATCCCAGATGGGGACAGGATCTTATCTCAGTGGCTTTTTTCTTTTTTTAAATTACAGTTTTATTACAGCTCAAAACACCACAAATCATCTCACTACAGCCACATATACAGGCTGTATTGGAGTAGGTGGGTGAGCTCAGGTCGCTTGGTAGACACATCGTCTGATAGACAGACAGACAGGCAGGCAGATAGATGGATAGCTAGATAGATAGGTTGATAAATGATAGATGTCTGTTTTTCTGTCTAGTCTGTATCATTGGTTTTTTGCCTTTTTCTGGCTCTATGTATAGAGACTTGGCAGTTGTGTCACAAATCTCCTAGCAAACACAGCTGGCTCCATCATGGAGGTTCAGTGGAGAATTGTCTGTTAGTTAATTATGTCTAAACATATAACAACCTGGCTAGAAAAACAGAGATATCTGAAAGAAAATGTTGTGGTGTGTGCGTAGGCCAGTTAGTAACATTATAATTAAAAGGGAATAGTCTGTTTTTTTTTGTTTTCCAAATGTAGGTTACTGTGACACGACTGTGACACACAAGTCTCTACTCAAAAACAGCTGCTGTAGCTTAGAGAGAGTCAGCTTATTTTATTTATTACATTTTTTTTATTGGAATTTTTATCAAATTTTATATCACAATAACAACCAGTGTACGAGTCAGCTTACGTAAACTAAACAAACCGCAGTTTTTTTTGGCTTTGTTAGTTAGCTAACTAGCCAGCGTGCTACTTTTAGCAAAGCAACTGATGCTAATACAACTAGTCACTACTTACGCTAGCTTTTACTATGCTAGCTAATGTGGAAATTAGCTGACCAGATACTATGGTTAGCTAGCTAACTATTATCTAAACACAAAATCAATTAGATATATCAGTGGCAAAATAGCATAGAAATAAACCATGTCTTTTGTACGTTTAGAAGAGGTGAGGACTTCCAATATGGCCGCCACAGGGTGCATTACGTCACCTGAAAGCCCTCTATTGTGTGTGAATCAGCAGACCTGCAGAGAAAGGTGTGTATCACTTCCTCAGCAGTGACCTGGCTGTCCTCCCTCACCCCCGTCTTATCTTCCCATCACCAATACGCATTAACCGGACAGGAAACCTGGGCGAGTGGGTCTGAAAACGCACAGCCTCGGTTGTGCATTTTTTATGCCTAGTCATTCTTACTCTGCCCTTCCTTACCTTTACATTTTTTTTTTCTATCTTCCCTCTGCTGGTGTGCACAGATGAGGCTGCTCGGTGGCTGAGCCGGGAGCTTATACGGCAGGGTTTCTCTGTAGCTCAGCAGCGTTGTGGTTCTGCCCTTCGCTGAGGACACACAAACGAGTTATTCCCCCCAGGGAGAAGCCTCAGAAACCCTCTGTGGGACGGGGCTGGGGGAAAGGCAAAAGACGGCAGGAACTCTGATGAGATAGGAGGAGGTTTAGGCTCCCACGGCAGGCTGCTCCTGGCTTTCCAGAATATTTGTATGCAGTTGCAGCCAGTCAGGTGCTTTTAAACCTTTATTTTCTGCAAATTTCTGCCTTGATGAAAACTGTCACGAACACACGATTGAAAGGCCTGATCAATCAAAGCAGACCCAGGCACATTTCATATTTTTGAAATCAAATAACTAGATCTACAACACGGCCTTTGCAGGGTGAACTAGACCGTTTGAGTCTTTCTTTTCCTGAAGGTCATCTGACCAAACGTTCATCTGTCTGATTTGATCGCTTGACTTGAAAAATCAGCAGCGAAATTGGCGTCAGGACACACAAGCACACTTGATGACGCCACTTGACACAGCAGAAGGCAGCCACAGCCTTTCTGATCAGTGGTTTTGGTTGACATCTCCTCTTGACTTCTGTGTGAGGAATGACGAGACGATGTAGATGACTTGAAACTATGCTTCAGCATTATATTTTTTATTCTATCATGCTTGCATTTTAATTCTTTTGTGTGGTTTAGCAACCGGATCACCAATGTCTTCTTTTGGGAATCTAGCTTTTCTAAAATGTTTATGCAGATATCATTTGTGTTATTGGACTTGGGGGTGGAGTGTGGGGGATTTGTCAGTGCCTAGACAGAGTCCTGCTTGAAGCTGATTGGCTTCACTGCGTCAGGCGAATTTCTGCGAACTTCAACATGACCAAAGGCCTCTTCGCCTTAAGAGCAAAGTTGCGTCCATCTTGTTCCGTTCATCTCCTTCCATTGAAACCGGAAAAGCTTTGTGTTCTGTCTGAATGTGGAATGAGTCAGAGTTTTAATTGAAAAAAAAAAAAAAAACTGTGTTCATTTTTGTGACGTCAGTGGAGGCAGAGGCGCTGCACCTCCGCCGTAAATGTTTGGGGGAAACGCGGCTGACAGTGTATGGTCTCTTTCAGAAACACCCTGCTTCACACTCACACAGTTACATATTCACACCCAGGAGCCGGCCTGTGAAATCACAGTCTTGTACTGTTGGCCACTGAGCAGCTCCACTGGAGTAATTCAGGGTTTAGAGCCTTGATCAAGGGCAATTCGATGGTAGTTGAGGTCGACCAGCCTTTCTTACAGCCGGTGACTTTCCGATCACGAGCCTACTTGTCAAACTCTGGGCTGCTGCTGCTGATTCACACTCATTGTAAGATGCTTGTAGCCTCTCTAAGAAACAGCTACAAAAACTGTCTGTCTGGCTCTGCTCTACTGCTCTACTTAAGTGTAGCACAATCGTTCCTCACTGTGCTTTGCATTTTAATGAGCTACAGCTGTATGAGAAGTGGTATAGCAATATTCTGCTATGCAACGTTCAGATGGCTCTACAGGTGTTTGAATATCGCTGCTGTCATGTGAAAACCTCTTGTAACTCTCAATTTTGGTGATTTTCATGTTTTAGCTTCAATTGAAGGATTACATGTTGCTCTATGGGTTGAGGAAATTCGACAACTCTTGTGTTTATAAAACCGTTTCAAAACTCATTGGATGAAGTCAAAAATGCATGGTGGTTGAGCTGAAAAGGCTGTTTTTTTCCACACTAATTTTAGTACTATATTGTTTTTGGATGTTGTTTTTAGTCTTGTGATCTTATCTGTTTGGTGTGATGTGTGATGTATGTTGTTCCGGTGCTGGTCGAAAAACTAATTTCCATGAAATTATGAGGAAATTGACATTTTAGAGATACAAGGTTTTCACCGGACAGTAACAATATGCTTAGTGTGTTTGCTGTTTTTAAAATGTCCACTCCTGCAAAAACCTTACATCCAAAACGTCAACGTTTTAGTAATGAAGAAAAACAACTTGATTTTCTCATAAATGCCTGGAGCATTTTTGACATTTCACAGTGGTTTTGTCAAAATGAAATGAATGAAATCGAAGACAAATGCCAATCTGTGCAGTAGAAGGAAGTGTCTGCGCTGTCGGCTGAGGGAGTTAGCTCATCAGCGAGAGACCAAGACAGGGTCAGAGCGTCAACTGGCCTCATTAGCCCCCCGCTGTCTAATCATTAACTCCCACCAGACAGTCGCTGACAGACAGGCAGACCGCCCAGACGCTTGATGTGTAGCCTATAGATAGAAACATACAAATGAACATGTGCAGACGCAGGAAAGTGCCTGCAAATGTACACAGACGCTGGTAGAGTGGCAGTCGGCGTAGAAATCCTTCTTCATGCATTTGTCGTTCCTGTAATTATGATCCATTAGAGAACATTGAGGTTCCTTCCTATGTTCCAAGAAGCCGATTGATAAGTTGTATAGGCAATGTGGTAAATCATAGGTATAGAGGTTCGTTAATATTTCTATTTTTTCTATTGTTATCCTTACTTTGCTATTTTTATCTATCTTTCTTTCTTTCTGGCTTTCTTTCTAATGTCATTTTATGAGACAAATTACATATTTTTTGTGTTTTATGTGAAGCACATTGAATTTTGCCTTGCGTATTAAATAATATATAAATAAAGTTTGCCTTGCCTTGCCTTGTCCTGCATCTGTCCTGCAGTAATGCCACAGGCAATTATTTCTTGAATCTTTTCCAGTCGAATCAAAAGTTGTTTTGTCTCTCCACTAACAAGCCATCAGACCATTCGCTGTAACTCCTGCAAAAGTTGGTTTCTTTCCAAACAGTTCCTCTGGGGGGTGGAGCCAGAGTGCAGCAGTAGTTCGGCAAACATGCGGTAAAATGTAAGACTTCTGCAACGGCTTCATCTGCACAGGATGAACAGCAGAGTCACACTGTATCAGGGATTTTCCTCCTCCTGTATGTTGCGACTATGGATCTGTTGTTCTCAGTAATCCTGTTGAAACATCTTCTACATGTAGAGGGGGAAGCCCTGTGTGTGTGTGTGTGTGTGTGTGTGTGTGTGGTAGTAGTTAGTCAGTCATGTGGCCACAGTAATCTTCGTGAGTGCTGTCTGCTTCTCCGTGAAGCCTGACTCAGACGGCAGTGACCTCATCTCTGAAAGACTGATTGTGTGTTTTGTGTTAGCAGTGTGTGTGTGCGTGTGTGTGTGTGTGTGTGTGTGTGTGTGTGTGTGTGGGGGGGGTTGTACGTGTACGCATGTGTCTTGGCAATAAGGAGACAATGAAGGAACATAGTACATAGAAACAGCGAGAGATTTGATTTCTTCCCATCAAAGCACCATCTTTGGAGCCTCTTGCGCTTGAT
This sequence comes from Centroberyx gerrardi, assembly GCF_048128805.1. Taxonomy (NCBI): domain Eukaryota; kingdom Metazoa; phylum Chordata; class Actinopteri; order Beryciformes; family Berycidae; genus Centroberyx; species Centroberyx gerrardi. The sequence goes on from NC_136016.1 coordinate 21,286,234, forward strand.
CATATTCAAAAAATGAGTAAAAGATGAGCTGATATATTTAGAAAATTATTTATTACGTGTCATGGTTTAAAAGAGATTAAGCTAAGAAAGCTTAATGAGAGGTGGCAGTGACACCCTAGGGAGTCTTCTTTACTGTGATTATGGCTGCTGCTAGGTATGAGGCTGCGCTTTATAATACAGCGGTTACCAATACATGTGTACTGTCTGAAATAGTTTCATTAAAGGAGAATACTGGTGTCATTTACAGTTAGAGCCTGTTTACTTCTGTCTACGTCTAGTTTACATTTCCCCCATTCATTTTGCAAGGGAGGAAAACAAGCGCTGATTTCTGCAAGTATGCTGACTGTGTGCAGAATTTATGTATTTAAGACTAAAATCAGGAAATGGCTGGAATGGAGATGGCTGAAGCAACTTGTTGTCAAATAGAGCTGAAGCCACACCTTTACTGTTAGATATTAGAGAATCAGGCTTGTGACTGGAAGCAGGTTGCAGGTTTGAATCCCTGGACCCGCTCAGAAAATTAATGAGAAACACTCAGTAGAAGACTATGAATCAGAGTATTGCAGAAAAAGAAAAAAACATGCAATCAACTTTCCCTGGATAAATACAGGTAAAATAAATTCTGTCTCGGTTTCACTTTCTGGCCAAGCAGCAAACTGAATATTCTTCAGCAAACTGTTTCATTGATATTTAGGATTAGAAGTCAGTATAAGGTCTGCAGTGAGGTTAAGGTTAGGGTTAAGGTAAAGATTAAGGTAAAGGTGACAATTAGGATGAGTTGTGGCTGAGCAGAAGAGGGGACAAAGTCTCCAAAGGGCGTGGCCGCTTTTTTCTTGTTTGTCTTCCTTCCCCTCTTTCTCATTCATTCTTTTTATGAGTTTACATCATCCCTCTGCGTGATGAGGAACGTACACTCTTCCTCCCCGTCCTTCCTCCTCTCTCCATCTCTCTCGTCTATCTTTTTTTCTTCCATCACCTCGTTTACCGGACTCCGTCCTCCTCTGCTCAGCAGGCGGTTATGTGGCGTCTTCGTCTTTGCTTTCTCCAAACCCCAAGAGGACCGAGAAATACTAGAATATTTCTTTGCCCTCCTCCCCCTCTTCTCTCTTCCTCGCTCTCCTTCGGCTCTCATATGACTCCCATGAGTATTACACACTCTCATCGTGTCCTGGGCGTGAGTGTGTGTGTGTGAGTGTGCGTGTGTGTGTGTGTGTATTCACATGGCTGCGGTACACCACGCTAAGGGCCTCCTTGTGTGAGAAATGGGAGCTACAGAGAGCGTGAGATGGAGAGAGAATGTGGCGACTTTCTGAGTGTTAGCCGTTGAAGACATGGTGTGCTTGTGCGCTTGTACCCATGTGCACATTTCATACATGTTAATACGTGTGCATACACAGTACAACACACACACACACAGAAATAATGTGCACACACTCATCCATGTCAGCTGGGTCGCCTACAATAGACGGTGTCAACGTTTTCAAATCTTGGAAAAGGTCGCTGTGAATCCAGGATAAATGTTCCCTCTTGGAGAGTTGTTTACTTTCTGTCTGTTTATGTCAGATTGGAGTTTTAGTTATGCAAACGTTTCTTGGAGGCAGAGCTGCTCCGGAGGCAGAGATAATCTCATTGGTTCAGTTAAACCTCAGTGGGCGGAGCCAACGTACCAACGTTTTTCTAGCTAAGTAATGTTGGACTGAAGCCCAGTGAAAAAGACAAGAGTTAAAGTCGAGATGAAATGAAAAATGCCTTTTTAACCCTTTTAGATCACATCCCCGGTCATATTGTGCACCTATTTAACAATATATGCCAAAAAAAATACAAAAAATCAATTTCTTTGTATTCTTATATCAAAATTCAATCATGTTTTCTTCCTGTAAAACAAAATATGCCGTGTGCTTACGTAAGCATGCCTCAACCAATAATGTCATGACATCCACCCATCAATCAATCTTCAACTTTTAGCGCACAGAGCTAAGATTCATTAGTTAGCTAGCTAGCAACAGCATGTCTTCGGGTGTTATGACACACCCACTTTTCAACGTTCAAATCAAATTCCTCCCAACGTTATGTCCCGCCTGTCTTTCCTGTTTCACTCGGAAATACGTCACGATACGGAAGTTAGATGCCGTTTCATCTCGACTTTAAGAGAGGAGGAAGCTAATATTATGAAGCCTAGCGCTCTGCTGCTAACTGAAACAATGCTATCTAGCCATACTAAGTTATCTAGGTTAGCTAGTTAGCTAGCTGCTGACCTTCTAATATCATGATGCCATGGTAATGAATGAATCATATACTGTATTTTTTATATATATATATTTTTAATATTTTGACCCAAGTTCCTTCTTTGCCATTCAAGTTTGTCAGTTAGCTAACTTGCACTCCAAAATACCAAACATTTTTTCTTTGGCTCCACCCACATTGGTTTAGCTCAGCCAATCAGATTATTTCTGCCTCCAGAGCAGCTTGTTTAAACTCCAGTCAGCGTTTATATGTCTCTCTCTCTCTTTCTCTCTCTCTCTAGCTTTCTATCACTCATTTTCTCACTACTCTCTCTTTCCCTCTCACTCTCTCTCTCTGTCACACTGTCTCAGTAGAATCAAACTCCATGTGTGATATCATGACTCAAATGTACCTTTGCTAACACCCACAGATACATTTGCTGTGTCACGCTGCAGAGTGAAGCCTCTTTGTTTTTTGCTCTGAGTCTGTGACTGCTAATTAGATTATTCGTTTTCTAGCACAACGCTCCAAGTTTGTTTGTTTGTTCTGTGCTCTGTGTTGGCGTTTACCAGCATATGCTCTGCTCAGCGGTGATTCACAGGTGTGCATGCATGCTTGCATGTGTGTGTGTGTGTGTGTATTTGTGTGTATGCATGCCTGCATGTGTGAGTGTATGTTTGGTTTTGCTTTATGCCATGTGCAAATGAATGTGGTTGTGTATATGCAGATTTTTGTGTGTATGTGTGTTTGTGTTTGCATGTGTGCATGCATGTGTGTGTGTGTGTGTGTGTGTGTATGTATGTGTGTTATGTTATTAGAGTGAATTTAGGAGTCTGGTGATCTTGCTAACCTGATAACTACCCTGCTGGGTTCTTATCATATCTCAGTCAGTCTGTTTCCTGTCATTAAGACTAAATAGGATTTCCCCAAATCATATTCTGCTGCACTGCTGTCCTGTCCTTAATGAGCAGGCACACACACACACAGACACACACACAGTCACACACACACAGTCACACATGCAGAACCTACTCTCCTCACACTCGTTATATTTGCTTCATTTACTTTGCACCTATTACCTCTTAGCAGCGCCAGCATCAGCACTTTCAGTATTTATAGCCTGAACCTTGAGCTGTTGTTCCGTTTGTTGCAGCACCTTTATGACAAGTCTTTCTCCCCCTCCTTCTCTCTCTCTCTCTCTCTCTCTCTCTCTTCTATCTCTACCACTGCTCCCTCTATCGTCCTCCTCTATCCCTTTGTATTCCCCCCATTTAATTACCACTGCTCTTATCCGCCCTCTCTCCCCTCCCTATTCACTTCCCCTCCTTCCACCTCCCTGTTTTTATTTTTCCTACCTCATCTGTCTCTCTCTCTCTCTCTCTCCCTCTCTCTTTCCCATCCTCTCTCTCTCTCTCTCTCTCCCGCAGAGCCGGACTGGGCATCGTTGACTTTGGGTGTGTTTGTTTGCCAGGCCTGCTCGCTCCTCCACCGGAGCATCCCCCACATCAGCCGGGTCAAGTCTGTCCAGGACACGTGGGATGCCAGCGAGGTGGAGGTAGGATGGAAACAACAAACATACTGTGGATCGCAAACATCCGACTTCCAAAATATATGAATATCCCCGAAAAACATGTATACGCCCCAAAAACATATCCTGCCGCCCTTCTCATCTAGAGACTAGCAGACATTGTAGCATCGCAGGCTCTGCTCAGGTGCACTGTTGACATTTGATATTTGACTAGTCTAGCGTGGCGTAGTAGTTCTCAACCTGGGGGTCGGGACCCCTCAGAGGGTCACGAAATAATGTCAGGGGGTCGCAAGATGATTTATGGGATAGGAAAAAAGCATATTTCTACTATAAAAATGTCATGTCTATTTTTTCTGATTTTTCTCTAAATTTTGCTTTTTTCTTGTGAAATACTGAATACTTTTTAGCTTCTATGCCTCCTCTGATAATTAATCAATTGAAACAACATGAAAAGGGAAAATCATTCTTTGGTTGAACTCTACACACTTTGTGCCGGGGGGTTGCGAGTAGGCATCGCTTTGTTTTAAGGAGTCACGAGCCAAAAAAAAGTTATGAACCACTGGTTTAGCGGATGTTGGCTGATTGGATAATCCTCCTATTGGCTCCAGCGTTTTTTGGCCGGCCCTCTCCCCTTCCGTTCTGTGCTGTGTGTTCCCTCTTTCAAAATCCCCCTACAATGCGCAATAACAACAACAACGAATCTAGCCGTCCAGCTAGCAGCAGAATGCTAACAAGTTTATGATGGAAAACTCTGGTTCAAGGTTGTGTTGAAACAGAGGAGACTGGGGAAGCTGATATTGATGAGACTTGTGAGGAAAAATGGGTAGAGGTTTTAGATGTAAGGGGACGATAGGGGGAAGGTAATGGGGATGTGGTGGGAGCGAACTGAGGTTTGTTGGTGATAAACCCAAATAGGGAGCACAATGATTAGATAACTAGATGTGACCAATGTTCCTCCCAAAAGGTTTCTGAGATGCCGTTCTGCACACCACTGTTGTACTAAACTGTCTGTTAGCTTGAACAAGTCTTACCATTCTCCTCTGACCTCTCTCATCAACGAGACGCTTTCGCTGACTGGATGTGTTTAATTTATCGCACGATTCTCCGCAAACTCTACACACTGTAGTGCGCAAAAATCCCAGGAGGCCGTCTGTTTCTGAGATACTAGCACCGGCGGTTCTTGCACAAACGATTATACCAAATTCAAAGTCACTTAAATCGCATATGTTGCACATTTTAACTTTTAGTCGGACAGTAACTGAAGCTCTCGACCCTGTCTGGACGCTTTATACTTGCATGTGACTCACTGCAGTTTGCGTAAAAGGGGGAGGTGTACCTAATAAAGTGGATACTCGGTTACCCTAAATGGAAACAGGGCATGATCCTGTGTATTGGTAATATTGATAATATGTTTGAAATGTTACGTCAGAGGCGTCACTATGGTGGCAGATGTGACACATGTTAATGTCTGTTATTATTTTGTAGTTGGACAGCTTTGTGGTGTTGTTGATTTTCCTCGGCTATTAACGTTTGACCTTCACAATAAAAGCGCCGTAGTGCTGCGTCCCTTCCAGAGCCCCTCAGAGGATAAGAGAGACGTGTTGTGAGGTTCAGCCAGCTGGACCGGGTTCAGGGATTATCTCTGGATGAAACGCATGATGGAGGGAGAGAGGGCAGAAGGCAGACGCTTCCCCGACGCAGCTTAGCCATTTCGGCAATTAATCCCTTAGCAAAGCAAGGGGCCGGCACTGTGAACTGCATAACTTCACTTGTAGTATTCTTTAGCCCACTTGTTCTCATCTCATTTAAATTTGAACTCTGTATTCTTCTTCTTCTTGTTATTTTGTTGTCATCATTCTCAGTTTTGATTTTCTTGAATTGTCGTGGCTGTTATGTGTCACCTGCTTTAAAAGTGTTTCCTAATAGCACTTTATTAGTAGTATTAGTATTTGTATTGGTTTTAGTATTAGTATTATTATAGCTGTGCAGTGTAGGTGCACTCATAACTTTTTTGTCCACTGGCTATGGTGGCTGGTGTGGACCAAAAGTCTGCAGCCACTCACTATTTCACCTGCCAGCTAGGTTTTTTGAATAGAAAATAACCTCCAAATGGCTGGTTCCCTGTAAATCTGCTTGTAGGGCAGACAAACAAAATTTCCATGGGTTTTAATTTCCCTCCCTGCAAATTTGAGATGCAGCAATTTACAAACTATGTTCTATTTATGTGTTAATTTGAACGTTAAACATACAGTCAATCATACAAACAACAGTCTTGATATGATCATTTGTCTTCCTTTTCAGCTGGTGGCTGCTATGGGAAACAGTGCAGCCAAGGCCAAGTACGAGCAGAAGGTTCCTGCTTTCTACTACAGACCAACACACACCGACTGCAAGTAAGTTGTCTGGCCTTGGTTTGCTATGACATTAAACAATAATAAGCGTTAGTAGTGGCTATAACAAAGCCAGAAACCAGCTGTTTGTTCAGGTTAACTGAGCTGACTCTTCTCAAGCTACAGCTCAGAGTGTTTTGGAGTAGAGACTAGGGCTAAAGACAAGACAGTTTGCTGTGTCACAGTAACCTACATTTGGAAATTAATCCACCTTATCACAATATTCACTTTTACTGAGAACGTTACTGAATGGCTCCACAGCCACACCACAACAAGTTTTTCAGGTTTCTCTATTTTTCTAGCCTGGCTGTTGTATATTTAGCCATTATTTGCATACAGCCAATTTTCCAGTGAATCCTCATGATGACACCACACATAGTTGCTGGGAGATCTGTAACGCAGCTGCAACGCCTCTATAACATGCAGCATAATAACTGTGTAATGCATTATTGCAGCGCATTCACAGGTATAATGTGGTTTTTGTATAGTTCATGAGCTTTGCGCTAACACTGCCACAGTCAGGCGTTCAGTTCCCACCCATGGTAAAAATGTAAGCAGTCATGGTGCTGTAAGGTGCTTTGGATAAAAGCGTCCTGAGTGTCCTGAGATTCAAACAACAAAGACTGCACTGTGTGAGGCAGTTAATCCCCTTTGGAGTGAGTAACTTAACTTTTTAGTGTCTTTTTATTGAGAGTATATTATCTTTTATTACCTGGTCCGCAAGTATCAATCAGTAGGACAGAAACAGGCTCTCTGGCCCTGTCAGCACATGCTCCATAATCATTGGATTACCTCGGAGAAGACTCAGAGAGTTTTACTCTCAGCACAGGCAATATTAGATTAGATATGAGATGACAAGTCACATATACTATACTCAATGAAGTCAGCCTCCTCCCATCAGGCAGGTGCTTTCTGGCTCCCCAGTGTCAGACAAACCAAAGGAAAAACAACTTTGTACCAGAAGCAATAAAAAATTTACATAAGAATTGGGAGGTTTCCAACATACTATTATAATTTCAGCTATATGCATTTCACTCCTGAGCTCTGCCTGCATTCTGCACTTAACAAAAATATACATCTACTGTCCTGTGTGTTTTTGCTATGTGATGTGTATTCTGTGTTTTGTTTTTAATTATTGTTTATACCTATAATTGCGTTTTTTTTTTAATTTCCCCATATGTGGGATAAATAAAGTTGCTTTATTGCTTTTCTCTAACTTCTTCTCAATCTTTTAAAATCTTTTCACATATGATAAGAACAGGCAGAGGTAGTGGAAGTTACACCGCACGTTGATAAGTGTTAAAGTGAAAAAATCGTTACTGTATATTGAGCTTCATCGTTTCACACCTCTGACTGTGGCTGTCACTTTGCTTCTGCTTCTCGTGTGTGTGTGTGTGTTTGAATGTGTGAGTGTGTGTGTTTGACTGTGTGTGTGTGTGTGTGTGTGAAAGAGAGTAGAGGGGGATGCTGAAAGTGATGTAACGAAAATAATGACGCAGCATTTTGTGTGGGTAATCTAGGTTTGCAGAAAGAACAAATTTAGCTACTCTTGGAGGCCGATGGATGTCTATTACTGAAACGCCTTGGTTTTTCTGTACCAATAAACATGTTTTTTTTTATAACAATAGCTGTAGAAATAGAATTTGTTCTTCCTTTCTACCTTTTTCCAGTTCATGCACCTTGGTTGTAAGGCGAGGTAGCGACAGTCTTTTTTTCTTAGGTTTGTCCATCCATCTGTTCATCTGCCTCTCTGCCTCTCTGTGAAAGAATACGCTTGAAATGGACAGAAAGAGAGGAAAAAACGACTGAGGAAGGCAGCGTGAGAGAAAGGGAAACGGTAGAGAAACGCAGATGAAAGAGAAGAGGAGCGGAGTCTGAGTCACGGCGTCTGTTTGCACTCACGAGAAAAAAAACCCAAAAGGCGATCTGCTCCTCTAAGAACCGGAGCGTTTGGTGTTTAAGACAGATTTGTCTGAGTGTCACTGGAAGGTGTCGCTCAAAACAAATCTCTAATGAGAGGAAGACATCTTTACTTCCTTGATGCTGATGGAATAGTCGTTTTATTTTTCTAGTGAAGGATGAAGAGAGGAAGATGAAAAGGATAAATGTGTAGAGATGAGAGCAGTCGGGAGCCAGAGGGAAGGGGGGAGAGAGACATAGAGAGACAGAGAGAGAGAGAGCTTGTTGGCATGGTGATGTGCTGACTGTTGCCGTTCGTTCCTCCACACGATGAAAAGAAAGAAGACGGTGTAAAATTGAGATTGCTTCTTTTATTGCAGCATTGGTGAATCATTGAGTCATTGCAGCTCTGAATTAATTTTACTAGGCAGCCATTAGAAATGTGGAAAGATAAGGTCGTGATCACATTGGACGCTTTCTTCTCCCGCTCAAACGCACAAACGAGAGAGGAAGAGCTCAAAGGGCGCGAAGAGCGTGACATCATCCTTGTTGCCGTGCAGCTAACAAAGGGAGTTAACGCTGAAAATAATAATGGACAAGAGAAAGTTAGCGATTGAGGATGAGGATGAGGAGCCCGTTCTGAAACGGAGGATGTAGCTAAAGTGAGGCAAATAGCAGAACCCACTATTGGCAGATCTTTAGAAGTTGGGTTGTGGTCCCATTGACTTCATGGAGTTGGGCGGTTTGGAGTCTTTTTGGAGCCTCTAGCGGACGTTAGAGGAATTGCTGCCTGCCGCCGCTTCCTTATTGGCTTCAAAATTCACCCGTGGTTTTGGCCGCTTGCTTCAAATTGGAGAGCTCATGGCAGCGCCCCAAAATGTGCAGCATCCAAAACTCAAGGCACATTTTGGAGGAGACACGTGCCTGCTGTAACTGAAAAGAAGGTACAGTCTCGTTCAGAAAGTCTCCTGTGTGATCACGGCCCCATTCTCCCCCAGAAGGAAACGTCAGAAACCCAACAGAAGCTGAAAGATGAGATGCTTATTGCCTTCCTCAACCTAATCAAAAGTGCTATAATCCATTAAAAAACTGCTACCTTAAATTTATTAGTCCATATTTCATAAATAGGGATGATTTCATTCTCAGCTGTTGCTATTTTGTAATGGTCTTAGGATCGCTAATAGCTTAGTGATGAGTTGTACCTTCATGCCAGTGATCATTTTCTAAGAGAAGTTTTTTCAAATACTGGAGATCTTATTTTGGAATGAATCGCTTCATGCAAACGTAGATTATCAACGGCTGGGAATTGCTGATTGTGATTAATCTCAATTTTCAGCTGCTACAGTAACTCAAAAATAGATGCATTTTTGCTCCAGTGTCTAGAGATGCAGATCAACCGCTCACAGCTTCAAAACACTTGTTATAGTCATTTTCTTCTCTCACAAACTGCTAGTCTTTGTATGAGGAGCTTAGACAATCCATTTGAGTGTGAAACATGTGTCTGATGCCTGTCGCTGAATGCCTGCAGAGTGGTTTCCAGTGGTTAGCAGGGACACACTGCCATGTTGGAGGAGTGACAACAAAAGGAAAGATGCTAACATTATCACTTCCTCCTCCCTGATCCTTTTCACAGTTTTACAGCATAATGTTTTAGAGCATAATTTGAACACCCTACCACCAAACAGAAGTTACGCATTTTCTTTTGTCAGAGAGGAAGAGGTGATGTGTAGCATTTTTAAACATACGTATATCATTGGCAAATTAATCGTGAAACCTTTCTATAATTACTGTAAATAAATGAGACCATGATCGAGACGATTGGTCGTCTCTATCGAAAAAAAGGAAAGGAAAGAGAATATTCGCAGTGTTTTACTGAATATTCTGCTGATGTGAAAGCTGACTGTGTTTGCTGTTGTGTTTCCAGGCTGCTGAGGGAGCAGTGGATCAGAGCGAGGTACGAGAGGAACGAGTTCGAGTTTATCGAGAAACAGGAGCCTTACTCTGCAGGTGAGCACACACACACACACACACACACACACACACACACACACACACACACACACACACAATTTGTATTACTATACTTGTGAAGACACTCCCTAAACCCTAACCTTAACCTAATTCTAATCTCATTCTATTTCTATCTTTTATTATTATCCTTACTTACCTGTTTTTATCTTTCTTTCTTTCTTTCTTTCTTTCTTTCTTTCTTACTTTCTTGCTTTCACCCAAGTCCTAACCCTAAACTACCATTATCCTTACCCTTAAATGAAGCAGAATTTGTGTGTGAGGACATTTGGCCCTCATAAGTATAGAAATACAAGAACACACACACGCATGCACACACACATACACACGCAGAAGAGTTTCCAAGGTATCTCTACTGAAAGAAGAGAAAATGACGGGTCTGTCGTCCTGTCAGACTTGCATCAGTTACCCTCCGATGAGCAGAACCTTGAAACCTCCTTGGACAAACGTTTCCCAGAAGATGCCGATATCAGGAATTCAATTACGCCGAAACATTCATTGACGACTTTGAAACGTTCATTTTCATCCCTCTTCTTTAAGTGGCTGCGGATTTGTTGGCCAATTTAACGCTGAGTCATCATATTCAAGCAGTGACATTGTAATTGTCACTGTCAAGGGAATACTATAGAGTACAGCTGCCATTGAGACTGTGCATATTTGTGTGTGTGTGTGTGTGTGTGGTTGGTTGGTTGTGTGTGTGCGTTTCTGGGCGGATGTGTGGATTTGTATGTATGTTTGTGTGGAGGCTAGGTGTGTGTGTGTGCATGAATGTGTGTGAGGTTGTGTGTATGTGTGTTGGTGTGTTTATGTGTGCGTATGTGTCTGTTGTTGGCATGTTTGTGTGCGAACTTGTGTTTATCTGTGTGTGTGTGTGTGGTTGGTTGGTTGTGTGTGTGCGTTTCTGGGCGGATGTGTGCATTTGTATGTATGTTTGTGTGGATGCTAGGTGTGTGTGTGTGCATGAATGTGTGTGAGGTGTGTATGTGTGTTGGTGTGTTTATGTGTGCGTATGTGTCTGTTGTTGGCATGTTTGTGTGCGAACTTGTGTTTATTTCTCTGTGTGTGTGTGTGTGTGTGTGTATGGATGGTGAGTGTATTTGTGTGTAGAGGGTATGTGTACGTGTGTGTGTGTGTGTGTGTGTGTCTGTCTCTGTGAGTATACATTTCATGTCTTGTTAAAGATGGAGTTTTCTTATTGGCTAGCAATGACCTCATGTGTTTATCATTAGCCGGAGTGGAGGAGCGTGCGTACACACACACACACACACACACACACACACACACACACAGAAGGCTTCACTTGGTAATTTTGTCGTCTCTATACTTGCATTGTGTATTGCTCATCACTATGTGCATGGCATCAGCTGTTCACTGCTACATTACTGTGTGTGTGCGTGTGTGTGTGTGTGTGTGTGTGTGTGTGTGTGTGTGTGTGACTATTGGGAGTAACCTGGCCTCCACAGCGGTCAATGTCAACATTGATCCAGTGTGCAGAGAAGAGGAGGAGAGAAAAGGGGGTTAGGAAAGGAGGCGAGGGAGGGGAGAAGGAGGGCTATTGATCGATGAGGTAATGCCAGTGTAGGTGAATGTTTCATGTCAGAAAGTCAGACACGAAAGGAGAGAGAGCGTGTACACACACACACACACACACGTTGTAGAGGGATAGGGAAGAGGAGAATGGGAATGGAGGGCAGAGCAGGAAAAAACAGGGGAATGACAAAAAATACAGAAAGAGAGATGGAACGCAGAAAGAAGAAGAGGGGAATAGGGAACAGAAAGTAAGAAAAGAGAGAAAGAGAGAACAGAGGAAGTGTGATTGAGTCGAAATGGAAATGAGGGAAGGGATACAAAGGAAAAATGAGGTGGAGCGGAAGATGCAGATATAGACGGGGGAATATCTGTGAGATTTCTGACTTTTGATGCTCTTCAAAGAAACATCTTACATCACAGCAGAGGAAAAAGTCACTAAAATCAGCTTAAAACCTCACCAACTCCCACACCCACCCACATACACCCACCCACACACCCACACACATCCACCCACCCACACACACACACAGAAAAACACAGCCTTAAACACACTAGCAACGACAACGGAATGGAATATACCAATCTACCAATCAATATACCAACCGTCAACATCTACACACCACTATCTACAATTTCCCATATATCTGTGAGAGTGTGTGTGTGTGTGTGTGTGTGTGTGTGTGTGTGACTGTGCATCTGTGTGAACCAGGCAGGCTACAGTATATTGAATTAGTCACTCCACTTAAGTCAGGACAGCCGCTGTAAACTGAAACTCATCTTGTAAAAGTGAATGGTCCGATAAGAGATTTATTTCCAAATGTAGGTTACTGTGACACAGTAAACTTGTCTTTAGCCCTAATCTCTACTCTAAAACACTCTGAGTTGTAGCTTGAGAAGAGTCAGCTCAGTTATCTGAAGAAACACGTTAATAAAAAAAAAGGTTTTGGCTTTGTTAGCTAACTAGCCAGCAAGCTAACCTAGCAAAGCAACTAATACTAATGTTGACAACTACTAGCCACTAATCGGCAGCTAACATTAGCTGTTGTGTTTTAGGTGTGCTAGCAACAATACAGTGATGATAACTCTAGACACATTAGTGTTAGTTAGCAAGCTGACTAACAAGACAACATTTTCTAAACACAAAATTAGTTTACTGACACAGTATCAGTCTTGTCTTTAACCATAGTCTCTACTTCAAAACACTCAAAGTTTGAGAGGAGTCAGCTCAGTTAATCTGAAGAAATGGGTAAAAGCTTTTTGGCTTTGTTAGCTAGCTAACTAACTAGCCATTAAGCTAACCAAGCAAAGAAGCTAATGCTAATGTTAATATGCAACTACCAGCCACTGCAAGATAGTAGCAATGTTAGCTGTTGTATAAATTAGATGTGTTAGCAACAATACAGTGATGGTATAGTTAGCAAGCTAACTAGCAAGACAACGCAAAATCGATGTTGGCTGGGAAATGATCAGTTCCCAGTCAAAAACAGCACAGAAACAAATCACGTCTATTCAATAGTCGGCCGAGTTGTAAGTTTAGAAATACAACCAGCTGTTGTCAGCCATTGCTGCAAAGATGTAGACCTAAAAAATGGCCGCCAGTGGGCAGGTTACATCACGCCCCTTTTCCGCCGAATCAGATTCCTTCCTCCATATCTTCCTCCTCTACATACTCCAACTGCATGAATTAAAAAACAATTTTATACCTTTATAATTGCTTCTCTCATTTCCTAGCACTTTACTACATGATCATTCTGGGCACAATGTCTCTCTTTAATGCTGATGTAAGAATTGAAGTTCGACAGTCGCGCTCATCGTAAAGTTGCTCTGGAGAAGAGCGTCAGCTAAACGGCTAAAATGTAAATGAGTCACTCCTTTGGTGCGCCACCTCATTATGCGTAGACATCTTCCTCCCATTCAACCCACAGAAATAGATCCGGACTTGAAAGAAAATACTTTGCAGCACGACAGAAATAGAAACATATTGGAAAAAAGACAGAACGGCAGACTGTGTAGGCAGGACTTCTTTCCGAAATAGACTGAAAAAGAAAGGAGACATTACAGGCTATAAATAGAACAGCATATCATTAACATGGAAAAGGATGTTCTTTGGCACGGAGGCAACGTAATCTCTGTCTGTGTCGCCTTATGCTGCATTTCCTCCCACTCTCCTCCCTCCCTGTTTGCTTGTTTCTTGGATGTCAGGCTGTGTTGTTTCTCTCTCTCTCTCTCTCTCTCTCTGTCTCTCTCTCTCTCTTTTCTCCTTTTCCTCTTTCAAATGATCTTTGATTTCAAAATGCTTTTCTGACATATCGTCTTACATCGTCCAGTTTCTCCACATCTCTCCTGTCTCCTCTGATGGGTTTTTGACCGCCCTCTCCCTCTCCCTCTCCCTCTCTTCTCTTCCTCCGTCTCCGCCCAGGGTACCGAGAGGGGTTTCTATGGAAACGAGGGCGAGACAACGGCCAGTTCCTCAGCCGAAAGTTCATCCTGTCGGAGAGGGAGGGAGCCCTCAAATACTTCAACAAGCAGGATGTAAGCAGGATGAATCGGTCCGCTGGGTTGTGTAGCCGCGGACGGACACCAGCCTGCCAGTTCCAACTGAACAGTTTTACATTTAGCGAAATTCCTCTTTGTAGAAGAATTTGTGCCTGGGCTTGTTGTCATGGCATCTATCCTGTGTATAAGCATTTTGAGTCCATCTCATCTCTAAACTCTTATTTTAGAGCGTTAAAAATTGCAGTAACTACAAAATAGGGAGGAAACAGAGGCAGTAACTGTTTTTTTTCCTTTGCATTCTAACATTTTAACTAATTAAAGCAGTCTGCCTCAGACGCTCCATTGATATCAGATAACTAGAACTGCACCAATTATTGGTAAACCTATTCATACATGCAGACCTACAGTAAGTGAGTAATTAGTCAATTTGAAATGTATTACACTACAAAATCATCGACCCTCTGGTCATACCTGAGAAATGTCACAATAACAAACATTGTGACATTTTTTCCATGTTGAAGCTTTTCATGAAATCCTGTGCAGTGAGGTCAGTAAACGTCACACAGCTCATGTTTACCACCCGGCCGGTCTGTGATGCTTTAAACCAAAGGAGATGAGAGAGGAGAAGATCTAATGTCGGTGAGTCCAGCTTTCTCTGGACGGAGCGCTGCTCACCGCTGTTTAGGAGACAGATTTTGATTTGTCACTCCCTGTGGGTGGAGATGTTTTCCTGCCAGGGACCATACCAGACAGCAGAATTTAATTTAGGCAAATAGGGTGAATCTGCAGCGTCTCAATTAGGGGAGGATGGGACACATCACCAAGGCTAACGGTAATTTCTGGGCTGTTAGCATTTTGTGACCCTGAATCAAATCACTTTTTTATAGTCTGACAACAGAAACAGAAATATATGTCAAAGACAACACCTGTATTGTGTTATACACTATGTTGAAACTCAAAATAAGTGATCACAGACAACATTGAAGGCGACAGAAAGCTGGCTTCTTGCTGGCAATGGTGAGAACCGATCTATAAAATGCTAGGATGAAGCGGAACTATGTCACCCATGTTTGTGAAAAAGGTCTATACTCAGGTGTGCAAGAGGACCTACTGTGTTAAAATGTCCTGTCCCCCCCGTGTGTTCTCCCTGCCCCCCTCCACCCAGGCCAGGGAGCCCAAGGCGATGATGAAAATCGAAACGCTCAACGCCACCTTCCAGCCGGCCAAGATCGGCAACCCCTGCGGCCTGCAGATCACCTACCTGAAGGACAACAGCACAAGGAACATCTTCGTCTACCACAGCGACGCCAAGGTACCCAACACACACATTTCACACACACACACACACACACTCACACTAATTGTATTACTGTACTTGTGACAGGGTATCTGCAAGATCTTTAATAAGTCTGAAAAAGTCTTACATTATCTAAATTTAAGGCGTTAAAATGTATTAAAATGTTGTAAACGCAGTTATTAGAAGTCTTAGTTTTTTCACCATGCAATCAGGTTTCTTTGCACTGCATGTCCACTGTTAGATTAACACAGAACAAGGTTTATAGTACAATATGCAGCCTATCTGCTTTACTTTAACACAGTTGGTCTTCATGTCCCTTAACGATTAATTTCCCATTGTCCTTTTTCTTATACTGAAAAATAGGCCGGTTTTGCCAGCTTTGTTTGAATAATTTGGTTTTTAAATTTGTCTTAAATTGAATTCCAGGTAGCGTTAGAAAAGGAGTAGCGTTAAATTTGGCTTTCTGAAACCTGCAGAGACTCTGAGTGAAGACTTTTCCCTAACTCAACCCTCACCATGACATGCGTAGCTTTGTGTCTGTGTGTGTGTGTGTGTGTGTGTGTGTGTGTGCGTGTGTGTGTGTGTCTACCCTCTGTCTCTCTCTGGGGGTTGTTATAGTGCTGAGCACACAAATCATTGCTTCACAACACTGCTGCTCCTCTGGGGTTTATGAAGAAAATAGGAATGAAGGGAAGAGACAGAGAGAGAGAGGAGAGAGAGAGAGAGAGAGAGTCTATCAACAGAGAGAGAGAGAGAGAGAGGGAGCGTTAGAGATAGTCAGTGAAAAGAGAAAGGAGATAAAGAGAAAGAAAGAAAAAGTGACAGAGATTAATAGTCATTCAAGAGAGAGAGAAAGAAAGAGAGAGAGAGTGAAACAGAGAGAGAGAGAGCGTACTGCTCCCTCTGCTGGTCAAGTTGTGTCACAGAAAGCTTTGGGTTCATCGGGTTCATCCGGTGTCACCGTCATCCTGGTGTTGTGCTGGAGTATCGACAGCGCTGCAGCATCCGCACCCCACAGACGCTCCTCACTGCACCTCTCTCTGTGTAGCAGCGATACCTTTAATTCAATCAGTGGATAAACCTCAAAAAGCTCTCGTTCTTCCCACAGAGCCCGGGGTGAATAAATGTCCTGGCTCTCCTGTGTGAATCTCACTGACGGTGTTTTTGTTTCCCCGCAGGAGATGGTCGACTGGTTCAATGCTATCAGAGCGGCCAGGTTCCACTACCTGCAGGTGGCTTTCCCCGGAGCGAGTGACGAGGAGGTGAGGGCGACACGTTGAATCACCCACCATGCTGTTACAGGAGCTGGTGGTCATGAGAAATACCGTCAAAGGTGTACGGTTAAGATAACAGTGGTAATGAGTGTTTCTAATGGGGAAGATGACACAGTAACACCAGAGTAAGGTTCATATTCTGAGTTTTACCACCAGGAATCATCAGTTTTTCACTGGCTAATTATGCAGTGCTGTTATTAATTGTTACCAGATTTTGGGTGACTTTTTGAGTTCCTTTAACATAGATTGAACATTGATCTTGTCTTCCTCTTTTGAGTCAGTTAAGTTGCATTAGAATTGCAAAACCTCATCCATCTTGAAAGATTTCGTTAAAGGTGATACATGTAGAGTTTTAACATCAGTAAATCATTGTCACATTAATTTTGAAACTTGAGTATAATTACTCTAAATAAGCAAGACCATCATCGAGAAGATTGTCAGCCTCCACCTGACTCTACTCTGCATCCTCCATTGTTTCTCCACCTGGTGGATCTGGAGGGAAATCTGCTGGATCGCTTTACGGCACAAAACAGGAAGAGGTTCTGTTCTTCCAGAGCAAACTGAGCTAAAGCTGAAAGAGTTTCTGGCAGCAGATGGTGGAAGGAGGGGAAAGGAAGATGGAGAAATCACTTCCAACATGTTGATCCTTTTCAGGAAAGTATAAAAAGAAAACCAGAGGAAAACAGGAGCGATGCCAGGGAGAGGGAGGAGGGGCAGATAGCAACACACTCTTTGTGACAGAAGCAACAGCGTTTACGGGGAAATGTGGTCTTCATTATGAGAAATAATAGCACTAACAATACTACTGGTGTGAGATGCCTCTATCTCACACCAGTGGTGCCAGTCATCTCCACCATGGTCTCAGTTGTTTACAGTAATTTTACCAAGGTATCACAATTAATTTGACAATGATATATTGATGTTTAAAAATGCAACATATAGCACCTTTAATAATAATACAGATCTAGTTGTCGACTAAAAAGGAAATTGCCTTAAGCGCTCACTCATTGTAAGTCGCTCTTGTCAACTAAGTATGTTTTATATTTCAAGCATGTTTTTTTTTCTTCTCTCATGGTTTTCTCTCGTCTTGCGCTCTTCAGCTGGTGCCCAAACTGACCCGAAACTTCATGAAGGAAGGCTTTATGGAGAAAACAGGTCCAAAGGTTTGTGTTGCTGTTACACGTATTAGAGGGAAATAAATGTTAAAAATGTTGATTACAATTCACTTTCAAAGTTATGCATGTCCTGAAAAAGTCTTGAAAAATGTCTTGAATTTGTCTGGAATTTGCTTATATTCAAAGCCTCAAACGTCCTTGAATAGTAATCTTAAATTCAGTTTTAGAGGCCTTTAATAATGTTGCGGTTTCTTGGTACAATGCTTTTCTAGTGAGAAACCAGTCCAGTCATGTAGACCCATTCTCTAATAGAACAAAAGTATTTTTCTTTTTCATTTTCACGCTCATTTCAGGAGCCAAATTGGTGTTACATTTCATTCTAACTGGCATTAAAAAGATCGTGGAGAAGATTTAAAATGATGAAACTTGCAGACACCCTGCAGACCCCCAACCTGATTCATTTTGTTCACAATGCACTGACTCCCTTTTCTGTTTCCTCTTTCCATCTTATCTCTCTCTCTGGCTCTGCCGCAGCACACAGAGGGCTTTAAGAAGAGGTGGTTCACTATGGACGACAGGAGACTCATGTACTTCAAAGATCCTCTGGTGAGAAGAGACCTGCTCCCTGCTCCACTTTTTGTAGATCTTTTAGTTTCCCATTCCTTATGAGAACAGACCACTAATTTGACGATAAAGTGGTAATCTGTGAGATTCTGGTGTTTCTGCACTGCACTTCCCAGAGATCACCTGTCAATCAAACAGTGTGGGCGGAGCTTGGATTTTCTGTTGATGCAGTTTGAGTTTCTCTTTTCTCTGTCTGTTCAGTCATGGTGGCTATCGCTGCTCATGCTAACTACCCAGTTCTTCTTCTTCTTTTTATTCCAAACAAACCGGAAACATAAAACGCATCACTTCCTGTGAGACCAGGAAAGAGCTACCAGACACCGGCTGTTTAGAACAGACAGTGGAGAAGCTTCCATCAACTGGCATAGGATGAATCACTGTTGTGTTATATCCATCAGCGACAGAGAGTGGTGAAACAGCAATGTATTTATATTAGTATATATTGTATTTAGATTAGTACTTCATTAAAGAAGATTAAAACGCTCATTGTTCATGATTGTGTATGTTTTTTCCCAATTTCAATCTTCCACCTTCTCTCTCTCTCTGTCTCTCCTTCTCTCTCTCCCTCTTTCTCTCTCTCTGTCTCTCCCCCTTTCTCCCCCCTCTATCATTCTCTCTCTCTCTTCTCCCTCTCTCTCTCTCTGCCCCCCCTGTCTCTCCCTCTCCCTCTCTCTCCCGCTCTCTCTCTCTGTCCTTCTCTCTCTCCCTCTCTCTGTCTCTCCCCCCTCTCTCTCTTCTCCCTCTCTCTCTCTCTGCCCCCCTGTCTCTCCCTCTCCCTCTCTCTCTCTTTCTCTCTCTCTGTCCTTCTCTCTCTCCCTCTCTCTGTCTCTCCCCCTCCCTCTCTCTCTCTCTCTCTTTCTCTCTCCCTCCCTCTCTCTCTCTCTCTCCCTCTCCCTCTCTCTCTCTTTCTCTCCCTCTCTCTGTCTCTCCCTCTCTCTCTCTCTCTCTCTCTTTCTCTCTCCCTCCCTCTCTCTCTCTCTCTCTCTCTCTCTCTCTCTCAGGATGCCTACGCCCGGGGCGAGGTGTTCATCGGCAGCAAGGAGAACAGCTACACCGTGCTCTCCGGCTTGCCCCCGACCACCCAGGGGTACCACTGGAACCACGGCATCACCATCGTGACGCCGGACAGGAAGTTCCTGTTCGCCTGCGAGACCGAAGCTGAGCAACGGGATTGGATAGCGGCCTTCCAGAGGGTCATCAATCGACCAATGAGGCCTCAGGAATATGCAGGTAGAGGGAATTGTCCTGTCATTTGTTATGGTGTCTGAAGATATAGTCACAGTTTGAAATGCCTGAGACTTGACTTGCTGAAGAGAAGACTTGAGACTTGACTTGACTTGGGTTCTGGTGACTTGGGACTTGACTCTGACTTGTACTTTGATGACTTGAAAAGGTTTCTAAAGTCTTGACTTGAGATCTTGTGTTTGTGTAAATGACTCAGATTGAAAGTGATGAGATTTGTTCCAGCAGACGACTGAATTTAAATTCTGTTTTCTGAATTTGTATGGAATGATTGAATTTATTGAAGTTGAAACTGATTATAGAAATCAAACTCATGATGCTCTTACCAAGTTTTTATCCTATTAAAACCATATTGCATTGAAAAGTCCTAGATATTTAGTTTTCTTTAAGATATTAAATTGACACTGGACTCTTGATTTGTTCTGACTTGACTTGCTGTTCTACATTTAGACTTGAGACTTGACATTAATGACATGGACTTGACTTGGACTTGACTTGGTAATCTACATGTAGACTTGGGAATTTCATCAGTCTGGGTTTCAGTGGAGAGTTTTAGTGTCCCATGATGGTCTAAATGCTGTTTCAGAGGTTTTTCCACTCTGAAAAGAAGATTCTGGGAAAACACTGAATATGTGTCATATTTTGGGAATAAGAGTTAAACTAGAATAGAAGTTAAACCCATACTGGACGAACCTTTAGGAAAATTGTTCCTTTTGTGCATTGCTATGTATAACTTTTATTTTATCTGGTTGTCTTTGCAGTGGAAGCCCATTTTAAACACAAGCCTTGAAGACTGGGGCTTCATCGAGCCTCAACTCAGCTGGACTGACCCGGTCTCATTCAGATCAGAGAGACAACCCAGTATATGATGATGTATGACTGTATGACCAGAGACCATGAGGGGAGGCGGGGGGTGGAGGGGGGGGGGGGGGGGGGGGGGGGGATGTGGGTATACAGGGAGCCCGGGACGAGGAAAAATGATTGATCAAACAAGAGAGAGAGCGAGATTTTAAAAAATGAGAGAAAAAGGAGGGTCTGTCTGTACTATACTCCAGTTGTAATGGGACTCATGGCTCCTGATGGGGTTAAATGTTAGCGATCAGAGGCCAAAGGTCAGATGATGTCATCACTGTTGCGCCTACCAACCTTGTGCTCTACATTCTCATGCCAAACACGCCTCCCCCCACTCCCTCCCTCCCTCTGCCATGTGGACTTCTTCCCCTGCAGCGACGTCTTGTGAATGGTTCATCCTACCTGTAATCTAGTGTAATTATGTAATCTAGAGTCATTTCACTGTTTGCTTAACGAAGACAATGCATAATTAATTTATTGAATGTACAGTTTCGATGACAGTGGCTTACCGTGTGTGGACTTGTGATGTTTTCGTTTCGCTGAGGAACGCTGTGAGGTTGAATCTCTCTCTGGCTTGAACCTGAATCTACAAGGTGCTGTTAACAACAAATATGCATAAAAAAACACACACACACAAACTCCAAATGATCACCATCTCTCTTAATGTAGCTGGAGTTTCCTGATTTGCATCCGGACAGAGTTATTTTACAACACGATCTGACAGCTGTTCTCTTATTTATTTGGACTGTTGTACATACTGAATCATCGTAGACAGTGAATGCTGCTTCAAAGGATTGTAATGTGACAGGATTGTAATTTATATGACGTAACACTTCAACAATTGTTTTATTTTCTTTCTTTTTCATCTTGTTTTAAAGGCACATTGTTGTGTTGATCCTTTGATCCTAGTGGTAGATTGTTTCATCATAAAAAATCTTAAAATCAATACAGATGAATCTGAAATCAAGTGGAATTCTTTGGTTTGTCTGTTGTGTTTACTCCAGTGTTTTATTATCTATAAAGGTAAAGCTGTTAAGAGAGGCTTGCTGCTCATTTGTTTTCACCTGGCCAGTAGATGGCGCTCCTACATCACATCAAAATGGAGAACTTGACATATTGTTGCTGTCAGGTGAAAACCTTGTATCTTCAAAATATCAACTTTCAGGAAGCTAAGAAAGCAGCCTTGTTTTTAACTTGAACACAATGTATTTTTGAGTTTTTCCCAGAGGTGTGACCAAGTCAACTTTGATCAAGTCCCAAGTCAGTCTCAAGTCTTGAGGAACAAGTCTCAAGTCTAAATGTAGAACAGCAAGTCAAGTCAGAACAAATCAAGAGTCCAGTATCAATTTAATATCTTAAAGAAAACTAAATATCTAGGACTTTTCAATGCAATATGGTTTTAATAGGATAAAAACTTGGTAAGAGCATCATGAGTTTGATTTCTATAATCAGTTTCAACTTCAATACATTCAATCATTCCATACAAATTCAGAAAACAGAATTTAAATTCAGTCGTCCGCTGGAACAAATCTCATCACTTTCAATCTAAGTCATTTACACAAACACAAGATCTCAAGTCAAGACTTTAGAAACCTTTTCAAGTCATCAGAGTACAAGTCAGAGTCAAGTCCCAAGTCTTCTCTTCATGCATCAAGTCAAGACTCAATTAATTCAAACTGTGATCACCCAATGATGGTAGAATCATCTCAACCCACAGAGGAACATCTAATCCTTAAATTGAAGTGAAAACATGAATATTCACTAAAATTGGAGTTATGAGGTTTTCACATGCCATGTTGACTTGGTACCCACAGTGTTTGAGAGAGAGGGGGTATTACTCTGGTACTTTCCAATTTAGGAAGGTAATGAGATAAAGAAAGGCCAGCTGCTCTCTTGTTTTCATCTGTCCAGTAGGTGGCGCTCCTCTATCGCTCATAAAGAGAAACCTTTATGTGTAGATATGCACATTTACAGTTGGCACCCACAGTGTTTGGAGGGTGTGTGAAAGTCTGGTGGCGCAACTGTCTCCTGATGATCTGACCACGCCTACACACACACACACACACACACACACACACACACACACAGGCTCCAGAGTCTTACGGAATCATGGGTAAATCAATGTTGTTTCTGTCTGGCCGGCTTGTTGTCGTTGGCAACCAGGTTGTCATGGTAAACTGCTGAGACAGAGAGCCACTGAGCTGCAGCAGCCAGGTCGGACCCACAGAGGAAGTGTTTAAAACCGGGTGGGACCTCGCTCCGCAGCCGCCATGTTGGTCATGAGGATAATATGGTCAGCTCTGTGTGTGTGTGTGTGTGTGTGCAGTGTAAACATTCATACAGACACATACACACCGCAACATGTGATGCATCTTCTGTGTTTTCTTCCTAACAGAACCGTTCTCAGATCACCATTTGAGAAACATTACATTTATTAATCTGATTAAAACCGTCTTAATGAGAATTTGCATCGCATCTCACAGAGGAAAGAGAGTCTGTGCTCAGGTAATAATTAGCTGTATTACTGCAGATTACTTGTAAAGCCAAGTAATAGTAGTAATTGAAGTAATTAAATTCATAATAAATCAGATCCTGAAATCATAGAAAAATGTGACAATCCAGAGCGCAGGAATACTTTGTCCTCCTGCTTTTCGTTTTTCGTACAGTTTCCTGAGGGTGGGGTCATGGAGTGTGTGTGTGTGTGTGTGTGTGTGTGTGTGGAAGCTGACATTTTGGCTCCATGTCTCCCGCTGGGTGAGCCCTGCGCCCCGGGCCAGCTCTGCCACATGTTGTCCGGTCATGTCCTCCAAACACGTTGACATGTGCAGCAGATGCAGAAGCTCTGATACTGATACTGACACAACACATGGTCATTTAATCCGAATATATGGGTGACATGTTGCTGCTGTCATGTGGAAACACCAGACACTCACTCCTAATTAATTTCCATGTTTTAGCTTCACTTGGAGGAATTCATGGTTCACTATGGACTGAGAAAATTCTTTGAGCCTTTGACTTATAAAACCCTTTCAAACCTGTTCAATAAACTCAAAAATACCTGGTGGTCAAGCTAAAAATGTGTCTGTTTTTCTTAGTTCCTGAAAACATTTTGGACATATAAGGTTTTCACCTGACATTGACAATATGTTGCTTTACAATGGCCTTATTCCACTGTATTGACCTTATGGGTATTTTAATGGGAATCCTCCTACTACATAATCTAATCTTACAAGGATGTAATAACACAATGTCAGTACAATTAGATTGAACTTTGTACTTCAATTTATTTCATTTTTTTTTTACCTTTATTTTACCAGACAAATCAAAATGAGATTAGGAATCTGGTTTCCAAGAGACCCGGCCAAGAAAGCAGCATAAAAAAACTCACATTGTGTTGTTACACCCTTGTAAGTTTATAATGCAGACAGGCAGTGGATTTTGGACATCTAAGAGAAACAGCTGAAAAGGGTAAATGTAATTATGAATGCTATTTCTTTGTATGATTTTGAAAAGTTTTTAACGCTGGTTTGTAGCAAAATTGAGTTTAGGAAAAGTCAAAATTCAAAACAGCTGTCAACTGATCAAGGCTTGGCCTTTTGAGTGTTGACTGAGCCAAAAATATAGTCATAGTTATCATTTTGGATATCGCTGTAGTGGGAACACATACATTATAATTACTTATAACGATTTAAATCTTGTTATAGTTATAGTTGTCTTTATAGTTATCATTCTAGGTGTGAATAAGGACTGGAATAAGGCCATTATCAAGTGTTAAAAACATATGAAATAACACGTTAAATCTTTTGCTCAGTTGTTACATAGTAGGATGTGTTGACTGTTCACTCCTCAGTCTGGTTCCTGGTTAGCGGCACCTCAGCAGATCTCCACTGCATATTATTGCTTTTAGTTATTTACCTCTGTTAAAGCCAGTGCAGCTGTCCTGTCCATCAGGCCCTGCAGCTCACAGTCCAACTGGAGCTGGAACTGTGAAATTAGCTAATCCCCAGCACAGGAAAGCCAACAGGAGCAGCTGTTGGACTGGAAACAAACTGGAAGTGAAGCTGCAGTGAGGAACGGTCAACAGCTACAGCGGGACGTCCAGCCAGGGGAGAATAAGGCCTCGGATAATATCATATTTAGTCTTATTTTATTAATTTATTATCCTTATTATCTGTTCTCAGGACACTGTGACTCTGACCCTGCACTCTGTCCTATTGCTTGTAATGTGATTTGTAATGTAATTGTAATGTGATGAGTTTATTCTACTGCACCCATTGGAAATCGCTTTAAGTGTCAGCTAAAAGCGTGAAAACACAAAAATGTAATGTGAAATATCTGATATGATTTACCCACACATCACATATGCAACGTTTTTATGAAATACTGCATTTCAACAGAACATAGATACAGAAGCAGGACATTTTTATAAACTGCCGAGCAGATAACTTGCTCAAGGGGTCAAACATGAGTTCCATCTTTTCCTCACAGAGGAATCACAGATTTATGTAAATATCCAAGTCTTGAGGAGGCCGTGTCCGCCAGACAGGCTGCAGACGCTTCAGAGACACGTCATCTCGTCTGTCCTTATACAAGCCGATGGGGAACTAAGTCCTGTATTGATCCACCAAGCTGTGCGGTTTCTTCTACTTGAACTCTGAGTCTTGTGCAAAGTCCTCGCTGATACAGTACATGAATTAGAAAGCACAGAGAGTCGTTACTGTTCAGCACATCACTGCTGGCTGAAGAATCCGTATAGAAACTTACATTAGAGCAATTCTGTCCTACAAAGGAAAAAGGCAGTAGCTTCAGTTTTGGTGAAAAATGTCTTTTCTGTTTTTTAGTCAGCATTAGGTCAGCGTTAGCATGGGTAAATAACAGGGTTAGGCCACATATCTGTTTGGCGATATATTGGGCCCATATTGGTCTTTTTATAAAAACTGGATATCTTTCTGTCAATTTCTACTCCCGCCGATATTATGGAGGTTCAGCTTGAGAGGTATCAGTCTGGAAAACCTGTAGTGTAACCTGCCTTATCTGCCTTAAAGAGCTGCTAACCCACCTATGAATTTCATCAGTCTGAGTTTTAGTGTTCCATGATGGACTAAATGCTGTTTCAGAGGCTTTTCCACCCTGACAAGAAGACAATTCTGGGGAAAACACTGAATCCTTGTCATTTTTTGGGGAATTTTTGGCATGAAAATGATCAAATGTAAAGATATTGAATATCGGCACTAAATATCAGCCCACATCAGTATCGTCCCTCAAGAATCCACATTGGCCAAACCCTAGGAAATAATCTCCTCTTGCTCAGTCAGCACATTTTCAAACATGTTCTTACAAGTCTTTGGATGGGCAGTAACAAAAATAACCTTTAAAGCCGTTTTTCTGTTTCACACTCTGCCTTTTTGCAGAGTTTTTTGGGGGGCGTGTCTTCTTCTTCTTCACGGCCTGGTGAGTGTGGTGTAGACGGGCTGCTCCCAGCCGGCCGGCGGGCTGCGGGGGGGCGGAGCCAGGGCCAGGCTGTTGATCAGCGGCGTGGCGTAGGGCCTCCGGGACGAGTGGAAGTACGGGTACTGGTACAGACCGGCGGGGTATCCAGAGAAGGCGCTGTAGAACCCGGGGCTCTGCAGGTCGGCGAAGTCGCACTGGCTGCCGGAGGACGAGGAGGAGGTGGAGGGAGGGCAGGGGGCGTATTCGGGCTGGTGCAGCGGTGGCGGAGGGGTGGAGGAGGAGGAAGAGCAGTGGGAGGAGTGGCTGCTGTAGTGGCCGGGACTCATCTGCTCCGTTTTAATCTGAGGTCTGCCGTCGCCAAGGAGCCCGTGGGTGTCGTGGTTAGAGCAGGAGGGCGGTATTCCAGGTTTAGGCGCCCAAGGGGGAACGCCGTGAGAGTGGGCGTGGCAGCCGGGCGGGACGAAGGGTCCAGAGGGGCTGTTGGTATCCGGCGGGGTCAAAGCGGTGGAGCCGTGGCCGCCGAGCGGCAGGTACTGGTCGAACTCGTGGACGTCGAAGCCCTCCATGGTGCTGATGACGTCGGTGCTGAGCTCGGAGATGTCCACGTTGCTGAAGTCGATGTTCTGGCGGCCGGCGGCGGGAACGGGACCGGCGCCGCTGCCGTCCAGAGGCCGGTGGCCCTCGTGTTTGATCCCCAGGTGCAGGTCGGTTTTAGGGGTGGTGGGAGGTGTTGGAGGGCCGTGAGACTGAGCTGGGAACCAGAACAGAGGAAACACCTTTCAGTACTTTCATGTGATATTCTGACACTGTTGGATATCATCAACCTGTGATGTTCAGTGTGTTCCGAGAGTGTTGTAATTTACTTTTTTGGTGAACCCACTTTCCCTCAACCTGCCTCATCTACTTCTACTCCAGTTAGTGATTTCCTACATTTCCCAGAATGCCTTTTGACAAAACCCAGAGAACGGGCCTGAACTTGTTGATTTCAGCTGTGGGTTAAACATGTAGGTGGAGAGAGGATAGTGGAGTGAGTTTTTCCAGTTGAGAAAAAGCGAGAACCACGCCCCTTACTCAACCCAACCTGTCTCTCTGCTGCATTGCATTCTGGTCTCTCTCCTGCTCCTGTGGGTGGAGAAACTGGTCTCTCTCCTCTTCTACGATGGATTTCTCCCTGTATGATTGTTGAATGTCTCTTGGTGCAAAATGGCGGCTCTAGAAAGAAGCCCTCGCTCTTTGATTCTGAGGGACTGACACCAAAACCTGACGTTTACCGCTGATGTTTTACATCCTGAAACATTTTCTCATATCAAACTCCACTGTAGCTGCCGGAAACATCTAGACATGACATTGTCAATGTTTGGCCAGTTATCCACAAGAATAAGAAAAATACACCAAACAACAAAATGGACCCAGAAATGCAAGTTACATCGCAATTAGCTGATTTTTAACAGAGATTTAGGGTGATTTAGGGGTTTTAGGGTGTTTTTTTCCTTTAACAACCCCTAGGTACATTGCAGCATGTGCTCTATGTGAAGTGAAAAAGTGTATGAGAAATTCAAAACCTGGATGAAATCAGTCCTCTCACCTGTCCTGTCAGAATGGTAATGATGGTGTACTTCCCCCGTGCCGACCAGCCTGGCCGCCCCTGGTTCGGTCTTGTACAGGCCCTGCTGGTGCTGCTGGAGCGGGACGGGTCCGGGTCTGGCCTCCCCCGGTCCGGGTTTGGTGCTCCTGCGTCTCCGGGGCTGGTACTTGTAGTCTGGATAGTCTTTCTTGTGCTGCAGCCTCAGACGCTCTGCCTCCTCCACGAAGGGACGCTTCTCAGTCTCAGACAGCAGGCTGAGGAGGAGAGGAGAGTTTGACTTAGTGGATGTCTGTTAAACAGCAGCATCTAGCAGCAACAACATGCTGATGTAAGCATATAAGTGAAGGGTTTCATCCTTTAATACTATATATCCATATGGAAACAAATATAGATTGTTCTATTCTCTAAAATAACATGCTGGATGTCAAGAACTGTGCTGTAACTGAGTCGCTCTTTGTGTACTTGTAAGTATTTTTTTAAGTTAGTAATTGAACTTTAACTCAATCATGTATTGACTGAAGTATTGTACTTGGCTGCATGTTGCACACCACAGATTTTGTAGACTCTCCATAAACATTGCATTAGAAACTTGGAAACCATTAGCAGTGAATGGCCATTCAGCAGAGGATAGAAGAATAATCTGACTTTACTTTTTATGTGCTTAATTGAAAATAAATGTAAAGGCCTTTTTTTTAAGAACTTAGTTTGAGTTCTCTGTTCTCTCATCCATTTTGCATTGGGAAAGATCACATATAACAATGTTCTCTTTTCTAAAAAGTAACTCAGTAACTTTTACTCTGAGTACATGTTCAATTAGCTGCTTTTTACTTTCACTAAAGTAGATTTTTACACCAGTTAAGTGTTTCAGCAAAGTAACAGTACTTCTACTTGAATAGGATGTTTTAGTAGCCTACTCTTTCCACCCCTGCTAAAATGTTAGTATTGTTTGAGTAAGGGGCGCAATAACTTCAATAATACTGAACTGTGAGTTTACTCCCATGTCAGCTGTCATTTTATCTGAGGAGACGTCACGTAAAAACCTGGATATCTCATTTTAGAATGAAACTGTTTAACTTATAGGCTACTAGAGATAATACTATAAAGTAAAACCCACATTTCGTTTTGGAAACATTAGGTCTAACCTCTTGAAATTGCGCGTAATTTAATTCATAATTGTATAATGCCATAGTTATGCAGTAATTCCCCATCCTCCTACTCACCGCCACAGTTTTCCCAGCGTCTTGCTGAGCTCGGCGTTGTGCAGATGAGGATACTGGTCCGCCAGCTTCCTGCGCGCCGCCTGCGCCCAGACCATGAAGGCGTTCATCGGCCGTTTCACGTGCGGTTTGCTCTTCAGCCCTCTCTCCCCCTGAGTGGGCATCGGCACCAGCGACCAGTCATAGCCTTTCAGCACCTGCGACACCGCGTCGCGGATGCAGGCGGGGAACCGGTCATCCTCCGGGTCACTATCCGGCTTGTGGGTAATCCCGGGCGCGCGCGCTGACCCGTGTCCGTCGGACCCCGCCGGAGAGGCCGGGCACTCTGAATCCGATCCGTGCTGGGACGCGGAGCTGCCGCTGCCCGCTGGACTGCATGGATGGTCGGTGAAGGACTTGCTTTCTTCGGTCATGTTTGGTCAGTAAAAGGTTGCCAGGTGTAGTTTCGCCCGGATTCCCAAAGGGCTTTCCAAGTGCGTAAAGACGCACGGCTCCGCAGGAAGACTGTGACACCACAGAATCAAGTCAAATCCCAAATGTCTCGTCTGTTGCTTGCCATTCCTCTTCACATCCTCCTCAACGGTCAGGCAAAGTTTGATGAGCCACTGTTTTCTTTTTATCACTTTACTTCTCTCGCAGCTCTCCGCCCCTCGCGCCCCATTGGCTTCTGCAAAGTTTTACCAGCAGGGTTCCTCCTATTCTGGCGAAATGAAGCAGGAGGAGACAGAAGCTTGTTAACATCTGGGTCAGTGGGCTACAGTTGCATTTAGGCTTTCAAACGATATTTTATGAGTATTTTGATAGGAGCTGATATTTAATAGCCCATTCCAAAAATGTCCTTAGTGAAATGTACACAGGAAAACCTCTTAAAGGATAGAGATTTTTCTGAGGTTTGATTTGCCCTCTTCCAATTTCCTTCCACATTAATTTTCTTTTTTCCTATGCTCAGCCTGCATTACACCCTCATATACTATAGGCTAATGCACCTATTGGCTGATAAAGTCGCTCAGTGAAGGAGTGTCTCAATCAACCAATCAAATTACGGCTCGTATTCTCGGATGCGGGCAGGTGCTGTGCAGATGTGACCTATTTTCTACATTTTCTACAGTCTGTGGATGTCAGTAGAGATGATGCTGCTCCTTTAATTGGAGAAATCCACAGACTTGCAGTTGGGCGTGTTGACCGTCATGGTCGCAGGGAAACAGTGTAACTTTAGGAAGAGTTGAGCCCTAAAGGTTTATATGAGAATATCTGACCCCAGCAAGGTTCTGACAGCCTATAATAAGTTCATGGGAAAGTTCTACTTAGGCTTTATCCATGAAAATATATATATATATATATAATTCACCAAATTGCTCATTTTGTGATATAACCCCCCCCCCCCAAAAAAAAAAAAAAACAACAACACAATTTCACATGTTTTACAATTGTTCTTTTTCTTCTAAACTCTGGATTGACACTGCATTGCTCGTTTTTGATACTTTTAACAAACGTATTGACATCAAAAGAAAGTTTGGTCTTGTTTCTTGATTGCAGTAGCTACTAGTCTGTCTGCATTAATGCTTTTAAACTTTTATGCCCATTTGGTAAATTCCTACGCATATGCTGCCTTCAGGTGCCGTCGGAAATATCGTAATTATGACATTAACGCACAAGAATGAGCGCAAATACTTGAAAAGAATTTGAAATTTAAATGTAGTTTTTTCATGTCGTCTTCTTTTCTGTGACTTTTTTCCTAATTGAATTCCCCTGTACTTCTGTTCTCTTATAAGATGTAACTCACAATTTATGTGTTATATATGTAACACTTTACTTGTGATGACATGCTATTATTGTTTTAATAAAAAGGAAGAGGCGATGCCATGTGAAGGAATAAATCTATCTAACAAGCAGGACGTATCAGACAAAAGTTGTGATCTGTTAACGATTTTTTTTTTTTATCTCCAAACTGCAGCACTTCCGCCACTTTTTCCATCACGTGACTGTGAGAACCGTCAACATGGCGGCCGCCAGTGACAGTTCAGAGACCTCGGTGAGGAAAAGACGTGTCGATGCCGCCAAGACAGAAAGCTGTCCCGGCGATAAGAGCAAAGAAAATGGAGACAATCAAAGCCGAACCGCAGAGAAAGAAAAGAAGCTTCTCTCGTTACGGACCGGGACTTACTGGCTCACGCGCATCGTGCTGCTGCGCTCCATTGCTTTTATCTACTGTGAGTCTGACAGCTTCTGCAAACACTTATGTGACTGACTTCTAAATAAGTGCATTAGACTACAGTCATGTTTAAAGGAGAACTGGACTAAATAATAATCATTCATGATATTGAAATTGTAAGAGCTGTAAACGTGTAGAATAAATGGATAAATAGATAAATAGAAGTTATTAGCCTGTATGATATTTCTGACATGTTGATCCTTATATTTTCTGTCCTGTTTCCCTTACATCTGTAGTTCTATTTTATAGTTGTGTATACATAGTTATGTTGTGTTGTGCATAAGCTCTTTGTTATATGTTGGAATTTTATATTGGATGCTG
This sequence comes from Centroberyx gerrardi, assembly GCF_048128805.1. Lineage (NCBI taxonomy): Eukaryota > Metazoa > Chordata > Actinopteri > Beryciformes > Berycidae > Centroberyx > Centroberyx gerrardi. The sequence continues at coordinate 21,317,518 of NC_136016.1, forward strand.
CCTTTCTTACTTGTAATACAGGTCTAGTATTGGTATCAGTGGTGACTGAGTGGTGATTTTGGGTTAGCTTTAATATTTAAATGAACTGTCATGTGATCCCAGGTGAGTTTTGCAGGTATTTTTAACGGTTAAGCCAATCACAACTGAAGACCAGAACTATGTTTTATTATAACCATTTTCAGTAGATTCTAAAGGTGCTACAGGTTGCATCAGTATGTCATGTTGAAATCAAGTAATACTTTGGTATAATTACCGTAAACAAATGAGATCATGGTTGAGATGATTGGTCGCCTCTATCTCACACCAGTGGTATTGTTCGCGCATCTCAAAATTAAGACTACATTTCCCACAAACCCCCTTGCTTTCTGTTGTACTTGCCCCCCCTCCCCTCCTCCTTCAAGAAGAAGGATAAGAGCCAATAACAGTGACTATACATTCTTACAAGATGAGCTAACATGAAGTTGAAACTCTGCTGTGGAAGAACAGAACCTCTTCCTGTTTTGTGCTGTAAAGCGATCCAGCAGATTTCCCTCCAGATCCACCAGGTGGAGAAACAATGGAGGATGCAGAGTAGAGGCTGATAGAAGCTGACAGGCTTCTTGGTGATTGTTTCATTTGTTTACAGCAGTTACTCTAATGTCTCAAAATGAATGTCTCCTCTGTTTTCCTGTAGTTGTGGCCTTCAGCGTCGCCTACAACCAGAACAAGCAGCTGATCGGCGAGCGAGGCCTGATGCCCTGTAAGGATTACCTCAACAGCGTCAAGCGCTACGTGGGCGGGAAGATCGGCGCGGCGGCCCTGGCGTACACGCCCTCCGTCCTCTGGCTCCTGGACTGGAGCGACATGGACGCCAACCTGGACGGCGTCGCCCTGCTGGGGATGGCGCTGTCCGGGTTCGTCCTGCTGACCGGAACGGCCAATATGGTGATCATGGCAACGCTGTGGGTGCTGTACCACTCCCTGGTCAGCGTGGGACAGCTGTGGTGAGTTTGGGATTTATACACACATACACACACATAGGGCTGGGAGATAATTCGATATTATGGTTTATCATCATATGGTAATTTTGTGATATGAAACACAATTCTGCTGTCTAAATTGATGATACCAAGCACATTTTATTCAAAAACCCCCAAAATTTCAGTTTAGTTTGACATCTCACCTAACATTAGCATTCGGTTCAATGGGATGAGCATTAATTTGGTTATTTAACGTGACTATAACAAATAACAAAGATCATGAATATGTGGATAACTCAATTTTGAAAAAAAACCAAAAAAAAAACTAATTATAATTCCAAGCTCAGGATATGGATAAGTGACAAATTCTATTCCAAAATGCAATATACATATATATATATATATCTGAAATTCATCATTCAGATTCAGAATATCACAGATTCAGTCTTCAAAAGTGTTTGTTTCTTTGTTTCTTTGTTTCTCTTTTGTCAGCCAAGGTCCTAAATGACCTATTATCCTTTAAAAAGAACTACAATTAGTTTGAATAGAGTAGGTCCGAGTTGGTGTTGTTTTTTGTTTTTTTCTCAATTGGTGAACAAAATTCTTCAAATATGTTTCATTCATGCTAAGGTCCCGTAGTTCAAGTGTTGCTTGTGTTAGGAATGCATCAAAATTATATATATTGTATTATATTCTGTGTATTAAAACATCCTTTCTGTTTTCTTTCCAGGTATTCCTTTGGTAAGTGAACCTCACATCTTTCATCAAATATCTCAAGCAATTTTCAATCTGAAAATGAGCCAACATGGCTTCACTTGTACCTTCTCTTATAGGAGAAGTGGGTTTCTGGAGAAGTGTTATTAACTGGGCATAGTTCATAGTCCATAGTCTCACTACCAGCTTTCCCTTATGTGTGTGATGCAACCCGATTTTAAAACTCCTGTAATCTGAGCCCAGCATTAGTTGTTCTTCCAACTTACAGTTTATTACTGCGTGTTACTGTTCTGGCATCCCATATAAATAACTAGTACTGGTGCATGTTTCTATTTTCACTCTTTGCTAGCTAAGTTAGTTAACTTTTAGTTGTCACATTTTGTTTTTAATCAAATAAATTTAGACATTAATTATATGTCTGACATGGATTTTCTCCGCTTCATTCTGCCACTGCAGCACAATTCCTAAAATAAAACACGATTCCTAAATTAAAACATGATTCCTAAAGTAAAACATCAACCATGAAAAAAAACCCTATTTTTGTTACGGGATCCGTTTTTGTTATTTTTCCCGACCAAACGTACTTGAACGCGCGACAAGTTGTATTTACGACTTCCGATCTGGTCAGAAGTTTACGAGGTGCGCCTGAAGAACAGTAATTCTCTCCAGAGGACAGACTCACTGACAGAGTTTAGGTTCTTGGATGTTCGGTGCCTCCGAACATGGGAAACCCGGCTGATTGTCTTGAAGCTAATGGCAGAGAGGGAGAATAAGAAAGTATAAATAGAGCGCTGGCTGCAGTGGCGAGGTCAGCGGAGCTCTGTGATTGGTTAATGACACTTTGGAGTGAGAGACGCCAGGCCGATGTCTGTGGTCAGGAGCTGCGGCTTCCCTTCCTCTTTTTTTTTTTTTTTAAATCTTTTTTTCTTTCTCTCTTGCTCTCACACTCTTTATCCCCGTTTAAACTCTTTTCTTTTTAGATCTTTAAACACACTGTGACCAGCAGTGCAGCCGTAAGTCTGCAGACAAAACTCCTAAATCTAGGCTACAAACCAAAGTCTGTTCACTGGTTTTAGTCCAGTTTAAAAACCCTTTTTATAAACCTGCATTTGATAGCTGTTAACGTAAATTTCTATAACTTAATCATATTGTACTTGTATTTGTTTTGTATTTGATGTTAGTTCGCCACGTTGATTTTTGATTTTTTTCATAAAGTCTTGTTAAAGGTTTCATGTAGTCTCTAAATCTGTGAATAAGTTACAAATTAATTTGTAAATAAGTGTCATTTTTACAATTTGAAATGGATGAACCTTCTTAAAGCTGCACTAGGCAAGATTTTTATGTAAAATATTATCAGCATAAATCACGTGCGCGAAGTTGCCTAGTGCAGCTTTAAGTATTGTTTGATTTTTTTATAGCAGTTTGTAACTTTGATTAGAAATGTGCTTTTCAACTAAAATTATAATTAGTGTTGTTATTATTTGTCCAGGTTGGGAGAGCCAGCTGTTGGAAACGGGGTTTCTGGGTATTTTCCTGTGTCCGGTGTGGAGTCTGTCCCAGGTCCCCCGCCGCTGCCCCCCCTCCCTCGTCTCCATCTGGACCTTCAGATGGCTCATAGTCCGCATCATGCTGGGAGCTGTGAGTAACACACACACACACACACAAACACACACACACACACACAAATACAAAGCAGGGTTTCCCGCAGTTCTGTATAGTGAAGGTGGGCCGAAATAACAAAAGAACACCGCCACTTTGACGTAAAATGTTTTTTTTTTTTTTTAGTCTATTTGAGTTTATTTTCAATGGGACCAAAGTGACATTAGAAGTAACAAATAGCTTATTTTGGAGCATCTCGTCATGTTAGCTAAGTGGTACATTGCTACAACTTAAGCTAACATACACACATAACATACACACAACTAACCCTAACACTCTTAATATCTAAAAAATAGCCTAAATATAAATAACTCAAATTATTTCTTTCATGCCATTGCAAACCATGACTGTTTCACTGCCCTTTCTCTGTAACTTACTAACGACTGGAAGCGTTCGTTAGCCTACAAACTAGCTGCTATGAGTTTGACTTTGTCATTAAAAATCCTCCTTTCATAGCATTGTGAACCATGGCTTTTTCCACTGCACTGAACTAGTTAAAGTTAACACCGTATTATCAGCATACCCTTTCTAAAATGTTGATATGTTACAGCTATGTTAGCAAGTAAGATAAATACTCAGATTATTTATTTCGTGCCAGTGCAAACCATGACTTTTTCACTGCCTTTTTCTCTGTATCTAATTACTGGAAGCCTTTGTTAGCCTACAAGCTAGCTGATATCAGTTCAACTTGTCATTACAAATAACTCTACTCCTTTTTTTCCTTCACCGCATTTTGCACCGCCTTTTTCACTGCACTGAACTAGCTAAAGTTAACACTGTATTATCAGCATGCCCTTTTGAAAATGTTGATGCATTACAGCTACGTTAGCAAGTAAGATAAATACCTCAAATGATTCAATATTTTCTTTCATACCATGACAAACATTGCTCTTGCACCGCCTTTTCTCTGCATGTAATGACTGATAGCTGTTGTTTTACTTGTCAAACACGATAAAAACGAATTAAATGAAGTTTACATTAAAGTGTCATAACCCCCCCCCCCACCCTCCACCGCCACCTCCACCTTGACTAACACATTTCCTGTGGGGAAACCCGGCACAGAGATGGATATTTCCGTTTAGGAGGAGGCACATGCTGTAGGTTCAAGCAGAAAGGCAGACACACACACACACACACACACACACCCACACACACCTGAATCCATCCCACATGCCAGCATGGAGAAATAAAACCATTTTGCAATAGCATAATTCCATGGGATATTCCAATGTTTGTCCTCTTGATTTTAGACCATTACTTTTGGAGCCGTGTTTCGCTATAAAACGCTGCCAATATTTGGAAATCCAACCCAAATAAATGGTCAGTTAAACAGCACGTCTGGTTGTTTGACAGTTTCCATGGTGAATTTTAGACCGCTGACCCGGTTTTATCTGCCAATCACTGTGGTTACCACAAATCCAGCAGGGTTTTTCCTATTAAGACCGTGAAGGGAGCTGAAAAACAAGGGGACCCACCTCGACTCTGACTGGGATCATAACCGTAAAGACCTTCGCTCGTTTCACAAAGTCATTACAACATACGGAGGGTTTTGTTAGAAAATTAGATGTCCGTCATTTGAAAACACCTTCAGCTTCACACCTACTCTCACGGCACAAATTGAACACAAATTATATTACTTTAAAAAGGATAAACAGCAACTTAAGCCCTTGGTTGACAAAATGCTCACATTGGATCCTCTATACTTTAGACATAATGTTGAACTTCACAATTTTTCAATTTGGATGAGAGGATGAGTTTTGACTTTTCAAATTCTTCATTCCCAGAAATGGATATAAACCATTTTGAAGTTGGATCTCCTCAAATTAAAACCAGAGAGAAGCCTAGAAATCCCATTAGACATTACTAATGTGGCTTTTAACCAGTTCCTAGAATTTAATAGCTGGGTTATTGCTGAATTTATTGTGGTGCAACTGCCAGCTGTTTCTGCATTCCTGCAAAATTTGGATGTTGGATTCGTTTCAGCCTGATTGTTGTTGGCGGCCTTTCTGTGAAGCCGGTTTGAATTATGCTCTTTCTAATTTGTTGCTCATTTAGTGTAAAGCCTTCTTGTATATATTCATGATGGTTGGCTTGGTTGTTTTATGGTAGTCCTCTTTGTTCTGCTTGTTTGTAAGTATAAATTCACCCTGTGATCATTGCGCTGATGCATTGTTCTGTGATGGGAGTTCATTCATTTCAAACCAGAGAATCCATTACTGCTGCATCTTTCTGTTGAATAGAAATCATGTTGTAATGCAAGTGCTGCATGTGTTGGATTAACTGTAAGCTGCTGTCTGTCTGTTGGCAAGATATCTCAAAAAGTTACAAACAGATTTGGATGACATTTGGTGGACAGATCGCCTTTTGGTCCAAGGATCAGTTGATTCGATTTTGGTGGAGATCCAGATCTGGGATATCTGCCGATTTCAGCCGTTTTTTAGCCATAACTATGATGCTGCGTTCATGTGCCGGTGGAAAAGTCCAACATCCAGGTGCGAAACACCGCTGCATTCACGTGCTATTTTGCCAGAAATCAAACCCGGGACACAAACGATAAACATAAACCGTTATTCGTTTGTCTATTGTTTGTCTTCAGGTTTGATTTCCGACAAAATAAGTTGGAAGAATTGCAAGTTGGAGAATTGTTCAGCGTTGGCGGAGGTTTACGCTCTTATCGAGTTCCTTCTAGTTTTACTAATGTGTTGATTATGCGTGCCTAAACTAAACCAAATGCTGTTTGGTTTAGTCCTGTTTTAATCCCATTTTGGGTAGCTGTCTGTGCCGAAAACATTTCAACACCGAATCAAAGTTGTAATGAACATTTATTATATTGTAATACCATAATCAGTAACCATAGCCTCAGCCATTTCATCTCAGAACGACTGAGCCGCAGGATCTCTGTGCAGAAGTCACATATGCACATGCTTTGCAGCGACAGAAACGCATTACAGATTACATGCGATGCGTTCGAAACTGCGATGTTAAAACGGGACTCTCTCTCTCCCCCGAAGGTTGAGCCTCACAGCGACTTTTGTTTGTGTTAAAGCAGAGCACAGAGCCTGCCGCAGTCCCCCGGTGTTTGATCCGTCCCGGTCACGGCCATCTATCTATCTGACAGACTGTGGTTCACCACCGCTCTCTGACTGCTATAGAGTTTCTGCCTGTGAGCAGGACTTGGCTTCATGCACACTTCAAAAGACCCCTCGGTCGTAGGAAACGAGGGGGACGGAGTGTATTGTCGAGGGGGACGGAGTGTATTGTCAGCGCGCGAGTACAATGTGTGTGTGTTTTTGTGTATTTCGTGTGTTTTTGCAGCGTGGCTAAGAATTGTCCCAAGTTGATCCTCGGGAGAAGTCGTCACAGTAGTTAGCATGACGGCTTTTCCCCGCGATGCCAGATGATGCCTTTTTTTTTTTTACGTTCCACCACCATGGTACATGCAGGACATTATGTTGTCATGGTGGCGTCTGTCTGTCTGTCTGACAGTCTCCCTGTCTGTCTGTCTGTCTGTCTGTCTGTCTGTCTGTCTGTCTGCCTCTCTGTCTGTCTCCCTGTCTGTCTGTCTGTCTGTCTGTCTCTCTGTCTGTCTGTCTGTCTCTCTGTCTGTCCGTCTGTCTCTCTGTCTGTCTCCCTGTCTGTCTCTCTGTCTCCCTGTCTGTCTGTCTGCCTGCCTGTCTGTCTGTCTGCCTGTCTGTCTGCCTGTCTGTCTGTCTGTCTGCCTGTCTGTCTGTCTGCCTGTCTGTCTGTCTGTCTGTCTGTCTGTCTGTCTGTAGACACTGATGTGAACGCAGTAACTCAAGAACATGATAGAAACTTCCTCCTTACACCACAGTTTCCCCCTATAAAGTCGATGATCTGACTAGATTTTGGGGTACCTTGCTGCATAAATTTGAAAATGATTTTCTTGACACTACTACTCCTTAATGCTTTAAGATACTGAGTTAATATTAACACTAATCCAATCATTGGGGCTGCACAATTAAGCACAAAAAATCAAAAATCACAATATGAACTACTTCAATTCCCAAATCGCATGAGGCTGCAATTGTTCTTTCCATTGTATTCAAACAGAGCAAATCTTCTCAGTTTTGCATTAAAATATTTCTTGTGAAAAATCTGAAATATTGAAAAATCTTTGTCTTTATGCTGTATTGCAGTTTATACCACAATTGTAATATTTATCAAAATTAACCCACAAGTATGTTGACATAGCAATATTTGCTAATGAATCGGCGAATTAGCTTAATGAGTGACCTCATTAGCATAACTGGTTATGTGTAATATATCATGGTGATTATGGCGGGACATTAGGCAGCTCGAGTGCCTCCTGATTAGCGCTGCAGCGGGTTGTTTACATCAGCTGGAGCCAATCAGGGTAATCGGGTGAAAAGCGACGAGGCGTGTTGCTAATGAGATCCGATAGGAAGAACGTGTTAGTTTATAAAGTATGAAATACAATTAGACGTGCTGCCTCATGACTGCTAGAGAGAGAGAGAGAGAGAGAGAGATATGCAGACTGATACGCAGCCTAACAGCCTCTCCATCTTTATTTTTCCATAGAGACAAATGACGTGCTTCAGTTTTCTGCAGAGCTCAGTCCAGCTGTTGTGTCTTCCAGTAAAGAGCACATTACCTGGTCATGCTGTTTCGTCACTGTTTAGGGGCGATAAGTGTTGTAGTGTTTGCTCTGAGGCGTCTGGCACTGTGGTCCATGTCTCAGTCTGGGCCATGTGGCTCAGGGCATCAGCGGACAAAAAAATAATATTTTCAGTTGGGCCCAACCAAAATACCAGCATGGAAGTGTTTTCATTGTCACCGTACTAAAATGTTGACTAACCCTGTTGACCCATAGCAGCTCAGGTATCAGGGTTTCAATTCCAGTACAAACACCAAAATACTCCAAACGGCATAAATAAATCAACAAGTGTGATAGGAGTGTGTGTGTGTGTGTGTGTGTGTGTGTGTGTGTGTGTGTGTGTGTGTGTGTGTGTGTGTGTGTGAGAAACTACACTGACTTTAAAAACTCATTTGTCTCCAGAGAGAGAATCAAATGCCAATAGTGTATTGGCATTTGATTCTCTCTCTGGAGACAAATGAGTCATTTTTAACTCATTTTTAATCACGTATCAATATTGCTTGGTATTTTGTGCGTTGTATTTCTGCTAGCATGTTGTGCATGTATATATTTGCCATCCGGTCTTTATACTATAAACCTGTAAGCTGTTCCTGTGTAGGATTGTTTTTTTTATGTCCTGATTTTGGAGCACCTTGCTGCATAAATTTGCATAAGGAACTGATTTTCTTGAAACCTTATATAATAATAAATAACTCCTTTAATGTTTTAAGATACAGAGTTTATATTAAAGCCACCCATGTGTTACGTGAAGACAAGTATGTCGACATCGAAAAATTAGCTAATTAATGCATTAATTCGCTTAATTAATGACCTCACTAACATAACTGCTTATGTGTAATATATCATGGTGATTATGGCGAGACATAAGGGAGCTTGAGTGCCTCTTGTTTTTAAATCTGTTCTTGTGATTTGTTGTGATATATGCTGTTTATTGCTTGTTACCTGTATGTAGAAGCCTATTGGCCCATCAGTAATTAACCCCGCCTTCCAGGTACGAGTATTTTCTATTTCTGTGAGAGCGTATTGGGATTTTGTGTCGGATGAAGGCGTATTAGCCGAAACACATTGGATTTCTAACTGTTCCAAAATGGACTAGTCAGTGAATATAGGCTTTTTGATATTTCTCCACAGAGAAGAGTTTCCTTGCTACCTTTCTTGTGTTGCATCTTGTGAAGAAACAAAAGTTGTTCCTCTCTCCTGATCTCTGCTCCTGTTTATGAGCTTCCTGGTGAGAGCGCTGGCTCAGGGCCTGAACTGGATCACACATTTCTCACTGCTGGCAGGGCGAGTCTGTATTAAACACTCCAGCAGTTGGAAAAGGTACGTTAGGTACAGAGTTTGGGGTGTTAACTGGGATCTGGGAGTGGGAGTGAGAACGATGCCAAGGCTGAGATCAGATCAGATGGTTTTGTCTGTTGCTAAGGACTTTGGGATACACACTACCAGCCACAAGTCTGGACCCACCTGACTGAATGTTCTTTGTTTTTCATTCTCTTAAAGCCATTCTGATCTAAAGGCTTCTGCTTAAATGCTTGAAATGAGTTTCTTAGACAAATATAAATAGTGAAGTTGATCCTCTGTATGAATTTCTTTCCAAAGCCTTTTGCCTTTCCATCAAGGCAAAGGGCGGCTACTTTAAAGAATCTAAAATATAAGATAGTTTTGATTTGTTTAGCACTTTTTTTGGTCGCTGCATAATTCCATGTGTGTTATTTCATAGTTTTGATGTCTTTACTATTATTCTAAAATGTGGAAAATAGTAAAAATAAAGAGACAGAGATTTGGGGGTTTACCTGGGTCGGGGTGTTTGTCTGTACCTTGTCTGTTTGAATGTGTGGGTTCAACTTAGTGGTTCAGGTGAGGGTTTTGATGCTAGCAGGCCTGTACAGGAGCAGTTAGAAACTTAAAATCAGATATACAAATGCAGGGATTATCGAATTCCCTTTTTTTACTGTATGCTTGCTGAACTGCTTCGGCCCTTTCGCTCCATCCCCGAGGGAAATTGTTTGGAAAAATAAAGTTTTGCTCTCTTTTCCGCTATCAGAAGTTAGAGGGAACAGTCTGACATCTAGCTGGGTGAGAGAGAGTTTTGTTTTACAGTCTGCTAATTTGGTTCTACTGTGTAACATCCGAGGAAGAATTGTCTATGGTACTAATAAGATAAGATAGCACTTTATTGATCCCAGGATAAATGCTTTGAATGCAGGATAAATGCTTGAGGGAGGAATACAGCGGCTGTCTCTCTACATGATGGTTTATATTCACAGGGATGTTTGAGTGGCATTTTTTCTCTTTATGGAGATGCGGTATACTAAATGTGATGTAGCTGGATCTAGAAGCTCTGATTGCCAATAGAGGACAGCTTTGTGTGTTTGATATCTTATCCCTCTCAAATAAGGACATCAAATCTCCTCTGAAATAGGAAATAAATAGGTTCAAATTGCTCACTCTTCACATCGCTCCCTCATTCAGTTCTTCAGTTCAACTTGACGTCCAGCTTCCTAAACCTGCTGCGGTGCCATCACTGTGGTTTTTCTCTCTCGCTTTCGTTTCCAAGTCCTTGTCGTAGTCGGGGTCCAGGGTAAACCCGGGCCTGCCAGTCTCTCAGACGGGCAGCGGCGCGGGTTCACTTCAGGCCATCTGCACTTTTGTCAAAGCCTCAGTTTACCTGGAAGGCAGCGACTTGTGGTTTCTACCTCGGCTGCTTGGAAAGAGCCAAGTTCCTTTTTTTAGCCGGTCGAAACACTTTGTGAATTACATGCTGACTCAATTTGTCGTGACCGTTTTTTTTTTTTTTTTTTGGTGACAAATTTCATGGGTACTGCACCACTTACCTCATAACAAAAAGTTCAACGTTTATTTCCAGAGGGTGTGAATGAGGACGTTACAATCACAGAGTTCCTATAGATTTTTCATTTATTTATTCTTTTAATAGATTTAAAAAAAAATCTATTTATTTCTGATTTTCTTCTGCAACCTTTTAAATGAATGAATGAAATGAAATGTAATTCTGTATCTTGTATTCTGTATCTTTTGGTTTGTCACATGACCACATCCTCAGTTAGTAATCTATTGGTTGTTATTTCCATTGTCTCTCATTCTGTTGGTTGATTTTAGTGTGCTTATATATATATATCTATATATAGATATATATATAGGCTTTTAGATGTAGATGACGAAGGCCACGAGCCGAAACGCGTTGGTTTTACTAATAAATATTTGTTCTCAGTAAGTGTTGCTGGAATCTATTCACCCATTCCATGCATCTTGTCTTTCTCATACTCCTTTTTCATTTTCTGTGGTCATAACAAGGCTTTGTCGTGTGTTTTAAGTTGATTTAACACATAGCAGGGTGTGCAGGTGGTTAGAAAGCCTGTCCTGCAACCAGAAAGTCACAGATTGCATCCCTGCATTAGTCATGTGTTCTGCTGAAGTGTCCTTGAGCAAGACACTGAACCTCTGCCTGCTCACTTACTGTAAGCCACTCGAGATGAGTGGGTTTGTTTCATGCCTAAATGTAAAAAATCAAGCAAAATGACGCAAAGGTGTCATGATACTTATTTCTAAAGTTAATCCATTGTGATGTGGTAAATGGTTGAAATAAAACTTTGCATTTACCATCTGAGATTTAAGAGTATCTTTATGAAGTATCTATAACTAAAATATTTGTTTAAAAACTCCTCTGGAAACCTGCTGAATCCACATTAGGTAGGCAGCTCTGCTCACTCCTGCGGTCTGAATCTCAGATTGGAATTGATGACATTTCAGGAACCTCATGACTGAATTGGATTATCAGCATCTTTGGCCGCAGCATCTCAACAGCCAGCGGGCCATAATCAGAATGAAATGTCCCGGTTTTTCTAAATTTGGTTAGTGGAGTTTAGCGGCGGATTTATTCCACATTCCATGCCAACCGCATGACCAGACGATGTGTCAATATTGACAGTCTCGTGTCCTGGATAGCAGTATTTGCTTCATTTCATTTGGTGAAAAACAGTTCCAGAGCTATGGACACATTTCTCTATATTTCTGGCACATTTTGAGTTGTTTCTTACTTTTAAAGGAGAAATCCCCCCTTGGATATTCTTACACTGTTGGATATCATGCATTTGTGAGGAGTTATTTAGTGATGAAGTGTACTTTTTTAGTGAACCCACTTTCCCTCAACCTGCCTCATCTACTTCTACTTCAGTTAGTGATTTCCTACGTTTCCCAGAATGCCTTTCGACACCCCCCAGAGAACGGGGGTTCACTTTCAGTCAAAGCTGGGCGCATGGGCAAATAAGAAGCTTGAAAGTGTGATCATTCAGCTGTGGGTTATATGTGTCTCTCCTCTTCTACGATGGATTTCTCCCTGTATGATTGTTGAATGTCTCTTGGTGCAAAATGGCGGCTCTAGAAAGAAGCCCTCGCTCTTTGATTCTGAGGAACTGACACCAAAACCTGACGTTTACCGCTGATGTTTTAGATCCATGAAACATTTTCTGCTACTCCATCGTAGCTGCTGGAAATATCTAAATGAAACGTCAGATCGCCTATGTTCGGCCAGTTGTCCACAGGAATAAGAGAAATACACCACCAAACAACAAAATGAAAAATGAATGTGGAAATTTATTTTCGGAACTAGCTGTTTCAGCTCTATAGGTGAGAGAAGGAGATAGGAAAGGAAGCATGGAGGGAGAGGAGGAGGTGAGGGATCAAGAGAGTGGAAAGCAGAGGTGATGAGGAGAAGATGGAGGAGAGGGGAAGAGGAGGCAGGAGAGAATAGAGAGGAGGAGAGGGGGAGCATTAGTTTTCACATAAGCAGAATCACATTTTTTGAGCATTATTGGATTACATGTAATGTCATATAAATGCAGGAACGGTGGCTGATTAATAGTTTAAGTTGCAGATGAATTGGCCCTGACCATCGTCTGCACGTAACTCTGTCCTCTCTCGTCCATGTCTTCTTCTTCTTCTTCTTCTTCTTCCTTATATCCCTGCATGTCTCCAACTGCTTGCTTTCTCTTCTCCCTCCATTCCTCTTCGATCTCTTCTTCTCTAGAAAAGGACTGCATGGTCATATCAGACTCTATAATGCATTGGAGCAAGAGAGCACAAGTTAGCCAAGTGCAATAAAAACAGTCAGGTAATAATACTAATACTACTAGTAATATTAGTAGTATTATTAGTACTACTACTAATACTGCTACTACTACTGCTACTACTACTACTAGTACTGCTACTACTACTAATACTAATGCTACTACTACTAATACTACTACTACTACTAATAAGTTTATTTATATAGCACTTTTCAAAACAGTTCAAAGTGCTTCACAGGATTACAGACAGCTGAGAATAGGAATAAGAGATACAACATAAAACAAGATACATGCAATAAAGCACTGCAGCATATTTAGCATAAAACAACACAATCAACATATAGCATAACAAATGAAGCTGCACAATGAACTTATCGGGTAAAAAAATAAAACCTACAAAAAATGTAAAGACATGGGGGAGTGTAAAATCAATTATTGCAAGTAAAAGCAAGTCTAAAAAAAAGAGTTTAAAAGAGATTTGAAAGATGCCACAGAGCCTGATCACATCACAGATGATATATCAGTATGGTAATCAGCACTAAAATTAAAATTTAAAACCAGTCACCAGTGACTCATCAATGCAGAGGGGTCCTGAAAGTTGACAAAGTCCTAATTTACAAATATAATAGTTTAAAAATTCCATATAAAACTGCGATTATTAGAGGAACAGACTGTTAAGGCCGGTAACTACCCCAATATTCAGTTGACTATCAAAGAAATTACAGTAGAAATTCATCAAAATATAACTGATAACCGTGACAAATTTTATTGTATTGTCCCCCATATTTATTCATTTCCCAAAGTATTTTTTTTCTCCTGCATCGTTTGCTTCTGCCTCTTTCAAAGTCCTCTAACTGCTTGATCCAGTCAGGAGATAACAGAACAGGCCCTCCACAGTTCAGCTCTTGTCCCTCTTACTTTCTGTAATCCACTTCATCTGCTCAGCTTTGATGTGATTATCCATATGGATTGCAGATTCATATCTAGCAGCGATCAGGCGCGCACAGCCTCCTCTTTCTTCTGCGTCTTGGCTGGCAGAGCAGAAGCATCACTGGGAATTGAGTCATTTATTAGCAGAGCTGCATGCTCTTCATAGCTGCTGCTGCCTTCAGGGAGTGGGAATGTAGCACGAACTCTGTGTGTGTGTGTGTGTGTGTGTGTGTGTGTGTGTGTGTATCTGTGTTTGTATGTATGTATCTCTCTCTATCTATCTCTATCTCTATCTCTTTCTATATCTATCTATCTCTATCTCTATCTCTATCTCTCTCTCTCTTTCTGTCTCTATCTCTGTCTCTTTCTATTTATCTCTATCAATCTCTATCTCTCTATCTCTCTCTCTTTCTGTCTCTCTATCTCTATCTATCTCTGTCTATCTATCTATCTATCTATCTACCTCTCTATCTCTATCTATCTCTATCTATCTATCTATCTATCTCTCTCTCTGTCTCTCTCTGTCTGTCTCTCTCTCTCTCTCTGTCTCTCTCTCTTTCTCTCTTTCTCTCTCTCTCTCTCTCTGTCTCTCTCTGGCTCTCTCTGTCTCTCTCTCTCTCTCTCTCTATCTCTCTCTCTCCCTCTGTCTCTCTGTCTCTCTCTCTCTCTCTCTCTGTCTCTCTCTCTCTCCCTCCGTCTCTCTCTCTCTCTCTCTCTCTCTGGCTCTCTCTCTCTCTCTCTCTCTCTCTCTCTCTCTCTCTCTCTCTCTCTCTCTCTCTCTCTAAATGGACAAAAAATAAATGCGCTTGCACTTTTTTTTTGAACTTCAAAGTTTCAGCCAGCTTCCTGAGCATGGTGTTGTGTTGCTACACTGAATCCCTGCATGGCCTATAAATCAAATTGCATGTCAGAGAAAATCTTTTTTTCATTTTATTCAAACTGCCCAAATCTGAAAACTGCCATCTCCTTTTCTCTCCCCTCCCCTTAGTTTTATAAGCCTCGGTAAAACAAATCATGCACCAAAAACTATGTCCAACATATCAGTATTTCATATATCCATATCACAGTCAGTATTCAGCAGTCTGCTGTAATCAACTGTACAGGCAGCAGCAGCTTATTCAGAGATTTTAACAGCACAAAGCATTATACAAATAAAATGCAATATTCTTAAATAGACATTATTTCCCAGATTTGCTTTTATATACAGGAACACTCATCACACCAGACTGTAACTACAGAAGACTGTCTGCTCAGTTTACACTATTTCTTTACTTGACTTTCATTACATTTCCAAAACGTTAGACATCTATCTTGGGAAAAAAATCATCACCTGCAATTCACTATTATTGCGGGTGATGATTTTTTCCCCCAAAATGGATGTCTAACGTTTTGAATGTCGAACATTAATGAAAGTCAAGTAAAGAACAAAAGTAAAGTTTAAAAAAAAAGGGGTTTAGTTACTCCTTAAATATCTCTAAAATATAGATGAATCCAGTCTGTATGAGCGTCATCATTTTGTCATTTTGTTTTGGACTTGAGTTACCAGCTATCTTTTTAAAAAATCCCCTGTTTTGCTCTGATTTTGTGCTGTTGACTGTTTGTCACTTTTCTGAATGGTGGATATCTCACTCTGGCACAACACTCCTCATTTATTGAGAGCGTTCATTTAGTCATTTGGTCATGGGTGCAGTTCCGTTCATGTGTCCACCTGGAGGAGGCTGCGTCTTAATCGAGTTTGAATCTTCACGGTCAGTTTGGACAGGATGTGTGATTTGAATGTGACCGAACAGTCTGTAATCTGATTTGCTTATGGACCGTTCATGGCTGTTTATTATGCACGATTTACAGTGTGACGGGCTGTGTGTACGCTTTGAAGTTTGAGGGGAATGGAGAAAGTGTGTAAAAGTCATTGTGTGTTTCCTTTCTCTTCCAGGGTCTCATCAAAATCAGAGGGGACAAATGCTGGAGAGACCTCACCTGCATGGACTACCACTACGAGGTGTGTGTGTGTGTGTGTGTGTGTGTGTGTGTGTGTGTGTGTGTGTGTGCATGCAGGCACTGGGTTTCCCCCTGCACTGTGTGTCGTGCTGCTGAGTAATTATATCAAGCAGCTGATCTTTCTCAGTCTGTCTTGTCTGTTGCAGCTCTCTCAGCCTCTGTTGGTGGTGTCATGATACCAGAATTTTTACTTCAATACCAATACTAAGTTTCACATCTAATAATTTGATATACTACTGCGATATCACTGCAGACAGGAGAAACTATCAGGCAGTGCATCACTAAGTTCCCGCAGCTTTCCACTTTCCAGTAGTATCTAAATCAGAATCTGCATTATCTGCAACATTTATATCAGCTGTAAACCTGCAGCCTCTGTGCTGCAGAAATGTCCCAAGTTGTGAGTTTTTGTGGTGAAAAGCATCCTGGGAAGCGACTGAAGGCTGAGCCCAAATTCAGTGACAGCTAGAGGAGGTGATACGCAGCTGCAGAACGTTTCTGATGATTTTCTGTATCATTCTGTGGCTTTATGATTTTTTTCTTGAGCCCATGTTCAGTGATTTGACCCATTCTCTGTGAAAAATTCTGCAATAGAGGAACTGCAGAAACCCAGGTGGACTAATTACTACATAAATTACTGCTAAGATAGTGTTATTATGTTCTTTGCCACCATCCACGACATTTTCAAATACATTTCTATTGCTGATTGATATAACACAATAGACCCAGTTCATTAAAGCTTTTACGTTTGCTGTTCGAAACACCTGGAATCTGGTAGCTCTTTCCTGGGAAAAATCCTCTGCCTCACAGAAAGTGATGCATTTTATGTTTCCAGAATCAGCAACAGCGGTTTGTTTGGAACAAATAGAAGAAGAACTGGGTAGTTAGCATGAGCAGCGATAGCCACCATGGCCGAACAGACAAGGAAAAGAGAAACTGCAGCAACAGAAAATCCAAGCTCCGCCCCCACACTGTTTGATTGACAGGTGATCTGTGGGAAGTGCAGAGCAGAAACACCACAGCGACGAGGCTGAGCGACAAAGACGGAGACAAAGCTATCAGATTCCCAGTTTAAACAACACTTGCTGCAGTTCAGTGTCGTGTCAGTGTGTTGAGCTCCCGGCCAGCTTACAGCTCTGAAGCAGCCAGTATCGTTCTCTGAAACTCCAGTCTCCGAATTTCCCTGGGGCCTGTTTTCTTTGACAGCCTGACTGTCTAAGGCCGATCCGGCGGTAAACATTCTGCCTTGGCGTTGTCTCCCGCCTGATGACAAGACGGCAACGAAATCGCATCAGGCCGACCGCAGCGTGGCGACACATTACAGTAACCGCTGTCGTGGGTTTCAATAAATCAGCCCCTTACACAGAGCGTGCGGTTGAACAAATCCCCTGTTTGTTTTTCCCCGCGGGACTCTCGACCGCCCCGGCCCGCACCGCTCTGTCTTTTACCGAGCCGCGGAGCCGGGAGGGAGGGAGGCCATCTTCTGTAATTAACACTGACAGGAATACACTGGCTCCTACGGGACTGGATCACACACACACACACACACAGGCTAAAATATGACGGGACTGACTGATAAACTGGCTCCTACAGGACTGGATGGCTGGTGCGGTCGGGGATTATTATGCGCCCATGTGTGACTAAAGCAAGTGAATTAGGAGTGATACACCTCACGCATGTACTTAAGCAGTTAAAGTGCTGTAATATAAATATAACGTGTGTTAGATTAGTCATTTTATTGGCTTTGAAAAAACGGAATAGAGGGCATCAGGAGTGTGTGAGCTGGAACTGGCCGTCCTCTGGTCCCGTTTCCTGCCTGTCCGGGTAATTTGGGAAACATTTTCATTAAATTTGCTGCAATCTAATTTATGTACACATACTTCTCTCCCAGGTGTGCAGCAGTTACACCACAGCTGAAAAGAGAGAGCTATAGGCCGTAAATAGCGTTGGTACAGGAGGATAAATTCTACTAGCCGCTGTAGAAATCCCCCTTAATAATGCATTTATCCTGCACTTACAAAACCTGCAGATAATATTCTCTTGAACATTATACAGTAGAACCGGAAGAGAATATTGTAAAACATAACTCTAATGTCTCTTAACTAATTACCAGACTAGGGTTTGACTGTAAAAGGCCAATATGACACCGGTATTTTCAGACTGAAGTTGCCCAAAGACAATATTTTGTGCCGATATTCAATATCTTTAAATTTAGAAATATATTATAGAAATATATTAATTTGTCTTTGTGATAAATTAATTATCCCTATGTGGAAGAAGGGTTCGTCTGATATGGGTTTTTGAGGGCCAATACTGATACCAGTATTTTGTATGGAAGCTGATTTGTACCAAAAAATAATCCAAAAATTACAAGTATTTAGTGTTTTCCCCCAGAATTTAATTCTTCTCAGGGTGGAAAAGCCTCTGAAGCAGCATTCAGAGCATCATGGGACACTAAAACTCTCCACTGAAGCCAGACTGATTAAATTATTTTAGTGTCAGCAGCTCTTTAGGGCAGAGAGACCAAACACACCTATTCAGTAATAGGGAAACTCTGGATACATTTCTGCCTTTTTAAATGAATTAATTTACAAAAAGCATGATTGAACAATTAAATGAATAAAAAGCACGTGCAAAGAAAATAGATAGCAGGTTTTGCAGACTGTTTTTCTGCAGCTGTGGTCAGGGAAGAAACTCCATCATATTGACAGTGGACAACATTGACTGTCTGATATCTGATATTTAATAAAAGTCCAATATTGACCTGATGTATCGGTGTAACCACATATACCAGACCATCGCTTCTGTCTGAAAAGAAACAAAAAGCAGATTTTTCCTAAACAATTCCTCTTGGAAATGAAGCAGAAGTGCAGCAGCAGTTCAGCAGAAAGTGGAACTTCTACTGGCTTCTACTGCACTCACTGCCTGGGCTTTAATAACACATTCAAATGTCAGTTCTATATTTTCACAATGCAGATTGGCATGGTGTGGCCTCCAATTTACTGTACTCTGATTTATATACTGCTGTGTCTCGTGAAGGCCTTACTTATGCTTGTGTGTGTGTGTGTGCGCGTGTGTGTGTGTTTATGAGTGCTTAGAGTTTGAGTCAATGCTCTTTTCATGTGGTCCTTCATTGTGTCCTTGTACTTTTCTGTTCTATTTTGGATCCTTTTGTATACGTCAAGTTCTCTACATATGGTGTGTGTGTGTGTGCGTTTATGTTTGGTGTGTGTGTGTGTGTGTGGGGGGGGGGTTGTAGGCTACTGCTCCTACCGACTTCCTCCCATCATTCTCACTTCCACTTACTCCTACGCTCTAAAAACAGCTTTCAGTAACCTTTAGGGAATCTTCAGTGTGACCGCAAGGGGAACCGCGTGAGGTTCCTTGAAGAACCCCGTCATGAAGAGTTCATGAACCCTGACAGTAAATCCACAGACCTCTTAACATATGTGGGTTTCTTCAAGGAATCCTATAAAGTGCTTATTGGATCTTAGAAGAGAGTCTGAAGTCGTCTTTACGCTGCCGACCAGGATAAAAATGCTGTGAAATAGAATAGAATAGAATTAATGGTCAGTTTCAACAAGCGTTCTTTACCCAGCATGGTCATATTTGTTTATCTCGTGGATGATCGTTTTGCGATATCGTTTTAAAACGAGGTCACTTTTATGTTCGGTGGATTCAAGACGTTTCAAGACGTTAATGTTTCTAGTTTTGCCAGAGCTCAACTGCTTGAATCGAAACCAGAAGCTGCTGAATTGTTTAGAAAACTAGCTGCAAGATCGAGAAGAAATCCGCAAACAACGATTTCATCAAGAAAGGGCGAGGAGGTCGAGGCAACATATGAGTGATGCTTTGGTGATGGAGGCTTGTTGTGGCGCGAGATGGTTACCATAGTTACACAGTATTTCTTCGGCTTTACTTTCCACAGAACAAACACCGGGGTCAGGTCTGGCTTTCCTCCTGCTCCGCTCCCAGGCCGTGAGCTGGGTCAGATCCGGGGTATTTTAGCGAATATCGGCGAATATCACCCAAGCCTAATACTGATGTGTCCTAACTGCACAATATCAAGTGTTGAGGTGACAGTGACTTCTAGATGAACTCCTTACAGCACTCTAAGGGGAATTTTGTATGAAGGCACTTTTTAATTCCTACACTGAAAGGTATTTTATGCCGTTTTAAAATGGGATTATACGGAGTATGTTATGGGAGAGCGTGTCGTCACCTGAGCGGTCGTATATATTACAGTACGGAGCTTATTCCATGCCGGGTCTGTTTCCCCGACCTGCTCCAACCTCAGCTCTGTCAGCGGCCTAAGGGCACACACACACACACGCCACTGGCGCCAGGTGAGGCCTTATTAACCCCCTCCGACACACTGCTCTCTTTTAAAAACTAGAGACCCCCCCCCCCCCTCTCCCCCCGTCCCAGGTCCGACCGGCTGGAAAGGCCTGTGGGAGTGTTTCGGCCTGGTCAGTGTTTTGTTTGCGTTGGTTTGTTTGTTGTATTGCTGCTAGCTAGCTAGCCAGCTAGGTGGGGTTGTTTGGTCGTCTGTGGTTGCAGGCGCGTTGCCACTGGATTTCCAGGGGGTTGAGGGTGTTTTGGTAAGCTACAGGTACGACTATCCCAATTTCTTTTTTTTGTTTTTTCCATTCCATAAATACAATAAGAGCATAGAAGAGAGTGCAGCTGTCCGGTTTTCTTTTTTCACCCCCAATTTCACGGCTATTTTTATTTCTCAGCATCTCACCTCACACTGTTTTCATGTTCAGCTCTTCAACATCGTTCTCATGCAGCCACCACACACACACACACACACACACACACACACACACACTTACTCATACATGCACAAACACTGTACAGCACTGTATGAGTCCTGTTAGTGTGTTTTTTTTTGCCGTGTAGGTGGGGTTGCCTTCATTTAAATAAGGTCCCATCTTTATTTAGACATGGAAATGTTTCCCCCAAGGTGCGGCACCAGAAGCTGCTCCCCACCCCAGTCTGAGACAAGAGTTTTGTGCCAAAGCAAAGTGGCAAAAACTGGCAGCTCCAGCTGTCTATGTTTGGTACAAGTATCGGTACAGAGCGGGCAGTGCAGAATGTGGAACTAACATTTTTTTTAAATATCTTTTTTCCATGTGTAAAAAGTATTTAGGCAAAGTTTTGTGCTGAGATGCTCAGGAGACGAGACTGGGTTTATCTTTGGAACTTGCCAGAGATTTGAAAAATAACAAACCAGACAGACTATTAATATTAGATTAGTTGGTCGATGCATTGATTGGTAGAAACCTCATTTATATCCACAGAAAGTAAGTGAACAAGTGAACGTATGATTTGTGCTTGTGCTTTGTTCTGTGCATTTTCTCTCTAACCTTTAACTGGCAAAGGCAGGTCAGCTGATGGGGCATCCACAGGCAAATAGTAGTAGATAGATAGTAAATTATCTAGATTTAAGGCCTTTATTAAAATATTAAAAAGCTCTTATTTTTTTCACCATGCAATAACAGGGTTGGTAATTTTTTTTGCATGGTTTCCGTTTTACTGAACAAAACTGGACTTACCATCCTTCAACAACTAGTTTCCCAGTGTCTTTCTCCTCTTACTGCTCATTTGTAGTTTCAAAACCTTCTTTGGCTCTGTTCAGTTGGAAGTGGAAGGTAGTGTTAAAAAAAGTCTTAAATTTGGATTTCTGAAACCTGCAGATACCTTCTTTGTGTCTTTGCGTAAGTAAAATAGATGTAATAACTAGTTATAGCAACAGTAATATATTAGAATTAGTTGTAATTACTGAGTAATATACTAGTAAAAAAAAGCTGCTTTTTACTGGCTAGGCCTGTTCTGGGGTATCTGTTGTTTTCTGTTGTTGTTTGTGTAGAGTTACTATGGAGTGCATTTGTTTACCTATACATAGTCAGTATAGGTATGTCTTTTCTAAAATATATAATGCATTATTATATGTATTCTACATTATAAGCAAATGAAAACCACCGGTGTCATCACTTTCTGTAATTAATAGCTTGTAATTTAAAGGGATACCTCATTCTCTCTCTCTCTCTCTCTGTTTCTCTCTCTCTCTCTCTCTCTGTCTCTCTCTCTCTCTCTCTGTCTGTCTCTCTCTCTCTCTGTCTCTCTCTCTCTCTCTCTCTCTCGTCTCTCTGTCTCTCCCTCTGTCTGTCTCTCTCTCTCTCTGTCTCTCTGTCTCTCTCTCTCTCTCTGTCTCTCTGTCTCTCTCTCTGTCTGTCTCTCTCTCTCTCTCTCTCTCTGTCTCTCTCTCCGTCTTCTGTCTCTCTCTCTCTGTCTCTCTCTCTCTCTCTCTGTCTCTCTCTCTCTGTCTCTCTCTCTCTCTCTATCTCTCTCTCTCTCTCTCTCTCTCTCTCTCTCTCTCTCTCTCTCTCTCTCTCTCTCCAGACCCAGCCGGTGCCCAACCCCATGTCCTACTACATGCATCGCTCCCCATGGTGGTTCCACCGCTTCGAGACGCTGTCCAACCACTTCATCGAGCTCGTCGTCCGCTCTTCACCTTCCTGGGCCGGAGGATGTGCATCGTCAGCGAGCCATCCAGATCTTATTCCAGGTAACACACACACACACACACACACAGAGGACATCCACCAACACACAGGATCTGATTCTACATATCCAGATTTGAATACAGATTTGTACGCTTCCTCTAAGGTAAATGGTTTGATTTGGTGTAGCTGGTAAATCTGCTTTCTCATTGCAATTTGTAATCCTCTGTTGACACAGTGCCACCAAGTGGATGGGATGCTCCTGGTTTTTGGAGGCTGGATATCTTGGTTTTAGGAATGGTTTGGACCAATCACAGCATTCTTAGTAGCTTTGATTCATTTCATGTAGGACTAGAGCAATACATTTTGAGGTTATTGATCTTAAGATGACATAACTTCAGATGTAACTGTAAGTTTGCCGCTTACGTAATCACTCAAAGACTGAATTGTTTCTACTGTTTATCTCTGTAATGTTTCATAATACAAGTAAACCATTTGGAAGGAGGGAAGCAAGGAGTTTCACACTGACCATGTTTACATGTACACAGAAAATTACTCTGATTATGTCAATTATGCTCTTAGTCAGTGTAAAGTGTAATCACAGTAACATATGTGGAGTACTCTGATTTTACTCTCATCACTGGAGAGCAGTCAGAACATGAATACACCTTGTAGCAACTGGTAATGTAATAACTTATAATAACAAAATGTCAAAATGTAATAAAATGTCCCTGTAACGGGTTGAAAAAGGATTAAAACTACTCTAAAATTACTCTTTCAACCCATTTAGAGAGACATTTACTTCATAAGGGATGCAACATATTTTTAACTGATGATATAATAATAATGTTGACTAATAAGAGTTATTACATTATTCTTATTCTAACAAGTAATAATAATCGGCAGTTATTAATGTGATATTATGACATTATCCAGCAGTTTATGGTTTTATTACATTTTCAACCGATTTAGAGGGACATTTTGACAAGTTATTGCATTATCCGTATGTTATTTCATTATCAGTACAGTAGGTATTAGTTGCATTATTGTGAGTATATAAACATAACCAGCCCAGGTGTTTTTATGGACTCTCTTTATTCCAGCATGTTGCCAAAATCTCTAAGAGCTGCAGCTATACAGGACACTACACTTTACTTACTTACTTTACTGACTTTATTACAGTACACTGATGGAGTAAATGGCTCTTTTTGTGATACAGGTTTACTTTGGTTCAGGTTTCCTCTCTTGTACCACCCCCCCTCTGTCTGTTGTGCTCCAGGTGACTCTGATAGTGAGCGGGAACCTTAGTTTCCTCAACTGGCTGACCATTGTTCCCAGTCTGGCCTGTTTCGACGACGCGTCTCTGGGCTTCCTGTTTCGCTCGGGGGGCGGGGCTAAGAAGACGGTGCTGGACATACAGGCTGAGGACGCGGCCGGACGCACACCTACACCCACCAAAGGTACACACACACACACACACACACATACACACACGCTGTAGCCATCAATCGGTATCATCTTTTAAGTCACTTATTAAAACCTACTGTTATGTAAAGGCCCTCTCTTGGTGTTTATTTTAACTTATTTATTTCCTTTTATTATTAATTGTATTCCATTTGATTGTAATCCTTATTTAAGTTGGTGTTCTTTTCAATTTTTATGTCCTTTTTCTCATATGATGTTTTATTGACCTTTTAAATTCTGTTTTTCTTGTTGTAAAGCACTTTGAAACTCTGTTTTGTGCCATATAAATAAAGTTTTTTATTATTATTTTTATTTTATTATTATCTTATCATTTGAGACTGGTGATGCATGTTACTATAGTGTTGAAAGCTGTGTTAGTCGATCCTAGATAAAGAGTTCTATTCCAAAATGTTATATATCTTATTTTTGGGAAAAATGTAATACTTAATGTTCATCATTCAGTAACTGTAAAATGTAGAGAATCCTATTTCTTTTTTCTTCTGTGCTGTCATTCATTTTGTCAGTCAGTGTCACTTCTTTCAAATGGTGGATATCTCATTATGGAATTAAACTTCTCGCATGTGAAATGTGGCCAGAGACTCCACATACTGGACGTAACACAAATGGATCATTGGTATTACTTACAGCAGAGGATATAACTGGCTGAAGTGGGCAGTCGGTCTCGTCATATTGGAGAGGGAATTATGGGAAGAAGAGGGATTAG
Source organism: Centroberyx gerrardi (assembly GCF_048128805.1). NCBI lineage: Eukaryota > Metazoa > Chordata > Actinopteri > Beryciformes > Berycidae > Centroberyx > Centroberyx gerrardi. The sequence goes on from NC_136016.1 coordinate 21,342,192, forward strand.
CACTTGGACAGCTGAAATAGCTGGGAAAAGAAAAACACAACGGCAGGTGGAGACTGAGTATGCGAGAAAATATGCCGTTCTGAGACGCAGATTGAAATTTAATGTGATGCAGCGTACAGTTTTACAATAAAAACTACGGTTCAAATGCGGTAAAAGCGAGAGAGGCCCCTTTCTAATTGGTCTCATTGGACGCATTAGTGGCCTCGGTTTAATGTTGGATGTCGAATATGAAAAAAACCCTTCTACCTGGAATATGAGAGTGTTTTAGTCGTTGTGACAGACCCAGAAATTCAGTTTTTAAAGTGAAACAGCAGGTTCAGGTGGATTATGACTGATGCTTTTACCATGCGGCGAAGCAGACTAGACTCAGGTAGGAAGGAACCCGGAGTGGTCGAGTCCAACATTTGTCAGTACCAGCCGTCCCATGATCCAACAGGCTGAACCTTTTCCGCTGAGGGTGTGTTAATGAGACACACACATGCACACACACACAGAATAACACTCTTTATAGCACAGAATCTGTCGACACATCGCATAGAAAACAAACAAAAAAAACACAACAAACTGTATCCAAACTCCCCACCAGGCTCAGAAATGTACGGAGGCTCGGGGCAAAAATAGCCTTGAAAGTTCACGAAATGTCTGTGAAATTAAAAATGATGGGGCAAAAAAATATTATGAGTATATATTTTTTATTGAGCTGTCAAATTTTTGACTACCGCCCCCCCCCTCCCCCCCCCACCACCAGCCGATGACCGGGGGATTCTTTCCAGTGCATTGTGGGTGAGAAAAACTTAGCAGTTTTTTGATCAGAAAACAAGCCTGAAGCAGTGGAAAATGTTGGCAGCACACAGCCAGCAGGAGAAGAAAATACAGACTCCACACAAAACCACCAACGGCATCAACAGAAAATAAAACAACCAATATGGTAAAAACTCAACAATGGAGGGTGAAGATGGACCGGTTGGGGACACAGAGAGGGGAAAAGCTCTTCTGGAAGGCCTGCCAACAGTTTCCAGCAGTGGGAAAGAAGTTAAAACAAATCTTAGTGGAACAAATTGAGTCGTTATTTGCCAATATGCAAAGTGTTTTATTTCATAGTTCTGTAAAACTGCCTGTGAAAAGGAACAAAATGCCTCTAAAAATCTGATCAAGGGGATAATAAATGCCTGCTGGAAAAAAGTAAATGTTTTACTCAAAAACTCGAAAATCAAGACATTCTGAGTGAAGATGCTGTTTTCCATTTCTGTTTCTCCTTGTATTTCATTCTGTCTTGTGTGTGTGTGTGTGTGTGTGTGTTTCAGGTATGCTGATGCGTCGGGTGGTGAACATCTCTCTGGGCGTTCTGATTGGCTACCTGAGCGTTCCCGTGGTGATGAACCTGTTCAGTTCCAGACAGGTGATGAACACCTCCTTCGACCCGCTGCGCATCGTCAACACCTACGGGGCCTTCGGCAGGTACGGTCAGGGGTCAGGGGGTCAGGGGTCAGGGGTCATGAGGTCAGGGTTCAGGGAGATCAGGGGTCATGAGGTCAAGGGTCATGGGGTCAGGGAGGCAGGGTATCCACAGATCCTTAAAAAGTCTGAAAAAGTCTCAACTAGTATAAACTATAAATCTAAATTTAAGTTCTTAAGACATTTTAAAATGTATGAAGTACAGCTATTTAGTTATTTTTTCACCATGAAATGACAGGTGTCTTTGTACTGCATGTCCACTCTTAATTGAGTGATTAATACAGAAAAGGGTTAGTTGTACAAATGCATCGTATCTGCTTTAATAAACACAATTCGACTTCATGTTCCTTAACAATTAATTTCCTGGTGTCCTTTTTCCTGTACTGTCCATTCATATGTTCAACTTTCACTAGCTATGTTTAATCACAAATGGGCCAGTTTTGCCAGCTTTTTTTTCTTTCTTTTGGTTTTCAAATTGGTCTTAAATTCAATTCCAGGTAGCATTAAAAAGGTCTTAAATATTCTTAAATTTGGCTTTCTGAAACCTGCAGATACCCTGGGGTAGAGGTGTGTGTTTGTAGCCAAGTGTAAAACAACAAATTTGCATAGGACAAGGAAATATTGCAGTAGTGGCCAGACCCAACACAGGCAAATGTAATGCTAGAAAAAAATGAGAATAAGTGAGTTAATCAGCCTGGTAACTTTTAAAATTCATCTGTAATTAATAGCTATGATCCTACTTGGTGTTTGATGCTTCATTGTCTCAGCTGCTGCAAATGCTGCTGTCTTTACTGATTACACATTTCAGACTTTGCATGAAGATCTGTGTTAATTATATCTTTTACTCTCAGGTACATCTATCTTCAGACGTGCATTTACACACTCCTCTTCTACTGTCTTCCCTTCCGCTCTCTCTTTCTAGCAGCTCTAAGAGTCTTATAAACTTGAGCTTGATTCCAGATTTTACAGGCTCCATCTCCGTTTCCCTCTTGCTTTATCTCTCTATATATCCATTTTTACCGTTTCCTCCCCCCAGCATCACCAAGGACCGCAGCGAGGTGATTTTCCAGGGCACTCTGAGTCAGGATCCCAAGGACCCGGAGGCGGTTTGGGAGGAGTACCAGTTCCTGTGTAAGCCGGGGGACGTCCACCGGCGGCCGTGCCTCATATCGCCCTACCACTACCGGCTGGACTGGCTCATGTGGTTCGCTGCCTTCCAGGTCAGACGCTGCATGGTCTGAAACACAGTCCCAGTGTAGAAACATATTAACTTGTCTTTGTGATGAATGAATTATCCCTGTGTGGAAGAAGGGTTCGTCTGATAGGGGTTTTTTCAGCGCCAGTACTGATAACGCTATTATGTATGGAAGCTGATTTGTGCCAAAAAATTCCACAAATTGCAAGTATTCAGTGTTTCCCTCCAGAATTTTCTTCTTGTCAGGGTGGAAAAGCCTCTGAAACAGCATTTAGAGCATCATGGGACACTAAAACTCCCCAAGAAACCAAGGAGGATGATGATGATGATGATAATGATGATGATGATGATGATAATAACAATAATAATAATAACAGTATTTATACATTACTTTTCTTAACAAAGTGCTGAACAGTAATAAGGTTAAAACAATGACATAAAATTTAAACTTGAAAAAATAACAAGACTAAACAATAAAAGCCAACAGAGGAGAATAAAACAACAACAACAACGCATACTTGAATCAAAATGTTGTATGATCAATTCAGGTTGAGGGCTTCCCATTGACAACTATTGTATTATTGATCAATTCTACAATAAATATGTAATCAATCAAACTGAATCATATCCATCATATTAGAGGTGGACGACACTGAATGGCTGAAAACCGTTTTCTGATAAAAGGCTGATATCGGTCTGATAAATCAGCAAAATCATGTCAATCTAACTCTATGTAGAAGTTTCCTTGTGATGACGATCCTTGTGTGGAAGAATCCTTTCACTGTCGATAATATCAAGTGAAAAAGCCTAAAACGCACAAATAGAACTCATTAGTTGGTGTCAGAGTTCACTATAGGGTCGCAGGTAGGAATCACTTCAGTTTTAGGATCTATAGGTAAAATAAATAGATGTAGAAACACTGCTACATACTGCTTGAAATAACCACCTGCTGTGTCTGCTCACTAGGGGGCAGCAGCTTCATGTATTTACCTCTGCTCCTCTTCGTATGGTTTCTCTCTCTTTTTCTGCTTCTTTGTACCTCTCTCTCTCTCTGTCTGTATATTTCTATCCATCTTTTCCCCCTCTCCTCTCTCTCTATCTGTTTCTCCTCTTCATCTTTGTGTCTCTGTTTCTTCCTCTCATTTTCTCTCTTTCTGACAGTCTACATTTGTGTCTGTCTTTATCTCTTTTTCACACTTTCTCTCCTTTGCTGTCTCTCTGTGCCTCTTTTTGCCTCTGTTTCTGTCTCCCTCCTTTTCCGCGTGTCTTTTTCTGCCTCTCCCTCTGTATAAATTCTCTCTTTTTCCCCTTTTCTCTCTTTATCTCTTCCTCCCTCTCTCTGTCTCTCTCTGGCTTTCTGTGTTTCTCTCTCATTTTCAATATTAAGCTGAAATGGAAGACTTGGATACTTTTGTGTAAGTGTATGGGATTATGAAAGTGTATTATTTTCTTCAAAGGATGGAGAAATTACCTTTGTAGATGTAATGGATTCATTTATATTCATTATTATTATTTAGTTTGTAGTTGTCCTTTTGTCTCATTTTCTCTTTTTGGGACTCTTTATCTCTATTTCCTCTCTCTCTCTCTCTCTCTCTCTCTCTCTCTCTCTCTCTCTCTCTCTCTCCCCTCTCTCTCTCTCTCTGTACAGACCTATGAGCAGAGTGAGTGGGTGATCCACATAGCGGGTCGTCTTCTGTCCAATGACAGCTCAGTCCTCTCTCTGCTCGACCACAACCCCTTCCACAGCAGACAGAGTCCCAGGTAAACGTCCAGCGATGATCAGCGTGTCGCTCCTCCTGTCAGGCGGAGATATGATCCTTATCCTCCGTCCTGACCTCCAAACTCACATCTACCACGTCCCACTGTGACCAGTGTGTTCCTCCTCCTTTTTGCTCTAAAACGCTCCTGTCTTGAAGTTTAAAAAATCCTTTCTATCTTCCCTCTTCAGCGGTTATTTCCTGAACTGGCACTTAATTGATCATTCTAGGGTTACAGGGATATTTTGTTTCATCTATTGTCACTGTGTGTGTTTTATCGCATTAAAGACCCGCACCATGTGTAATTCCTTATACTCTAGCCCCCTCTGGTGGAGAAAACGGCAGATAACGTCTTTCTTTTGCTTTCAGAAAATTAACATTAATTAATAATTAATTAAAAATAAGTACAGATTGTACAGTCCCACAGTGCATTTGTGGCAATAATACATAGACCTAATTAGTTAGCGAGTTATTTGAGTGTGATCTCAGCTCTCTGGCTCCCTAGCTGATGAAGAAGACATGGAGGCAGAGACGATGAGATGGAGAATACAGTGATGTTAGGCGGCTTGGCTTGCTAGCTAACATTAGCGACTGATCCGTTAGCAATACGTAGCTTTTAAGGTATCAGGGTTCCCACACTGCTGGAAAACCTGGAAAAGTCACAGAATTCTAACATTTGATTTGCCAGGCCTGGGAAGTGATGAGGCAGAAACGTTTTGGTTTTATTTGTGAAGTTAATGATTTCTTAATGATTAAACGGTTAATGATTTTTCTTGAATACTGTCAACTTGGCCGGCTCCAAAACAGTCTAGACCTGTTGGAGGAAAATATTGTTAGTTGCAGACTGTTTTTTGCTGACAGAGTTAAAATAGTTTTATAATCCTTGATTTTAAAGTGAAAACAAACTAATGCTTAAAGTTAGTGTAGCTGAGGAGTGAAGTGTCTCCCTTCTGGCTGATATTGGCTCTTGGAGATTGTGATTATGAGATAAAAAAGTCTTTGCTTCATGGTTCTCTCTTCTCTCTCATCTCTCCCATCTCCCCTCCTCTCTCCTCTCCTCTCCCCTCCTCTCTCCTCTCCTCCTCTCCTCTCTCCTCTCCTCCTCTCTCCTCCCCTCCCCTCCTCTCTCCTCCCTTCCTCTCTTCTCCCCTCTTCTCCCCTCCTCTCTCCTCCCTTCCTCTCTTCTCCCCTCTCCTCTCCTCCTCTCTCCTCCCTTCCTCTCTTCTGCCCTCTCCTCTCCCGTCTCCCCTCCTCTCTCCTCTCGTCTCCTCTCTCCACCGCTCCTCCCTCCGCCTCTCCTCTCCTCTCTCCTTCCCTCCTCCTCTCTCCTCCCCTCCTCGCCCCTCCTCTCTTCTCCCCTCTCCTCTCCCGTCTCCCTTACTCTCTCCTCTCATCTCCTCTCATCTCCTCTCTCCACCGCTCCTCTCTCCGCCTCTCCCCTTTCCTCCTCTCTCCTCTTGTCTCCTCCTCTCCTCCCCTCCTCCTCTTTCCTCTCCTCCTCTCTCCTCCCCTCCTCTCTTCTCCCCTCTCCTCTCCCATCTCTCCTCCACTCCTCTTGTCCTCTCCTCTTCTCCCCTCCTCTCTTGTCCTCTCCCCTCCACTCTCCTCTTCTCCTCCCCTCCTCTCCCCTCCTCTCTCCTCCCCTCCTATCCCCTCCTCCTCTCCCCTCTCCTCTCCCGTCTCTCCTCCACTCCTCTTGTCCTCTCCTCTTCTCCCCTCCTCTCTCTCCTCTTTTGTCCTCTCCCCTCCACTCTCCTCTTCTCCTCCCCTCCTCTCCCCTCCTCTCTCCTCCCCTCTTCTCCTCCCCTCCTCTCCCCTCCTCTCTCCTCCCCTCCTCTCCTCCCCTCCTCTCCCCTCCTCCTCTTCCTCTCAGGTGGGTTCGAGGGGAACATTTCCGGTATAAGTTCAGCTCGCCCGGCAGTGCCAGCGCAGCTCAGGGGAAATGGTGGCTGAGGAAACGCATCGGAGCTTACTTCCCTCCGGTGGACCTGGAAGGACTCAGGTCCTACTTCCAGTCCAGGAACTGGCCCCACCCACACATACCAAAGAGGAAGTAAAGGCGTGACGTTTGACATGACCTCAGACTACAATCCCCAGAGGAAAGGAGAGGACTCACACCCTGGGACCAGGTGTGAATAGTCACAAGTGGATGGATCAGGAGAGTGTTGAGGTTTGAATGTCGAGCTGCTGGTGTTGAATAAAGGTTGACAAGAACTTCAAAAAGCCAGGAGTTCTCCTGCACTATAAGAGAGATTCAAGGAACCATTAGGGTTTCTTCAGATTGCAAGGTTCCTTAAAAACCCTTCATTGAGGGTTTCCTGAACCCTGACGGTACTTCCACAAAAATCTGACATATGAAGGTTCTTCAAGGTGCCATTTAGCGATGTATTTCCACTGAGGGACCCTAAGGTGTTTATTGGCCCATTTGGATCTTTTATTTAGACTGTGGCTCGTAATCAAAGACTTAATTTCAGCTGCTAGTTCAATAAAAAAAAATGTCCATCTATTAGTTGGCCACTGACATAACATTTATCTCTGTCAATGACAACTGTGAAGTCAAAAAGAGCTTTTAAACTTTTTGTGCCAAATACTGTAATTGGAATATGAATTGTGATACAGCTTTGTGAATGTCGATACAGATTTTCCTACATAATTTATCTTTGCTAAAAAGAACATACAACCCTGGGTGCCTGTTGCCGTTAATTTGCTCAGTTTGAATAAAATCAAAGATTTTTTCTGACATTCAACCGGATTTTTCGGCCACACACACTACACAGCACAATAAGACGACCAGGCTGTATGAAACACATTTCCCTTTAAGACACATAGTGCAAACCTTACCATGAATTATTCTGGTCACTCACCAGTTCCTTTCATGTCTCTTGTCTGCATGAGAGGCATGAGAGTCTGGTCTCAGAAATCCTCTGCTGGAAAGGCAGGGAGAGTCTTCTCAACCTGTCTCATGTTGCAGTGTGATCCAGCTGAAGCAGGAGATGGAAAAACAATCAGCAAAGTCATGATAGTGTCTCAGATCCATTACCAATGCTGTGAGTGTCAGCTTAACGAACCATCTGTCTCTTGATTATAAAAAAACAAACTTTGTACAAGCATGTGCAGTGATTTATGTCTGTTGGTATTACACAGTGGGATCTGTGCTGGGAAAGAACAGTGTGAAGTTATGCAATATGTGACAAAAATTTTGGCCACCTTGCTTGCTCTCATATACACTACCAGTCAAGAGTTTGGACCCACCTGATTGAATCTTCTATGTTTTTCATTCTCTTAAAACCATTTTGATCTAAAGGCTTCTGATTAAACGCTTGAAATGTGTTTCTTAGACAAATATAAATAGTGAAGTTGATCCTATGTATGAATTTCTTTCCAAAGCCTTTTGCCTTTCCATCAAGGCAAAGGGCGGCTACTTTAAAGAATCTAAAATATAAGATAGTTTTGATTTGTTTAACACTTTTTTGGTCGCTGCATTATTCCATTTGTGCTATTTCATAGTTTTGATGTCTTTACTATTATTCTAAAATGTGGAAAATAGTAAAAATAAAGAAAAATGAGGTGTGTCCAAACTTTTGACTGGTAGTGTACTTTCTGTCTTCCCATCAACATGATTTATATAATACTGTATATGAACTGTAGTTATGGAATACAATCCCAGAATATCTTCACTTAATGCAGTAATAACCACTGTAACATATTGCGTACCCAAGGCGATTTGGAGAAGTGACAGCTGATCCCATAAATAAATAAATAGATGAGCAGCTAGGCCTTTCAAGGTGGAGGTACGTTCTCCCTCTCTCTCTCTCTCTCTCTCTCTCTCTCTCTCTCTCTCTCTCTCTCTCTCTCTCTCTCTCTCAGTTGTAAAAAGAGCAGTGGAGGATCGTTCCTGCTGCTGCTCGCTGCTCGTTGGTTTCCACAATGCAGCACTTTCACAGCATGGGTGTTTTCAATAGTCCGCTCATCATCACACAGATCTGCATCCTGCGTGTTGTGTTTCTCGCCTCCAGGAGCAACAGTACATTTCCCCGCAGAATCACTTCCACAGCCTCCTCGCAGTTTTATGTGACTTTGATAGTTAACTTACAGATTGCGGGCTGCATCACACGGCCGTCCATATTGTGCTGTTGTTGTATAACAGACAGGAGGGACGCGTGTTTGCCTCATCTCTATTATTCACATCTTCAACTCGGCTCATGGCATTTTCCCGGTAGTCCTGTGATATAATATTAAAGAGGGGGCGGCAGCGATGGTACAGGAGAGTGTTTATGACCAGAGGGTTGTCGGTTCGAGTCCCTGCTGGGGAAAATCTGGGCAGTGGAGTCATGATCTCCCTTCCTCTTAACTGACTAGTTGTACTGGGCAGCTCCCAGGTGTGAAAGCCGCAGAAAGAGAGTGTAGATGCTCTATTGATAGATGATCTAATCTGGGTAAGAAGCAGGGAGGCCAGGCTGCAGGAGGGCATGTATGAGCCAGAGAGTGAGTCACAGTGCAGTGGACAGATCATCCTGGTTACATAAAGCGCTTCATATAAATCATTACATGTAGAAGAATGAGGAGTGTTTCTGGGTAAAAACAGGTACAATGCTCTCTTGAACATAACCAGTGAGTCATGGCTTCTCTTAACCTGGTGGCTACAGCCGTGCTGGGCTCTGGATGAGAGCAGACTGGAGCTTCTGTTATGCAAACATCTCTGCTCTGGAGGCAGAAAAAATCTCATTGGTTGAGTTAAACCTCAGTGGGCGGAGCCAAATGACCACAGTTTTTCATAGCGCAAATTGGCGAACTTGCATGCCAAAGAAGGAATATTCAAAATATAAATAAAAAACATAAATGGCAATAATGTATTTTCTTCATTAATTCATGACCATGGCATTCATGATCCTGGAAGGTCAATTAGGCTAACTGGTTAACCGATAAGTAAGTAGGAGCAATTAGTGCTAGCTGGCTTGATAGTGTTACCTCCTCTCTTACAGTGAATGTCCACTCATGCCCCTGCTGTTTGACAATGCTACACTTGAAACTTCTGGATGTTTTGTGGGTGTACAGGGCCTATTCCTAAATAAATTCTCGATTGAAGCATCATACAAGACTGGACGGCTACAAACAGGAATAATTCGTTTTTCCTCCATGAGCTCTCTGGCTCTCTGGCTCTCAGGCAGAACTTGGATGGGGATGTTTCATGAACAGTCAATCAATCAGACACCTGCCATTCTATTTGTTAACATTTTGGCGCAAGAAAGATTCTGCACAGCCACTGAGGTCTATGGAGACCGGCTTTTTTCATGGAGTCGTAGTCGTAGATGGACCAATCCATAAAGAGGGACAACTACACTACAATGGTTTCCACTGTACAGATTCAAAGTATCTCGATTCAAATCCAAAGTCACCATACTGTACATTGGCCACACTGCGCCTTTAAGCGCACCGTTCAACAGCCGTGCCTTCCTAGATACGCGCTCCCAACATCTCACTACAACACAGAGAGAGAGAGAGAGAGAGAGAGAGAGAGAGAGAGAGAGAGCTGTTTACAGTTTGGCAGCCAGTATCAGCTCCACTCCGCTCCACCGCCAAGACAACAGCTGGAAACTCCTGCGCTTTCTATTTCTGAGGCTTCGCGGCCAATTTAATCAGCGGAACTGTTCACAATTGACGCTTTACGCACAGCTGCGGCACAGTCATGATTTTGACGCACAGGTGAAGTTCTTCCTCTCCGGCGTTTCTCGACCTGTACTCAGCAAGGAAAGTGTTGGATAGTAAAATAAAACCCCACCTCGGTTGTTTCATTTACTTGCCCCTTTTCAATCTTAATTTCTCGGAGCTAAACTGTCCGGAGAGCCATGTCCAGGAAAAAGGCAGTGAAAGGCAAAGGAGGCGCCAAGAGCCCCAAGGCGTCGCCGTGCAGCGGCAGAGACGGCGGGCGGAGCGGGAAGGGTCTGGCCGCCGCTGCCGCTCCGTCCAGCGGCCTGGTTTATCCCAGCAGACCGTCCATCAGCAACAGCGGAGAGTTTTATGACATCGCCTTCAAGGTGAGCAGAGAGCTCCTGGTTTCCTCACATTCAGTCTTACTTTTCTTAAAGCAAGTGACAAATTCTGAGACTGGAATCAGTCAATCAATTAATAAATCTTTATTATCCCAGTTGGGAGATGTGTTGTGCAGTCAGGTAAAAACAATGAACACATAAGAGACAATCCTTACAGTAGACTACATATCTAAAGCACATGAAACAAACATCGTGGTGACAATCTGTAGACATTGATCACTTGTTTATTCAAAGTTCTACTGTAATTCCACTTGTTTCAAATTCAGGATTTTTTTAAAGAAACGAGTGTGAATGTCTTGGATCAATGCAAACAAAGAATCGCCGCACACTCCGCTCCGATGCTTACATTTAATTGGACAATAAAAAAAAAATCTTTCAAAGCGTTTCACAGCATGCTGCCTTCATCAGGTTCTGTCTGACAGGACTCGCAACCCCTGCTTCTTACAGGAGGTTCAGTTGCACAGGTGAGGCTGATTCAGCTCACTGTGTTGACAGGCACAGACTGACCTCAGGTCAGTAGAAGAGATCATTAAACCATGATCCTCCTTCTGATGTCTCGGATCAATACAGAATAAGGCAGATCACTCCGCGGGTGCCAACAACTGACACTTGATTCACGAAAATTAGTGAAGCAGATTGATTTGCACTGGAGAGGAGTGAAAAGATCTCTCTTCATTAGCATATTTAGGCTACTGTTAAAAAAAAATGAATACAATTTTAATACTTGAAAGACTTGTTAATATGGATTTTTTTGTAGTGTTTGGAAGCGTATTCAGTCCAAATTAGGGAGATGTGACTGAGCTGTGGAGTAGCTGTCTTTATGAATTAGCCTACGATACATATCATGATGGATGGAAGAGCTTGATGGTAGCCTACTCTACAACATGGATTCCCAAAGCGGACCTCCAGGCGTCCTTGAGCGGGTTCAGGGTCCCACACAAATGAGGACTAATTTAATTTCACGATTATTTCACTGACAAGCGGGTAGCAGAATATTAAGAGAATGCATAAGGATGAAGATTTTGTTCAGAAGTTTCTTTGTCCCCAGTGTGTAACTCCTCCCAGGCAGCGTTCCTCTACACAAAGCATCGCGCAGCGTGAGTCCATCCTGCGCCCCTGCAGATGAAAAGTTTGGGAGTCCAGCTGCGTCTTCATCGGCCGCGTGGTGCGCGCAGAGCGGCCGGCGGGAACATAAACTGCGCCGTGGTGCGCGCAACAGCCACAGTTATATATGACGTTAATTAACAGCCGCGCAGGAAGCCTTTTGTTTACCAGCAGTGGACAAAAGAAAGAAAACCATCCCACAATTCTCCAGACACTTTCACTTTTGTACCAACCAGCGACGTTTTCAGAATAGAATAGCTCCTTCAAATGATGATTGTTGCTTCAAAAAATAATTTATTGTTCTCTTTTATGAAAGAGAACAATAGTAATCCCATAATAGATTTTAGAAGAATTCTGTAGCCTACAAATACCACATCAAAACTTTAAATTACCATGCAGCTACAGGTTATAGGTCAAAATATGATACAGGAATATCATAGGAGATAATAAAAATACCATAAAATATAATAAAGTATCTATAAACTCACTATTGAGGTACACAGACACACTATCAGTTCCTATAGGGATATTATAGTATTTAATTTATTAAGGCTGCCAACTTACAAGCCAAAACAAAACCAACTTTATTGATCCCTGTGGGGAGATTGGAGCGTTGCAGCAGCAAACAGCAACAGCACACAACAATGAAAATAGAATCTAATTAAGAATTGAGCACAAACGGTTATAATAACGGCTTCCAATCATCTGCATTAAACATACGCAAACCAAAATGATCACCATTTGGCTGGCAGCTGCTGTTAATTTCCCACCTGATTAACAGTAGCAACTGTTGCTATGACAGCCGTGCCAAAATACTGCGCTCTGTGCTGAAAGCCTCCACATCATACAACACACACACACACACACACACACACACAGCCGTAACACTTCAGCCTCTCACAAATCACTTCTCACTGCAAATCAAACACACTGAATCCCCATATCAGAGTCAACTGCTGCCAGTCAATCAAAGATAGAATAGAATAGAATAGAACATCTCTGCTACATGCAGTACATGGAGACATAACAACACCCAACAAAACATAAATGGGTATACAAAAGTGAACAGACATCACATTGTAGTGCAAAAACAGCTAGTGGGTTCAGGGAAGGAAGGAAGGAAGGAAGAACGAAAGAGAGAGATGGAGAGAGAGCTTTGGCAGTATTGTTTGTTTGTGAACTGTCATGCCAATAAAGCACATTGAATTTAAATTGAATTGAGAGAGAGAGAGAGAGAGAGGGGGGGGGGAGAGAGAGGGAGAGAGAGAGAGAGAGAGAGAGAGAAAGGAAGGAAGAGAACAGAATGACAAACAAAATAGACACCCAACAAAACACAACAGGTTCAAAAACTGATCAGAGAAAAAAATCAGTGATACCAGGTGAGAAAGGAGGGAGGGAAGGAAGGAAGGAAGGAAGGAAGGAAGGAAGGAAGGAGGGAGGGAGGGAGGGAGGGAGGGAGCTCTTCCCTGTTCCACTCCAGATTCCAGGTTTCATCTTTCTGGATCCAGAGAGACTGTTTTTCCGCCCAACTTCCCTCCTCTCTCTTCTCTCTGTCCCACAGCTCCATACAATCTGCTGTCTCCCTCTCAACTGAATGGAGATGCTTTGTTTCCTCTGTAGATGGGAGTCTGGAGTGTGTGTGTGTGTGTGTGTGTGTGTGTGTGTATTGTGTTGTATTGTGTGGACTAAGCTCCTGTGTATTTGTAGATTAGAATGAATGTTTTCACCCGAGTTGCTTCCCTTCCTACCTGCAACGCCTTCCCCTACAACACACACACACACACACACATGCACACACACACACACACACACACACACACACACACACACACACACACACACACACACACACACACACACACTCATGAGACTCTGTCTGTGTCAGGTGATGCTGGTGGGGGATTCTGGCGTGGGGAAAACCTGTCTGCTGGTTCGCTTCAAAGACGGAGCCTTTCTAGCCGGGAGCTTCATCTCCACTGTGGGCATCGACTTCCGGGTGAGCGTGCGCACACACACACACACACACACACACACACACACACACACACAACACACTCCTACCCCCAAGTGTTCCATGGTTCAGTGTATTTGATGCCTTCGTTAAAGCTGCACTAGTCAACTTCGCACGTTGGCGGCTCCAAATGGCAGTGACTGTTTGAAGAATTTGAACTTCGTTACCCAGAATTCCTGTGCAGTGAAAAAGTGTTCATACCTGACATCAGAATGTAATTTGTGCAAATAGGGAGATTCTACAGCGTCTCAGTTAGTGGGGATGGGGCACTCTTCTCTGTTACAGCCCGAATTTGTGATTTAGTCTGGTAAGATGGGTGTATTTTTATATAAAATTTAGCATTTTTATATAAAACTCTGCAGCTTTAATAGCCAAGCCTTGTGCCGGCTCCCTTCCAGGTTGATTGACTTCTTCTCTGGTTTTATCCACTGATGCTCGTCTCCATGTGAGGTGGTGACCTGCTCGGTGCCTTTTAGTTTAAACCAAGTCTGCAAACCAAATTTCTCACATGGGACAGAAGGCATTTGGATTGAATTAAACTAAATTGAAAAGGTAATGGGATCATTTAAAGTTAGGTATTGATGGGCTAACGTTTTTTTTTTTTGTTTTTTTTTTACTGCTAATGGCTAACCCATTTTCTGCCTATGGTGCCCTGGAGGTAATTTCAGACGGGGGGTTGTTAAAAAGAGCGGCACTCTAAGTGTCACAGCCGCGGACTGAAACCAGTGACCCGATTCAGTCTCCTGCCGTCCCGCCGCCCCCCCCCCCCCCCCCCCCCCCGAGCCACATCTCTATAATTGGAGAGTCAACATTGTGAAATCAGACGCCGCTGTTCGTCGACAACCTTTCCCTCGCAGACATTCTCATCTCCGTTCTAAGCGTTTAGCTGATGCCGTCATGCAGAGTGACTTACAGTGAGTGCAACAGCAGTGCAAGCTTAAATTCCTGGATGGTACAAGACACCAGTAGTAAGGAGTGCAAAGGTCAGAGCCATAACACCCAGGAAATAGATGTCAGAAATTAGAACGGTGGGTTAACAGAGGAGTGCTATGCAACGCAATAAGAGTTGAAGGGAAAAGGTTATTTTTTTATATGCAGTTATGGAAGAAATGCTGTTTAGCAGGAAAAATTGGTCCTTTATTATTAGCGACTTGACTATCTGAGATATAGAGACTTAAAGGAATACACCAAGTTTTTGGGAGTTTGGCCCGTTGGTCAACTTACTGGTGAGTGATGACATCACAGACACCAGAATCATCCATGTGTCCCTGGTAAATCTTTAGCTCTGCTGCTCCATGCTAACACTTTAGCATTCACTATGTTGAGTGATAGTAGGCGACTAGCATTATCTTAAAAGTGAGGAAATGAGAACTTGTAGCAGCTCTAAAGCTAAATGATAAGTAATTTTAAATGATATGCGGCCAACTCTGGCAGGTTTCGTGTAGGAGATTGGTAAAAATTTACATGAAATATGATACAAAAATAACACTGTTTTGAACTATGAGGGACTACTTTCCCTGTTTCCATAGGAGGTGAAGGTGGTGGCTGATGACTGTGCAGCTAAAAATCACTGGGCAGCGGATGAATACGTGGTTTCTCATTTGAAATAGTTCCAAAAATAAACCTGGATACATCATACACTCACAGGCCACTTCATTAGGTACACCTAGTACCTAATGAAGTGGCCGGTGAGTGTATATATTGATAATAGTAATGATATTTCATTTTTAATGACAACAGCAACACATTAACCACTTTTAATTACTAAATCTTCTTACTTTGAGATAATGTTAGTCGCCTACTATCACTCAACATAGTGTAGCTGAAGTGTTAGCATGGAGCACCGGAGCGAACGATCTACCGGGGACACATGGATGATTTTGGTGTCTATGTTCTCATCAATTAACAGGTCAGTTGACCAACGGGCCAAACTCCCAAAAACTTGGTGTGTAATCCTTTAGCGCAGGCAGCTGGTGGGCTGCTCACCCACATAGTTGAAGGGATTTAATGAATTCTTGCCAGCAGAGTTGAAGCTCACAGCAGACAGAGTGCAGTGGAGCTCAGCTCAACTTTATTTCTTGCTTTCTTTCTAACTCAGCACTTGGATCGGAGTGAAGAAGTTTTTTCTTTTTTTACGTGTTCAGCTTACCCATTCAGTATTTCCTTGCTTCTTCAAATAGTTGGTGCCAATCCATCACTTTCCCTCGGTGTCAAAATGCTTATACAAATAAGATGGATGACATGCTGCGGAGGATGTCAAGAAAACACTCATTTTTAACAAAACTGTCATTTACTGCTGGCAGATGTTTACTCCAGCTGCAGGGCAGAGGTGTAGGAAGTAGTTTTTTTTCTAAGTTTACACCTTATCAATTCAGTTTGCCTGTCTGCTTCCAGTTGGTGCAGATCCATCACTTTCCTCCACATGCATTCACACTGCGAGCAGCTTGGTTGATGTGTCGCTGTATTCTGACCGATTGTGGGCGGGGCCAGAGGCTCTGATTGCATCTGTGTGGTGGTCTTGTGCAGCCAAGAAGTTTTGACCGAAAAAATAAACTATGCATTTATACAAATACTGTATTTTTTGCTGCTTTTGTATTCAAAATCGGAATCAGAAACGGAAATCTGATTGGCTGGTGAAAAGTTCAACTGTGGCCAACTTTTCTCAGCCGTCAAGCTTGTTGACCGTTCACACATAGGGAGAGTTTCCATGGTCACTCAGCTCTATAGGGAAAGAATGGACTTGGTGACTGGTGACTTGGTGACTGGTGACTTGGTGACTTGCTGGTGACTGGTGACTTGCTGGTGACTGGTGACTTGGTGACTGGTGACTTGGTGACTTGCTGGTGACTTGGTGACTTGCTGGTGACTGGTGACTTGGTGACTGGTGACTTGGTGACTGGTGACTGGTGACTTGGTGACTGGTGACTTGGTGACTTGCTGGTGACTGGTGACTTGGTGACTGGTGACTTGGTGACTTAGTGACTGGTGACTTGGTGACTGGTGACTTGGTGACTTGGTGACTGGTGACTTGGTGACTGGTGACTTGGTGACTTAGTGACTGGTGACTTGGTGACTGGTGACTGGTGACTTGGTGACTGGTGACTTGGTGACTTAGTGACTGGTGACTTGGTGACTGGTGACTTGGTGACTTAGTGACTGGTGACTTGGTGACTGGTGATTGGTGACTTGGTGACTGGTGACTTGGTGACTTAGTGACTGGTGACTTAGTGACTGGTGACTTGGTGACTGGTGATTGGTGACTTGGTGACTTGGTGATTGGTGACTTGGTGACTGGTGACTTGGTGACTTAGTGACTGGTGACTTGGTGACTGGTGACTTGGTGACTTGGTGACTGGTGACTTGGTGACTGGTGACTTGGTGACTTAGTAACTGGTGACTGGTGACTGGTGACTTGGTGACTTAGTGACTGGTGACTTGGTGACTGGTGACTTGGTGACTTAGTGACTGGTGACTTGGTGACTGGTGACTTGGTGACTTAGTGACTGGTGATTGGTGACTTGGTGACTGGTGACTTGGTGACTTGGTGACTTAGTGACTGGTGACTGGTGACTTGGTGACTGGTGACTTGGTGACTTGGTGACTTGTTGATTGTGTTTCATGGTTCAGACTCATTGTCCATCAAGCACTTTTTTTTAAACTAGCAGCGCAAAACAGCTTCTTGAACGGGCGAGCTGGTTGTGACGCTTAGAAAAAGAAAGCAAGCCGCTGTTCTGCTAAAAGTTGATATATTTTTAACTTCAAACGCTCTGAGTGCTAAAAAAGATGTAAAGTTTCAGCACTGTCAGGAATGTGCAGCAGCATGACCTTTCCATTCAAAATAATGAGAAACAGAAGCCAGCGCCCTGTGAAAAAAAGTTTTCGGTGGAAGGCGCAACCTAACTTCTCCCTTTCTCCCTCTTTCTGATGACAGAATGAAATGGATGAGTCAGAAGTCAAGCTTTAGGTTTGGATACCCATGGACTCTCTCTCTCTCTCTCTCTCTCTCTCTCTCTCTCACTCTCTTTCTCGTTATCCGTCTCTCCTGTTTTTTGTCTTTTTCTCTCAGCACCAAGCTTGTTTGATTCAGAGTTGCTGATGAGATTTATCTCGGATCTCGGATCCAAGGGCTTATATTTGCTTCTCTGATGTCTGCTGCAGTAGTGTACTGGATCCTACTGTCCACGTGTGTGTCTGTGTGTGTGTGTGTGTGTGTGTGTGTGTGTGTGTGTTTGTGCAGGCATTTAATTGTATGTGCGTTACCTCTCGGTTCCACAGCTCGGCTTTTCTCCCCTTTTCACCGCCTATTCCCTCTGCTTGAAATGATGCAACACAGCATCAAACCCGTTAATCATTAAACAAACCCCCTCACAGCTCACACTGACGCAGATGAGAATGTGTGTGTGTGTGTGTGTATGTGTGTGCTGTATATGTGTGTGTGTGTGTGTGTGTGTGCCCTGGAAAGAGCAACAGTCTGGCAAAGCATGACAGGAGGATAATGTTGACCACCCTCGCTGCCCTTTACAGCTAATTGCCATGTGACATGGTGTGGCTGTGTGTGTGTGTGTGTGTGTGTGTGGCCGATAACACCTAGCTCTATATGGAGGAGCAGCCGTGGGAAACAGCTGGCTGGAGTCACATTTAGCAACATCTTCACTCAGAATATTGTGATTTTTTTTAAGCAGCGGGGATCTGGAATACAGTTTGCGAAGCGTCGACACATCAGGCTGATGCTCCGATTACGCAGGTTCACTGCTCTGTAAAGAACATGAGTGTGTGTGTGTGTGTGTGTGTGTGTGTGTGTTTAGTGCTGGTACATGTTGTAGCGAGGCTTGCGAGCCTCAGGACATTAAGCTGTCTCCTGGCTGAATGAATGCACGCAATAAAACAGCTTGGAAGGCGCTGTGCTTTGTATTTTGGAACACTAAGTACACACACACAAAAGCCTGGCGCACCAGCAGGAACACACACATTCACAGCAGCATGTGAACATGAGTTAAAGGTGCAGTGTGTAGCGTTTTCACACGAATAAATCATCACCACAATTCATTTTGAGACATTCGTATAATTACTGTAAACAAGCGAGGTGATTGCTGAGCAGCCTGTCAGCCTCTCTCAGCCTCTACTCTGCATCCTCCATTGTTTCTCCACCTGGTGGATCTGGAGGGAAATCTGCTGGATCGCTTTACGGCACGAAACAGGAAGAGGTTCTGTTCTTCCAGAGCAAACGGAGCTAAAGCTGAAAGAGTTTCTGGCAGCAGATGGTGGAAGGAGGGAGGAAAGGAAGATGGAGAAATCACTTCCAACATGTTTGATCCTCTTCAGGGAAAGTGAAAGAGAAATGTATCTCAATTAATTTGACCATGAAATACTGAGGTTTAAAAATGTGACACGTAGCACCTTTAACATGCACTCCAAAGATAAAACACTGTCTCTCTCTCTCTCTCTCTCTACTTCTCTCTGTCTCTCTCTCTTTCTCATTCTCTCTCTTTTTCTATTTATCTCTCTCTCTGTCTCTCTCTCTCTCTCTCTCTCTATTTCTCTCTGTCTGATCGCACAGTGTGTGTGTGGATGTGCTTGTAGATGTGTGTGTGTGTTCATGGTCATGTCTGCGTGTGTGTATATATGCGCATTTCTATGTGTGTTTATATTCAAGTGTGAGCATGTACGAGTGTTTGCATGTTATGTGTGTGTGTGTGTGTGCTTTCCATCCTATAGCTTGTTAGAATGGACTCCCTTCATCTCCTGATCGACAGTCTATAATCAATCAGCTGTTGAGCGGAGGACTGATGGTGATTACCGTTCCTCTGTGGCTCTTCGGGCTCGCAGACGGACTCCATCGATCCCGGGGCCGCTCGCCATTTTTTTGTGGCTGTGAATGTTAATTTCCATAGCTGTGTTCAGACAGCAGGCGAATCTGATCTGTGTTTCAGGTCTGATCTTTAAAGCTGAAGGTCCACGTTGTAGTTTACCAGCGACCAGGTCAGATTTGTGTGTTTCGACAGTATAAACACTCCAGTGTAGAGGAAAAAGTATAAATACAGATTTTATTTGGCATCAAGGCTCGGTTTCGTTTAACTCCCTGCGAAGCGTAATTTAAAGGCAGCCAAAGGCGAGAGCAGGGAGAGATCAATTGCAATCCCCCCCATGGAGATCCATGAAGAGAGAGAGAGAGAGAGGCCACAGGTGGATGCTGGGAGGAGGGGGGAGGGGTGGGGCTGATGGGGGGGGGGTTGAGATACACAGGCAGCAGCAGCAGCAGAGAATGAGCAGCGAGTTCAACAGCTGAAAGATGTTTTTGGCCTCTAGTTTAAAATATTGGCGCTGATATGATAATATGAGCAAAGTGCGTCCTTGAACTAAAACAAAAACACGAGTGGTTTTCAAGCACGACACACACACACACACACACACACACACACACACACACACACATTCACACACACATTCACAAACACGCACATTTATTGACAGATTCGCATTCATGCTCACACACTCAATGACACACACACACACACACACACACACACACACACACACACACACGCACACATCATCATTGTCTACAGCATATTCTTTTGTTGGTTTATATTCAAGTGCAATGCAAAACACAAGCAAAAACATGTTTGTTCCAAGTATCTCTGGCATTGTGTAGTGATCTGTCACCTGATTTGACCAAGATCTATTCAGAGCTTTTATTACTTACTTAAAAACACTGGAAAAAGACAAACACAAAGTATCCAGGTGATAAAAAACACAAACCCCCAAGGAGCTTTTATCAACATCTAATCCAAAAGAAAGACAGAGGAAAAAAATGACAATCAAAGGCATAAAAGACATCAAAATGCAAAATGGATCATCATCATCATCATCATTTCCTATCACTTCCCTGCATTTAACCGTCAGAAGCTCTGAGTCGGTCTGCGGCACATAACGCTCTTCTCTTCTCTAGCAACGCCGGCTGAAAATAAGTCATATGCAGATGGGCTTCAGGATTCATGAATAAGCAAAATGATGAAACAGCCTCATGCTAATAGAGCGCCACGGGACAACAACACAGGAACACAGCACAAAGTCAAAGCCACGTGTCTCTGGTCTTACATAACACATCACTCCTATTCCTTAATCCTCTCTCTGCTCTATTTTTTCATTTAAATTTCCTTTGATAGTTCCCTCTCTCTGTTTTTGAGCCTGGTAAATTATTCTCCTTATATAATATCGCCGGGGTTTCGTCATGGCGGACGGAGAGACGGAGTCATGCATGTCGGCCTGCTGGGTTTTACCTTTTTCCCTCTGGGTCATGTGACTCCTCGAGAGCCGCTCCGGTTCCCGGGAGACTGTTGTTATGGACGTGTAACCGTGACAACGAGGTGAAGCAATGAATGTAAGGAAAGTGCTTCCGCCAGATACCGCCTGGCCGGCTGGCAGCTGGCTTTCTGCAGTTTAAAATGTTAGAGCTGACTGGGGGCTTCAGCTCTATGTGTTGGAGATAATGTTCCAGCAATAAACAATGTTCCGTGGATTAGTTGTTGTTTTCGAGCGAGCCTTCGCCAAAATTTGCATGTAGTGAGAAATGACAGATGTGTTTTTTTAGCCGGTATTTACTCTGGAAAGGTCGCCTGAGCAACAGCTTGCTTCACACTCACACAGTTCAACGCATTCAAACCTGGGAGCTTTTCCAGTACAACACCGTCTCCTACTGTTGGACACTGAGCAGCTCCACTGGAACAACTCCATTCATTGTGGGAAGTGAATAACTGTGTGTGTGTGTGTGTGTGTGTGTGTGTGTGTGCGGCATAAACAAACAGTGTTAGACTGAGAATTTGCTCAGGTTGTTTGTTCCCAAAACACACAATGAAACGACCACAAGCTACGGAGAATTTTTTTTTTTTTTTTTTTGGCGACATCTTTGTCACTCAGTCTCATCACTGTGGCGTTTCTGCACTGCACTTCCCAGATATCACCTGTCAATCAAACAGTGTGGGCGGAGCTTGGATGTTCTGTCGATGCAGTTTGAGTTTCTCTTTTCTCTGTCTGTTCAGCCATGGTGGCTATCGCTGCTCATGCTAATTACTCAGTTCTTCTTCTTCTGTTTATTGCGGCGGAGGATTTTTCCCAGGAAAGAGCTACCAGACACCGGCTGCTTAGAACAGATAATGGAAAAGCTTTCATGAACCGGATATAGGTTGGATCACTGTTGTGTTAGAGCAATCAGCGATAGAGAGTAGAAAAACGGACATTTATTTATATGAAAATGTCACCGATTATTACTTTAAAAGCCTTGCACAGCGACTTCAAAAGTATTCCTCTTGCGGGAGGTTAGAGTGTTTCTCGTTCGCTTTCCCCCGGCCAGATCAGGTTAGAAATGGAGGTATAAGTGGAGGTTGATCATTGATAGCGGCCCTCTGCTGTCTGGATGGGAGAGTCAGCGGAGGACAGCTGGGTGTGAAGCCAGACTCGGGGCTCAGATGTCCAGGAGGCCCGAGGCTGCCGCTCGCCTGAGACCATCTGCCCTCCAGACAGGCTGGGTGCTGGGTGTGCTGGGACGCTCACACACAGCGCAGTGCCAGCTCACGTGTCTGTCTGTGTGTGTGTGTGTGTGTGTGTGTGTGTGTGTGTGTGATCTGTGTTTTTTTACTATCTCTTTTGAAATCACTTGGAAAGGAACTGGGTTTTTTAATCTTTATTTATTATCAAGGGAAAGATGACTAAGCATGACTTGCTCTTTTCCAGCATCGCCCTGCTTCACATTCATACAGTTAAGACACATTCCCACTGGGAGCTGCCCAGTACGACCACAGTGTTGTACTGGTGCCCACTGAGCTGCTGCACTGGAGCAGCTGAGGGTTCAGTGCCTTGCTCATGGGAACCTCGGCAGTGTGATTCACTTTCTCCGCCCACATTTTCTCTGCCAATTCAGGGATTCAAATTGGTTATTGACAACTTTTCATGCACATGATATTTTTTTTTATATTCTCTTTATTGTTGTGAATAATAATAAAAACAGTTAATAAATATTGAAAGGAAGAAAATAAGGGAAGGGGTGGGTATGGATATACATGCTCATACATATACATAGACATATACAAACAAGTATCTACATACACACATACATATACACAAATATATACTGTATATACACATATTCGCAAAAAAATAAATAGATTTTGTATATTTTTTGGCCTTTCTGCAGCACTTTGATCAAGTTGTTTTTAAATGTGCTTTATAAATAAATCTGACTTTGACTTTGACAAATCTGCTTCTCTAACCTCCAGGTTATCGCTGCACCTGATAAGGATTAGATTTAGAATTAGAGTTAGTTTAAAGTCAACTATAGGCTATGTAATGAGTAATGAGTGTTTAATGTTAGGGGGAGGTGTTAGAAAATGAATTTAAGTCAGAAGAATTTCCTTTTCTCAAGTGTAAAAATACAAGTGTGTGTTTATATATGTGTGTATGCACTGCTATCTAGCAATTGGTCTGTTCAAACTAGACTGATGATGTGTCAAGAAATCAGTTTTGTGTGTGTGTGTGTGTGTGTGTGTGAGTGTATTAGTGTAAGATGGATGGACAGAAGGAGGGTGTTAACAGATTCTCCTTCCTATAAACTTTGCAAAACCAGTTTTAACAGAATTTGTTTCTGTCTGTAATTCATCACAGTTATGAGAAATCTCAACACAGCTGTATTCACTTCTGTGTGAATTTGTTGCTGCATCCAGTCAGTGTGCGACTCTCTGCATCATTACATTCACTTGGTTTCAACAAGTTATATCTACGGACTTTACAATAGAAGCCTGTCCTGAAATATTTAGCAACTGGTTACCAAGGCTTATTAGGGACGTGCCACCATGTTGGATGACTGACAACAAAATGAAAGATTGTAAAAATATCACCTCTTCTTCTCAGACAAAACAAACACAATCCCTAATTTCTGTACAATGGTATGGTGTTCAATTATGCTGTAAAAGGGGAAAACAGATAATTTCATAGATAGCTTTATTTTTTATACCAAGCGCCACACAGAAACGAGGCAGTTTCTTTTTTATTATTATTTTTTATTGCAATAGACATGTGCACACATCAAACACCCATAAACACAAAAGATAAACAGAAAAACAAAAGAGCAGAGAACATTCATTCATTCGTTTTCCATACCCGCTTATCGCTGTTCAGGGTCACGGTCGGGAGGGGGGGGGGGGGGGGGGGGGGGGGGGGCTGGAGCGTATCCCAGCATGCATTGTGCAGAAGGCAGGGAGACACCTTGGGCAGGTCGCCAGCCCGTCACAGGAGCAGAGAATGAACGATCACAAACAAAAGGACAACAATCAAAACAGGCCGGTGCAAATAAGATGCAGCCAGGAGCAAAACAGCAGCAACAGATAAGCAGCAGAGCAGAGCAGAAAGAAAGAAATCAAACCTGGAATAATAACAAAAACAAAAGAGCAAAATAAGAAAAGAAAGGAACCAGCTACAGATAAGACATAACCACTCAGTGCATTCGTACCAATCCATATAGTATAAAAAAACAGAATATACCTCATAGAAACTGTCACGTTTGTTAAGCAAAACCTGCACCAGCTGTTTTTAATCTGATTACGCTGTTTTGTGACTTTCAATTCATGTGCAACCTTTAGATTACAGCTCAGTTTTTTGATGACGACAATTAATCATAATTGACTATTAATCATATTATTATATCTTCAGCTAAAGCAGAAAGCTTTCTGCTGCATGAAAAGGCACAGCAACATTTGTGTCTGAAAATACATACAACACCGCCCACTAAAAAGGAAGAACAGAAGACCTTACAGTCCAGATTAATTGGTTTTTGTCTCTTATCCATTATTATCCCTTGTAACCATCGGTAACCCCTCTTCAAACATTTCACAACAGGCCGATGTTGTATATAAAAGTTTCTGCTTGTTAAAATGGAAATCAAAGCGGGGCAGCCAGCCAGGCATTTAGAGGCACAGCTCAGATCAGCATTTTGCAGCACTTGTTAGACACTTTTCTTCACTTTTTCTAAACTCTTATTGCTGCAGTAGGCAAGATTTTTATGTAAAAATACTCCTGTCTTATCAGCCTAAATCACAAATTGGGGCTACAACAAAGAAGAGCGCCCCATCCCTCCTAATTGAGGCACCACAGCCCATTTGCCCAAATGAAATTCTGGTGTCAGGTGTGTACGCTGGTGGGAAATCTTGTTAGCGCACGGGGAGTGATGAGTCCAAACTTTAAAGCAAAATACCAAACTGTCTCCTAAACAGCAGCAAGCGAGCGCTCCGTCCAGAGAAGCTGGACTCACCAACGATGGCTGAACCTCTTCACCTCCTCCAACCCACCAGACACTGAGAAGAAGACATTTAGGTCAGAGGAGTGCAGAGTTTGCTGATGTCACCTTGCATGATTTCTGGGTTTTGAAGTCCACCAAATTCAAACAGTTACAGTACCTCTCTGTTGCGTGGCCGAGCTTTGATCAAACCCACAGAACTTTATTTTAAATTCTAGCCGAGATCCCAATGTTTCCAAAGATATCAAATATATCAGGCTGAATTACAGGGAAATGTGTAAAAAATGAAGCAAAGTCATCTAGATTTTTTCCATTGGTTGAAATGGTGCAGCCACAAAAAAATGGCGTCTTTGGTTTGAATATTTCACTCAATTTAAGCGTGCTGTAGCTTCAGTTAAGCGTTGGAACGAGCAGACACGTATGCATTTGTGTGTGGAAAAAAAAAAGTGAATTTATCTAAGGGTAAATTTAAGGGGAAAATCAAGAGTTCAAGAGTTCAAGGGCTTTAAGGAGCTTTTAGTGGTTCTTCAGATTGCAAACAAAGTGAACCCCAGAAGGTTCCTTGAAGAATCCCTTGACAAAGCGTTCATTAACGCTGCCTTCCTCAAACCTCCTCAAAAAAAACTTCAAAATATGGGGATCCTTCAAGGACTCCTTTCTCTCCAGTGACTCCCTTTGGATCTCAGCAGAACTCCTGATGAACCCTTTAGTCTTTAAAGTTAAGGAGAGGAGTCAAGGTATGCAGCATCATCCTTCAGGAAACTGCTGCCTGAAATATTAATTTGTTATACTTTGAGGATTCTTGGCTGCAAGTGTACAGTCATGACAGTTTCTGCTGATTAATTTGGTAAAAATATAGTGTAGTCAGACTTAGGGTTACCGCCACTGGATGAACTGAGGAGGGGGTCAGTGGTTCCTCTGTTTGATGGGGTACACCATGCGAGAGAAGGGGTGGTGGGGGTTAGAGGGTATTAGCATGGCAGCATGAGTCTCATCTCACACACACACACACACACACACACACTGTACAGGCACGCACACCCACCCAGATATCATAAGATGTCAGACAGGAGAGAGATATTATAAAGCGCAGTATGAAGCGGGTCAGAGCAAGAGAGAAAGATAGTTGTGTGTTGGTAGGAAAGAAAAAATAGAGATGAATTGAGATGGAGGGGAAAGGCGAGGATAAAGCCAGCGTGTGTTTACGTCTATTTAAATACGGAGCGAGAGATAGCGGGAGTATGTGTGTTTTCCTGCTCACTCCAGCCCTTTCTGTGTCATAGATCAGACTCGCCTCGTCTTTAATCCTCTTTATCAGGGTGGAGGAAGGGCAAGGCGGCGGATAGGTGATCAATTAACGTGCCTGTGAGGCTTCTACTGCGGAAATAAAGCAGTGACCCCTCTGCCTACTTGTCTCAGGCATAATGAATCAACCCTGATCCCGTAATAATGATATCCACTAATCATGGGTGTGGACAAGCTATGCTGAAGGCGGGAGCCGTTCTGCATTTCCATTTTTTTTTTTTCTGTCAGGGATCCTTATGATTCTGATGTCGCCATGGATGGAATTTAATTTCTCCCCCACGTGCACACACACACACACACACACACACACACACACACACACACACACATGCACACACATAGGCATGTTGTAGAAGACAGCATTTTGAGTAATGTCTTATGACGGGCAAAGTGATATTGCTGTTGTGTTCACAGTGTGTAATTAGAGAGTACTCTGTAATTCTTTATGCTGTGTGTGTGTGTATGTGTGTGTGTCCACGTGCACGTGAGCATTCATGTGTGTTTGTGCGTGCACGTCCATGCCTCTGTGTACCTTGTTTTTCACTTTTCACCTTTTCACCTTGAATTTAATGCCATCTTTGTTGCTAAGCACTCATCGCTGTGGTGTTTCTGCACTGCACTTCCCAGAGATCACCTGTCAATCAAACGGTGTGGGCAGAGCTTGGATTTTCTCTGTAGGCTCCTTTCTTTGTCTGTTCAGCCATGGTGGCTATCGCTGCTCATGTTAACTACCCAGTTCTTCTTCTTCTGTTTATTCCAAACAAACCGGAAACGTAAAACGCATCACTTCCTGTGTAGCAGAGGATTTTTCCCCAGGAAAGAGTTACCTGACACCGGCTGTTTAGAACAGACAGTAGAAAAGCTTTATGAACTGGATATAGGCTGAATCACTATTGTGTTATATCAATCAGCGATAGAGGGTAGTAAAACGGACATTTACTTTGAAAATTTCACGTATTATTACTTTAATATAATTTCATTCTTTAAATCTAAATGCAGCCTATTGGTCTTTAATCAGTCAACTAATTCATATATTACCAGCTTTAATAACTCCTTATCAGGATATGGTGTACTACAAGGTTATGATCCTAAAACAGAAGGGTCAGATAGCAGGAAATGGGAATAGCAGCCTCTCACAGTGTTTGAAGAGAGGTTAGCATTGGCTACAAGGAGCACACCACCATGTTGGAAGAGTGACAGTTGCTTCTTCCCTTCTCAGAAAAGAAGAAAACTCCTTAATGCTGTGTGATGCTCTGCTTGGTCTTCTATATAATTATCTTATTTCCCCTGTCATAGCACAGTTTTACCACTTTACCACCGCACAGATATTAGCCATCTCCTTTTTTGTTTTGTCAGGGAGGAAGAAATGATAACATTGCAATCTCTAGTTTTGCTCTTACTCTTCAAACATGCTGGCATTTCTTCGTACGCTGATTACAACCCTTCAAACATTCCCCGGCAGGCCTCTATTGTATTAATAACATAAGGCACGTATGGCATGTGTTGCTGTTGAGGTTACGGCACTCGAGAAAATATCTGCTGCTGGAGAGGGTGAGTGGAGCTCAGGGACACGGGGGAAGAAGAAAAGGTATTTGATCTGAACAATGAGTATTGAAGCTGAAAGCCCTGACAAGCATCATCAACGCACCGCTCAAAATAGTTTGCTCCGTGTTGAAGCTATTTCAAGGCTATTTCACCACAACACCCTCACAGCGCTCTGCAAACCGCTGCTTCTCTGTCCAGCATCTACAGCATCGTCTTATGTGTTTTTATTGATACTATATTTATACTCTTGAAATCGTGTGAGCACATTTGTTTTGGGACTTCAACACTGAAGCAGTGTGCCATGCTCAGCCAAGTTAATCTGTGTTGTTTCCCCAAAACATCATGGAACTGCTATTATCATTGTTCCTTTGACTTACAATTGGAAAAAAGATGAATTTGCAGTGGCGGCCATTGTAAAAATCCCCCTTCATGCATTTATTCTGCATCTATCCTACATCAGTACTGCAGAACATTCTTATAGAGTTGAACCAAACTCTGTAAAATTGTAACCCAAAACTCGAGTGTGTTTCTTAGCCAACTTGTCACTGTAACTTCAGAAAACAGTTCTTCTTGGGCATGGAGACAAAGTGCAGCAGTAGTTCAGCAAACATGCAGCAAAAAGTGGGACAGTGGCTTCATCTGTGGCCTGAAAATACTGTGAATATTGCGAAAACAAACCTAGATCTCGACTCGAGTCTGACGTGGACTGTAACTCCATCCGAGGCAGCCAGGCATCCTCTGTCCCCTGGCTTCTTAATTTGAATGCAAGCTTTATGAAACCACATGAGTGTATGTAGACAGTAAGGTCAGCCGAGCTTACTGACCAAGGACAAAACATCGACACACTACAAAGTAAGAGGGCTTCAAGAAACCTCCAAGGGCTCAACCATAAGGGAATCCCAGAAGATTCCTCGAACAATTACCAAAGAGTTCGCGAACTCTCATGGTTCTTCGAGAAACCCTTAAGGGATATTTTCTCCAGGGAATTGGCTCCTTTCACATCTTCAAGGAACCCCAAATTTTTAAAGTGCACAATGCTGCACTGGACTCTGTAAACGCACACAAGAAGAGATGGTTTTGTAATACAGAGTGCCCTGGTTTGTGTGTTTGCGTGTTGACTGTGTAATTTTATTCCGGCTGCTGCTTTATCGCAGCGCAACACTGCCTCTCACCAGTGACCCTGGAGAGAGAGGGATAAAGAGCAGAGAGAGAAACTGACACACATACACACACACACACACACACACACACACACACACACATACACAAAGCAAGCAAGCAAGCAAGCAATACACTGCATGGCCGCACCTACACTATAAAGATCTTCTGATACCCGAGGCGCCAGTTCCATCTTCTCTCCTTTGCCATCTTCTCTCCCTTCACCTCATTGTCCTGTCTAACCCCTCCAGTCACTCTCTCTCTCTCTCTCTCTCTCTCTCTCCCTCCCTCTCTCTCTCTCTCTCTCTTGTCATCCTGTCCTTGTTCAAGCTTCCTAAAGTGCGCTGATGCCGACTGACAGCGCCGCTCCGTAATCACAGTAATCAAACTCTGCTTCCTAAGAAGAGACAGGAGGGAAGGGTGAAGTTTGGCAACAACTTCCAAGATGCGAAACACCAATTTACTCTCCTGATTTTGATTGTCAGACCCAAACACTTCCCTCCTACGCACACACACACAAGCCGAGTCAGACAGCATCTACAAAACAGCAGTCTCATCTTCGTCAAAAACCTCAAGGAGACACACTGACTCTTCATCAAGCTGTCAACCCTTACTGCCTTCAATTAAGAACATCAAAGCCTCAACAAAACAAAAGGAGCTTGTACATTGTGTCCTGTATACACGGAGAGATACCACTGGTGCTTAAGGGGAAGTTTAAAAGCACAGTAAGACGTATTGGAAGAGCGCGACATGTCCTAATAGGATTTTCAGCCTATTGTTTGGGGTAATGCGATTATGTCTGGGCATGGATTGAATGGTTCTGGGGCATTACATGCTGCTCTCTGAAAACTACGGGTTCTTTCGGGGTCATTCTACAATCCAAACAGAGCCTATAAGCGCCTTAAGGTTCCTCTCTAGAAAAAATATCCCTCAAGAGTTCCTTTGGGGACGAGCTTGGGACACTGTTGAACTCTTCCTCAAGTCCAAGTTCACTATATTTTCATGTACTTAATCATTCGGTACTTAGTAATTAGTACACAGAATGTCTTGGCTGTACAATTACAGTTGATGGATGATGGATGCTGGATGCTGATGGATGCAGCATAGCCTTGACTCTCCTCATACACTGTAAAGTCTATGGGGTTCATCAGGGGTTCTGCTAAGATCCAAAGGAAGTCAATAAGCACTTTATGCTTCCTCACTGGAAGAAATATCCATAAAGGGTTTCTTGAAGAACCCCCAAATGTTAGAGGTTGGTGGAAGTGGCGTCAGGGTTCATAAACCATTTTAAAAGAGGTCCTTCTTTGGATATTCTTCTATCTCTGCACCCCTAAAGCTTCCTCAAAGTCCTTCTGCTTTCTTTTTTAGAGTACAAGGCAGTTGAACTTCTTTCGTTCATCCTTGTTTCATTTCATGCATAATTTGTCAGACCTCATTGATTGTATTTTGACAAAACTTGGGGGAATGATATATCTCACCACTGCCTTCCAGCATTTCCGAAATGACACTGATTATTCCAAGGGGGCACTGCACCGGTTGTTTATTCGTCCATGTATCAAAAGGCAATATCTCAGAGACCATTTTGTCAAATTTGATTTGAATTTGATTTGGCACCATTTTGCCGAAACTCATCACTGTGTTCCGGTACTTTCAAAATTACACAGCCCAAGGGGGGAAGCTACAATTACAGATCAAAACAAGGTGACACAGTGGGGTGAGGACAGCCTTACTGTTGAGGATCCAGGTCTTGTTTGTAGAATGACAATGCTAGTGATAGTTTGAATTTACTGGCCCATAGCTACGGTGAAAGCATTCAGTATAGCAATACCACCAGGGAGAGCGTTCTTCACTGTGATTATAGGTGCAAAAGTGATGCGGCTAGCAAATAAAAGCACAGTCAAATAACATCAGAGTGCCCATAATCACAGCAAAAAACACCTCCTTAGAGGTATTATGGCTTATATATACAACAGTTACCCATGTCTGTGTACTGTCTGAAATGTTTTCTCCAAAGTAGTGTTCACAAATAAGAATATAAAACAGGAGAAAGCAAAAAAGATAGCCTCTTAGCTCCCTGGTTACCACAAGAGATGGGATGGCAACCCATAAAGCTTGGCTGTACTTTACTGGAATTAGATATCTCCAACCATTCAGATGGCTTTGCTGACACTACCTATTGTATAAAACTGAATTTAAACACCAGTGTTATTGCATAGCTATATTAGTAGGATATAACCAAATGACAGTACAGTACAGGAGTTACTGGGCCATATTAATTCTTCAGCGCTCTTGACTTTATGCTGACGTCTGCTGAGTGAAGGCATAAAAGAAAGGTTAAAAGGACGTCTGCTTAAATATTCTACCTGGGTTTTGCCATAGTGTTTGACTCCGGTGGGGGGTTTCATTATAGCAAGAGAGTGATTTCCACAGGGAACTTGTGTAAAAGGAGAGGTTAAGGGAATGTTTAAGTATTCTCCTCAGGTGGAAAGAGAAGAGAAGCGGAGGAGACTAAGCTTTAAGTGGGCATGTCAGACTCATTCTGGTCGGCTGCCCCCCAAATCTAACTTCACTAAGACTGGTGACAGAGAGAGAGAGAAGAGAGAGAGAGAGAGAAGAGAGAGAGAGAGAGAGAGAGAGGAACTGAATCCATGGGTATTTAAACCCGAAGCCCGATTTCTGAGAGAGTGAGCACAGCCATACCGGCCTACATAGGGAATAGTCAGCTTAAGGAGGGGGAAAGAGTTCGAAGAAGAGATGGATAAGATATATAGGAGGAAGAGAAGGATGAAGGAAAGCGGGGAGCGGAGGCGTCTCGTGAGTTTGATGTGAAGAAGAGGAACACAAGGTTAAAGATTTCGAGACTTGATGGACAGATTGAGCTGCGCGGAAATCACAGAGGTCAGGCCAGAGCGCAGAGCGAGGGAATAGGGACGCTGAGGAAGGAGGGAGGGGGAGAAAGAAAAGAGGCTGAGGAAGGAAGAAGGGGTTTTGAAAGGGAAGCTGGAGAGAAAAGGGGTGGAGAGAGGTTGTGAAAAGCCAAATAAAAAGGCACACATGAGGCAGAGAGAGATAGAGGGAGAGAGAGAAGAAGTGAGACAAAGCGGAAGAGGGAGAGAAAAAGAGAGACAGAGTTACAGAGGGTGACAAATCCAGGATTAGCTGGTCTTATTACCAAACGCAGGGTCTGTAGCCATTCTGTGCCAAACCACTGCAGCAAGATAGAAAAGCTTGAGAAGAGAAGAAGAAGAGAAGAAGAGATAAGGGACGAAGAGAGAAGAGAAGAGAAGAAAAGGGAAGAGAAGAGAAGAAGAGAGAAGAGAGACAAACGCAACAGGACACAGGACACAATTGAATAAAATATAATGGAACATTGTTTGGAATAAACAGAAGAAGAAGAACTGGGTAGCTGCACACAATCTTCAAGTTAATGATAAACCAGAAACCAAATAAACCTGCGTCTGTGTGTTTAACTGCTTCTTATACTCTTTCTTGTGTGTGCGTGTGTGTGTGTGTGTGTGTGTGTGTGTGTGGTGTTTCTTAATGTGCTTTCCTGCACTGGGCATGTCGGCTTTCTATCTGCAACAAATGTCCATTTCCTCCAGACTGCTAAGCTAACATGGCAGGCTGCCCCTTCTGCCCTGTTTGGCTTGCTCACATAAACCCTGTGTGTGTTTTGTGGATGTGTGTGTGTGTGTGTGTGTGTGTGTGTGTGTGTGGCCAGTGTCAGACAAGGTGAGGCAACATGGTTGGTTCACACAAGAGCAGCAGGAGGTGTTGGGAATTCTTGAGGTGGCCTGGAGGAATGTAATCAAAGAGCACACAGACTGTATTTTAAGTCATTTATTACTTATTATCATTATTATTGATGAGATAATTTGTTGCTATATGTAGGCAATATAGGTGAAAACCTGCCCAACCCTATTTTGAGTCGCCCTGGCTCCAGAAGTAAATTTTATCCAATTATTTTCTCCATGCACATTTTTCAGAAAATTGGACTTCATACTTCGTTTTGGAACAAAAACTGGACTTTCGAGACACTTCCAGTCCCCAAGTTGTCAAAATAAAATGATTCTGATTCGATGATATGAATACCACTTAACTATAATGCGGTGAACCTTGCACCCAAATGAACACTCGTCATGTGTCATATCCAGAGAAATGTCAACCAAAATGTCATTAATGCCTACATTACATTTTGATTTTCCTCATTTGTGCACATTACATTTTTGTTTTCATGGATTTACCCATAATGAGCAAAGCCCAGACAGGTAGGGCAGCGTTTACGCCAAGAGGGTAAAATGCTAACGTTGCTTCAGCTCATTCAGTAGCCAATTACATATTTATAACAGAGAGGAACAAACATGATTGGTGGTTAACTTGCAACGTGGCAGAGTAGACAAAGTTTTCAGACACAGACAAAAATGTCAGCATTTGGCTTTTGGCTGACGCTAATTTCCCTCCCTGGCTCCGACTGCTATTAGGAGGCAAATAGTAGGAG
Organism: Centroberyx gerrardi; assembly: GCF_048128805.1. Classification (NCBI taxonomy): domain Eukaryota; kingdom Metazoa; phylum Chordata; class Actinopteri; order Beryciformes; family Berycidae; genus Centroberyx; species Centroberyx gerrardi. The sequence goes on from NC_136016.1 coordinate 21,375,554, forward strand.
CATTTACAACACACACACACACACACACACACACACACATGCATTAGCCAGGCATATCCAAAACATCACTTTGTCTAATTAGTGCTAGCCTAATGAGAGTTAATTATTTCAGTTTGCTGGCTCTCCAGGTTTTCAGGAGATAATGAAGGCTCAGGTACGAAGACGAACCGAGAGAAAACCCGGAGCGCTTCTGCGAAAAATGAACACAGAAACCCCTGCAGGCACTCGTTTGACATTGACAGATGCACTCTATCGCGAGTCGCTGGAATCAAAAGTTCAGAAGTAAAAGGAAATAAAAGAAAGTCATTTCCTCTCGCCGGCCCGGGGTTGAAAGAAGCCGTGTAGCATGAAGACCTCCTGTGCTCCGCTGTCAGAGGAACCGGTCCTGACAAAGACCGCAGCGACAGCACTCAGAAACATGGATAACCATGAAGGACGCCGCTTCACCAGACATGAGCAGAGGGAAATTAATCAGTCGTTCCTCTCACACGGCACACACTAGTGTACATGATGGGCTCCTTGACAGCCATGGACAAACTTTGTTCTCTTAGCTACATCTTTGTAGCATTGAAAACTAATATTACCTCATCTGTCTGATACTGGCTTTAGAATTGAAATATCTCAGCTTTCTAAATGACTAAATCCACCTTCTGTACAAACCAGTGAAGTTCGATTTCCAAAATCATGGAAGGAAATAGTAGTTATAACTGAACGTTACCCGCTTCCATTGATGGCTTTGTTGACTTTCTCCTAGACCCCCAAACTCCATTGGTTTTTCATGATAAATGATGTGAATACATCCAGTCTGGGTTGATAGTCTTTGATTTGAAATACCATGATTTACAAAATCCAACAGATGCATCTCTGCTGGAAGGCTTTCACAATACCTTCCATACCATCTGATTTATTTTTCCAAGATTTAGTCTGCATCATAATGTATTTACAGTCCTATGCCATTTCTAGTTTTAAGTTTATTTATATAGCGCTTTGAAAAAGAAAACAAGTGCTTTACAGAAATTGGTTATAAAAGACAAGAATAAAAATGCAAAGAATAAAACAAGACAATAATGAAAATACAAGAAGAATAAAAACACATAAGAGCAGAAAAATAAAATAAGTAGACATACACACGAACACACCCACACACACACATACGCACACAGTTCTGAGTATACATACATCCACAAATACCTGATCAATCAAAACAAAAAACTAGCAGGGATGGGACGATGTGCTTATCTCACAATACGATTCGATACACAAACAACAATTTAAAAACGTCATTACAAAGTGCAAAACTAGAATGGAGAGCTTGTAAAATTGTGATGGTCAAGCGTCTCATTTGTGATTACTACAGCAGAATAAAATGGAGCTAATATGGCAATTAATTTTTCTGCCCCACGATACGTATTGTCGCATTTTTGTATTGCGATATATTGAATTTCGATATATACCGAATCAGCAGATCTGATGTTTTCAGGGAGACTGCTCCACAGTTGAGGTGCTGCTGTGGACACCTTCTTCCAAAGCACCTCATCATCAGGTCGCAGCAGTTTTTAACATCTTCTCACCCATTTAATACAGGATTTTTTAGCTTTTTGTGAGAGCTTTGGAACTATTTTTGTCTGTTGGCACCTTATGTAACAGCAATGAAACCCTTAACTCTACACACTGAGCTGCACAGGAGCACAGTCAGCTGAGAGAGTCCTGGTACACAGAGAGCTAAGAGAGCTCTTTTCATGTTGAATACATATAATATTGTATGCACCTGTAAGACACTCTGGATAAAAGCATCAGCTAAATGCCTATAATGTAAAATGTAATGTAAAATATCATTTGCACAAATCAGTCCGTCAGTGGCAGAGACTTTCAGGAAAGTTTTTGTCTTTTTCGGGACTTGTTGTGAGTTCTCTGGTTGCTCATATCTATTCAAAGAGGAGGCTGGTCTGGGTGGCAGCTTGATTGACAGATAGCTTAGAGCTGTCTGATTCTTATGACTGCTGTTGAATATAAATGGTCATTTGTCAATAGCTCAGCATTGTGTGTGTAGGTGTTTGTGTGTGTGTGTGTGTGTGTGTATATTTTCTGAGGCTGCAGAAGTGGTTCTGTCTGTGTCTTACTAGTGCATGTGTGTGTGTTTGTGTGTTTATTTCTGAGTCTGTGTGTGTGTGTGTGTGTTTGATTGTCTTTGTGTCTCGGTAATTGTCAAGTGTGTGGAAGTGTCTTTGTGTTTTAATAATTGTTGAGAGTGCGTGAATATCTGTCTTAGTTGTTGTCTTATATGTGTGTGTAGATCTTGCTTACTGACTGTGTGTGTGTGTGTGTGTGTACAAGTTTTGTGTGTGTGTGTGTGTGTTTATTTCTGAGCCTGTGTGTGTGTTTGATTGTCTTTGTGTCTCGGTAATTGTCAAGTGTGTGGTAGCGTCTTTGTGTTTTAATAATTGTTGAGTGTGCGTGAATATCTGTCTTAGTGTTGTTAGTTGTTGTCTTATATGTGTGTGTAGATCTTGCTTACTGACTGTGTGTGTGTGTGTGTGTGTACAGGTTTTGTGTGTGTGTGTGTGTGTGTGTGTGGGCGTCCTCACAGCACTAGTGCACTAAAAATGACAATCTGTCAAACCCCATGCTGAAATGTGTCAGTTTAATGCTGCCTTGCTTATCAGCGAACATACACACCTTACAAAATATGACTTTAGACCTTCTTGTGTCGACTTTTAACATCGATTTCCACGGCTCCCTATTGAACCTCCTCTGTTTATTTTGGGGGGGAAGGACCAAAGGGATATCAGGCACACAGCAGTTATAAAAGTTGACATTTCATTTAAACAAGTGCTGCATGGTGGAGCGAATGATTCAGAAGAAGCCTGGACACGTCCCATAAGGGATGTGCTGTATGTTCGCTGATAAGGAAGGGAACATTAAAAGGCCAAGTTCCTGCTTGGACTTTAAAGGTGCCGCATGTTGCATTTCAACATCAATACATCATTACCACATTCATTTGGAGATAATTACCATCAACAAAGGTTTACCTGGTCTGAATGCATATTGGTTCTTATCAGAGGCGGAAAGTAAATAAGTACATTTACTCAAGTGCACTTAAGTACAATTTTGAGGTACTGGCACTTGAGTATTTCCATTTTCTGAGACTTTCTACTTTTCCTCCACTACATTTATCTGATGTCTGTAGTTAGTTTGCAGAATAAGGTTTTACATGCAAAACATACGATAAGCTCATAAAATATGTTGCATTGTTAAAGTTTAAACTCCCCAACAGTATATGGAGCAGTTAGACCGACAACATTAAAATACTTCTTACAGGTTAATGCATCAATAATTTAACACTCTGAAAGAATGAGGACTTTTACTTTTGATACTTAAGTACATTTTACTTTTAATGGAGTATTTTTCCATTATGCTATTGCTGCTTTTACTTACAATAAGTAAAGGATTACAGTATTTTTTCCACCACTGGTTCTTATCCTTCTTCTTGCTTTTCAAAATAAACATGCAGAATGATGCCTGGGAGGGGGGACAAGGAGGAACATCCTCTATGAGACCACGGGGTTTATGGGAAATGTGGTCTTAATTTCAAGAAACACAAAATTCTACATTAACATGGCATATTCTGCCATACTATCAAAGAAGAAGAGAACAGCACAGCTTGAGGCTACAACCCCACATGCTGCAAACTCCCATGAATTATAATATTTCAGTGACCTGGACTGTTCTGACCCGTCTCACATCTTAACGGTCGACTAAGTTGGATTTATCTCAAGACGCCCCGCAGGTCAGTCTGCAGTCGGCAAGGCGTCTCAGAACCCCGAAGCGTCCTGACTCCGTGACGAAGTGGTTTGCACCGCAGACGGAGAGCAGTTGCCGCTGCTCGCACTTACACCGTGTGTCGAGACCGACTGGACAGCTTGTCATCGAGAGCGGTGTGGATGTCCGTCCCAGAACGACCCTCAGAGACTGCGGGTCCCTCCAGTTTAACAGCGTGAGACTCCTAGTGATGTCTGTGTGAGAGGGAGGAGAGAGAGATGGAGAGAAGAGAGAGAGAGAGAGATGCTGTGATAATTACACACAGTGGAGTAAATTGGTGTTTTGCATCTTGAAAGTTCCCTACTCTCTCCTCCCCTCTGGTCTGCTCTTAAGCTGTGATTGATTGTAACCGTCTTTTGTGTTCACTTGATGTCCGACTGAGAAGCGATTGGAGAGAAGTAACATCTTGATTATCAGCCTGTCACACTGTACCAACTCATAAACATATCCGAATCCGCCCGACCCATTTTCATACACATAAAACAACGACCCGAAACCAATCTGCCAACCCCCCCAAAAAAAAAAAAAAGATTCAGACAGCGAGGTAATCTTCCAAAGACTCTTGTGTCTTGTCAAATTTATTGAGACAAACTACAAAAATAAATAACACTGCTGTTAAAATGATACTTCAGACTAAGAAAACATTGCGTCGTTGCCTATTTTTAGAACGTAGGACCTGCAGCACACACATTAAACAACCGCCGTTCAACTAAAACACAAGGGCAGCTTAGTCCTAGACTCACCTATAAGCTCAAACTGTCAACATTAAACTTATTTTATGTCACTTAAACTCCTATTAGAAATGTTCATTGAAATTTAGTCTATAATTACATTGTGTGTGTACTGTGTGTAGCCTATTTGACTCGCGCCCGCCTGACCCGTTCTCAATATTATCTTCAGTCGACCTTAACCCTTCCCACCCCTCCACCCCCCCAAAAAATATACAATAATAATAATCATAGTGTCATCTTATTTCAAATGGGTTCCCTTTTCCACAATCAGACCATTTTCTTGTAAATGGCAGGAATTTACACAAATGGCCATTGTTTTCGCTTGAATAGTAAGATCAAATCTCTAGGCTATAATTATTTATAGCCTAAATGTAACTTAGAAGAAATAAAATATCATATATCGCGATATTTTGGTGGGAAAGCATCGCGATATAAAATTTCGGATATGGCCCAAGCCTACGCCCTTTATCTGACATTGAAGCGACCCGGGGAATTTAAAACTGGTGTCGGTGAAACAGCAAGCGATGGCGGCAATGTTTTGCCCGGAGAAGCCCAAAAAGAGGAGTCCGCCCTCTTTTTTTTTGTATCCCAACGGATTTTAGTGCCATCCTGACGCTTTCTTTTTGAGTTGGACATGTTGTTTACATTTTATACGACATATGCCGTCATTTCCTATACCGTGCTCCCATTGGTCACTCACTAGACTAGCGCTGTGGCACCGCTCGTACCTCACGAATATGGGCCCAAATATCTGACACTGCCAGAAGTTTGTCGGAGCCCTGACCTCGTCACACTCAACGAAAGACTGCCAGCCATCGTTCACGACGACGTGCCGTCCCAGACGTGAAAAATGTGTCCGGGACGGCATTAAGACGGACAAAATCGCACAGTCTGCAAACACCTTCAGAAACCAAAATTTGATCACAGCGGTTACAGAGCAGCAGCGGCAGACCTCATCACACTTTTAAGATCGAAAGAGGAGAGGGAGAAAAGAGGGAGGGAGAGAGAGAGAGAGAGAGAGAGGGAGTTTGAGAGAGAGAGTAAGTGATGAAAGTAGAGGGGGGGAATGAGCCGAAAAGAGTTAAGATAGGAGAGAAGATGAGAGGAGATGAGATGGAATTGGAGTCTCGGGTATCAGAAAATCATTACCGGTGCGGCCATGCAGATTATTGCTCACTTGCTAGTATGTCAGCGAGAGAGAGAGAGGGAGAGAGAGTGTGTGTGTGTGTGTGTGTGTGTGTGTGTGTCCTCGTACTTCTACCCTTGTGAGAACCAGTTTGAGTTTTAGGCTTTCAGAGTGAGGATGTTTTTGCAAAGTGAAGTCATTTTAGCCGATCCTCACTTCGATGCGAGTTTAGGTTTAGGATGTGGGCTTAGGGTTGGACAAGGGTCAAAGTTAGGGTTAGGGAATTAATGTAGTCAGTGGAAAGTCCTTATAAGGATAGAAGTACAAGAATGTGTGTGTGTGTTTGCATGCATGCGTGTACAGGTGTGTGGTTCACATGCAAGACAGATGTCCAACTTCTGTTTGTTTTTCCCAGTCAGCAGTCTAGATAAGACTTCTGATTCAGTGCAGAGCGCCCATACAGCTGTAGATATAGCATTATCAGATATTGTTAATTCTTAACTCTTAATTTATTTATTCAACAGTTCAATGTGAGTGTGACAAATTCATATTTGTTAGTTTTTCTTGCTGAGATTCATGAAAATAAAGAAAGATTAAAGCAAGTTTGTATGCTGTAGTGTGCAGTGAACCTACTTACACATGGACATTGCTCATTCCTGCAGTCACACATATACAGTTTGATATGACAAATTCAGATTTATGCAATTCAGATACAGTCTCTGTCGGCACTAACATCTCTCCATAGTCTTGCTGCTCAGCACTGTAGCGCTCACTGTGACTGGAAAGAGCCGTGTTAATGGGAACAGGAGGGTGAGATCAGTACAGGGACAAAACCATAGTGGGAAAATAAACATTTCTCAGTGGAAGCATGGAAATATGCCGCCTCACGTGTCGATGTCACTTCACATTCAAGCTGAAGCATTCTGTTGGATGGTAACAGACTCACAGTGTTGCAAACATCTTTACTTACATGGCAAGTAAAATATTAATTACAGTGGTAACCATTATAAAAGTCCACCTTCTTTCCCTGTTTATCCTGCATCTAGCCTGCAGTAGTACCACAGACAGTTCTTTCTTCAGTGTTACGTAGTTGCACCAAATTATATACATATATACTGTATATATATATATATATATGTGTGTGTGTGTGTATGTATATTGCAACACAAAACTCTGATGACTCTCAACCATCTAGCGACCAGACCATTACTAGTAATGTTTAATGTTTGAAAAGACAGCAAAGGCAGCTGGAAAGAGGGCAGACAGTTCCTCTTGGGGGAGGAGCCAAAGTGCAGCAGTAGTTGAGCAGTAAACAAAGTGGAGCTTCTACAATGGCTTTTGTTATGTCGAGATAACGACTTAATTATCTCGTTATCATGACCAAACAACTTGTTCTCTCATCATAACAGCGTAATTATCTCTTTGACAAAACTCATCATAACAACGGAATTATTTTGTTATCATGACAAAACTCTTCATAACGAGTTCATTATCTCGTTAACATGACAACACAAAAGTCATTTTCCAAAAAAAATGTTCTGTATGTCCTCTATGGACTGCTGTGGTAACTTTCAGTCCATGTGATATTTTTCATTCAAGTTCAATTTCCTACCTATTCATAAAACATATTTGCCTCAGCACAATTTAACAACATAATGGATCTCTGTGGTGATTCTCCAATCATGGTTAGTGGGAAGGTTTTCACCTAATGAGAGGCGAGACTGTGACCTCTAATCTGTAAAGTGTTTCTTAAAAACAAGACGAAGATCTTCTGTTATTTTGTTACTCCGAATATTTTCTTTATTAAATAAAATAAAAATGGAAATGTTGAATTTGACGATGAGCTCCCCATGAGTTCTGCAGTAAATATGTAGGGCAGCTGATCCCATCTGAATGAATGGCACAGCAAAGTGAGGGTAAAAGACGCTACTCTTATGGGTCGTTTTTTAACACATTTTCTCAACAACTCTCGGTCCAAATCATGTCAAACTAATTTTTTTGAGGGGGGACTGAGAGGGCTTTGTGGAGAAACTACTAACAACCATGTTCAAAGGCTGTAGCGATAATTCAATATTATCGCTTATCGTCTTTAAGTGGAATCATATCGTCATGATATGGTGATTTGGGGATATTTTGATGCACAATTCTGCTGTCTAAACTGATGATAACAAGCTAATTTTATTTAAAAACTGACAAAATGAGGTATGAAACATTTTAAAGAGTAACTAAACCCCAAATCCAAATCTGTGGTGAAGCCTGACACCTAATGGTGAAAACTAGGGTACTGAACTTACCATCTGCTATTGGCTGGTCTTTGGTGCCAGGTGATGTCACCACCTGTTGTACTCTATTAGAAGGTGACATCACCTGGTACCAAAGATCAGCCAATAGCAGATGGCCAGTTCAGTATCCTACTTTTCACCATTTGGCTCAATCGGATGAAGGTTAATTTGATTATTTTAACGTGTGATGTTGCGTGGGTGAGCCATATCTTGATATATATCGATATCAGAAAAAATCATTATGACTATGGTGATACTGATCTCAACCTTATCGCCCAGCTCTAGCCGGAAGACTGCAGCAGAAAACTGGTTAACCAGCGTGTGAAGCAGCTTTCTTCTTCACTGGATGATTTCTCAGCAGACACACGCTACATACTGCGTTTCACTGCAGAACACTGTTTGTTTTGAGCAGCTACTCTCTCCAGGCTTACTGCACTGCACTGTATATGCTGTAAAAAAAAATGTAGCAAATGAGGTGTAGCAGATGTTAAGCATTTCACATTTGCGGGGTAAACTAACCGCAACTCACCATATCCCATGCAATATGGATGAAATGCATTAGGAATGAGGAGAAGCTTGTTGTTGGAGAAAGAGCTTTGGTGCTCAAGGCTTCAAACCCCCTGACGCAGCCTCTGGATTTTAATGGGTGTGTGTTGGGTGTGTGTGTGTGTTTACATGCCTTTTAATATATTAGGCTGACATTAGCTGCCTGCTCACTTTTCTGGCTCCCATTTTCCCTCCCTACCATGATGAAGCTTCCTTTCATTTTTTGGGGGAGGTCTTGTTTTTCCTGACCTGGCAACCTTCCCACCGTGGTTTTTTGTTGTGTTTTTGGGGGAGTCTGCAGATGCCACCACAAAGAAAAAAAAAGGCTTTTTCATGTGCAGGTGAAAAGCAATCATAACTTCAATTTCTCTGCCGTTAAGACCGGGGCAACAGATCAGGCTCGGCTTCTGCTGCCAACTCCCTTCCTGCTTCTCGCGTGACCGGAATTAATTAGTCCCTTTAGTTCTTTGTCTGGGATTTTGAAACCATCACTTCTAGTCAGACTGAGCTGTGTTTTTTCTAGTCAATATTTTCCCCTTTGGCCTTGTTGCGATTGCCTCTCCTCAGGTTCGCTCAAAGCAAAAAGCTTAATTGGAGTTGTCAGCTCTTCTTCTCTTACAGAGAGTGTTGTGCTTCATTTTTTTTAAAATTTTCTTTGCTGTTTTTCTTTCAAGGCCATGGGAACACGTGTTTTTGGATTTGATGAACTCAAATTGAAAGAACCTGACCATTTTATTTACTCAGTTCCATTTTCTCTGTCTGCCAGCTTTACATTGGCTTAATTTGATTTTGAATTATTTTGCTTTGGCCTTCGCTCTGCAGATGGCACACTAACGGTATTGTTCGTGAACAATGCAGCCCAGTCGACTCTCGCTGTTCTCTCTCTTCACAGCTGTTTACCGTTCTCTCCATCATTAGCAGCAACACGTTTCCCCTATATTGAATTTTCCCTACTCCTCTACTTGCAAAAATAAGCTTGTATTCACATTAATGGGTCTAGAGAGGGCCATATGTGCAGAAAGTGTGTAGGAGTGTGTTGTAAAAAAGCATATACACCTTTCAAATATTGACTTAACGGGATGCAGATAACATGTACACAGTGTGGAGATTTGGGTATGAGTGTTACTAGCTAGTACACCTTATCCAAAACTCCAGATGGACGTAACTGTACAGAAACTGACAATGTGCAAGGCGCACGTGCATCGATGTCTGTTCTCTGTCTTTTATAGATTGTGCTCAATCCTCTCCTGGTAGCTGTTCTTTCATCCTTAATTCTCTTCTTCAACTCTTATGCTGCCTTCAAGTGCTCCCTGTAAGCTCCGACTTCCAAGAGCGAAAGTCTTTTTGGTCAGAAATAACAAAAAAATGAATAAAACAAAATTGACTGGATAAGAAAAAGTAATTAAAGGTTTTTGGTGGCTAATGTTTTTACTTTTGTGCTCCGGTGGCAGAATGAAAGGCAAGCAAGGGCCAAGTTCAACTTAAACCCAAACAAGCACAAAATATGATATTATGGCGTGGTAGAAATGCACTTTAATATAGCTTTGGAAATTGTTTTGAACTGATATCAGAGACATATTTCGGTCCCGATTCTCCAAAACTTTCTCAACTTTCTCAACTTTCATTTTGCTGCTGCACCTAAGCAGGTTGTCAATGTTGGTGCAGGCTAGTATCAACATCTACTCAAAATGTGCACTGGGATCAGCCGAGGGCGGGATGTAAACACGACAGCAATAGCGCGTGAAAGCTCCCGTGGCAGGTAAGATGGCCGTAAACCCACAGACAGCAGCTCAGTATCTGGACTATAGACACTAATACCATGCTCACAGCACCGTGTCCAGGATTACACCATCTAGAGTTAATAAAACCGGCTGGACCCCCTCCTCTCCTCTCACCGCTCTGTACACCAAGTTGGAAACCCTCCAGCTCCATCGCACAGTCCGGTGTTTTCCCCTGTAGTCGTATCTCTGAGAAACACATTAGGCTGAATTGCCGATATTCCCGCCGGGTCCTGGCCGAGGCGGAGAGCTCATCCATCTTATTTGCCAGCAATCTCACGTTCCCAATAATGATAGATGGAAGGTAGGGTCAAATCTCCTTTCTCTCTCTCTCAGCTCCATCCCTGCTCTCTTCCCTCTCCGGCGTGTCAGCACCTCGGTCCGTGTATCCTTCGGACCCAGCTGCTCCCGAGAGTAAGACCGCATATTTTCTGAGGCCAGTTGTAAGGTCAGAGAAGTGCTAAAAGTGCTAAAACAGTACTGAAGATAAAGATAAATGAGAAAGAAAGTGATAATATGGTTAAGGTTTATGCTTTGAGTGCTGAGAAAAGTAGAAAAAGTAGGAGATAAACACGCAGGAGCCGCTGCAACTGGCATCTACTAGCTTGCAGAGGTTTTGAAAGATCCCTACAACCAATTATCTGTTCTTAAAAAGATATTGGAAAGATATTGTGTGTGTGTGTGAGTGCATGCATTTTTGAGCATGTGTGTGTTTGTGTGTAAACAATAACAGCTGTGCTGGCCGCAACTGCTTAGCATCCAAGGTGTAGCTAAATGATGCAACTCCCTCAAACGAGGCTCGTCATCGTGACAAAAGGTGTGTGTGTGTGTGTGTTACTGTGGTTGTGTGTGTCTGCATGTTTGCCATAGGGCCATAGACTGTACACTGTGCAGACAACATGACGATGATGAAAGAGAGCCTTGCAGCAGAGATCAAGCCCCTTATTACACCAACTGTGGTCACAAAAAACCATAACACCAAAATCCATCAGCTTCCCAACCTATTATATAACAGAACAGAACATACAGCATAGAAGAACAAGAATAAGAATACCTTCGCCATTGTTTGCAAGCATTATTTAGTTTGGTTCCAGTGCCTCCATATTGTTTAAAATATGTATTCTTGTTCATTTGCGTCATTTTGAGTCGTTGCCTTGCGTTGAGACTTGACTTGATGCATGAAGAGAAGACTTGAGACTTGACTTGACTTGGGTTCTGGTGACTTGGGACTTGACTCTGACTTGTACTTTGATGACTTGAAAAGGTTTCTAAAGTCTTGACTTGAGATCTTGTGTTTGTGTAAATGACTCAGATTGAAAGTGATGAGATTTGTTCCAGCAGACGACTGAATTTAAATTCTGTTTTCTGAATTTGTATGGAATGATTGAATTTATTGAAGTTGAAACTGATTATAGAAATCAAACTCATGATGCTCTTACCAAGTTAAATTAAAACCATATTGCATTGAAAAGTCCTAGATATTTAGTTTTCTTTAAGATTGACAGACTTGACTCGGTAATCTACATTTAGACTTGAGACTTGTGCCTCAAGACTTGGGACTCGAGCAAAATTGACACACCACTGGTCTACGGTATTGATTATACTTTGCAGATTTGCAATCACCTTGAACATCTATTTTTTTCTTTTGTCTTCCAGAATAAAGTTTTGAATATTGACGCACTGAAGGTCAAACTGCAGGTAAGCAACAAATCCATCTTTCTCTCTCTCTCATTCTTTCAGTCTCTCTCTATTTAAATTCTTGCCTGTCTGTGAGTGTGTGTGTGTTCTTTCTAATAACAAATCACCAGCAACTGTTTCCCATGGTGTAAATACCCACCATACATCTTCATTGCTGGCTGAGGGGGGGGGGGGGGGGAGCCCAAACGATGATTTAATGAGGCCTTCGTTAATCTCTATCAGTCAATTAGCCTGCTGCTCTGCCAGACTGAAGACACTAGAGGGAATAGCAGACTTTCCGTCAGATTATCAAGCCTGGAAGTTATCAGCGAGAGACACTGACAGAGAGAGAGAGAGAGAGAGAGATGAGATGCCAGTGAATCTTCACCGTTCAACAATTTCAAAAAAAGCCTTAGATCCTGTCTGATGAGTTTTGTTCCCCTCAGTAACACAACACACACTTTCCCTCTCTCTTTTCTTCGTCTTTCTCTTTCTTTCTGGATCAGGCTGTTTCCATCCAGCTGTCCGTCTGCCAAATGTGATATTTCAGATAATATCTCAGACAGCACTAGTCTGATTTTAATGAAACTTGAAGGGATGATGCATCTTCAGACTGTGTTCCAGTGTTTAAAAAAATGACACTGATTGGCCTAATGGGGGCGCTATAATTAAAGGTTAAAATGTCAAACTTTGAAAGGCCCTAACTGCTACACTACCAGTCCGATTTTAACACACACACACACGCACACACACACACACACACACACACAAACACACACACTGTCCCACTCACTACCACACGCTTATTTCCCCTATGATAGCATTATCATTAACTGCATCAGGGGTTTTCCACTTTGATTTATTTCATTGCCGTTGCATTCTTTTTTGATGAGTTTTGTTGTTTTTCTTACAATTCTCCTCCTTTGGTTTTGCTGACAAGTGTATCTTTGCTTGTCATCTTGATTCTTTGTGTCATTTTCTAGGTTTTTATAAGCCCCCTCAGGGCTTCTTTGTCTCGTCTGCACACACTGTATTTCTTTTTTCTCTCTCTGTTTTCATAGTTTTTCTCATTTGTGCAAATTAGCCAAATGGAGAAAGTGTTACAGAGTGTGTGAGAAAGAGTGAGGAGGAGAGAAGAGAAATACAATACAAGACAATTATAAAAGGAGAAAATGTAAAAAAGTGGGAGCAAGAGAGATCGGGCACACATAAGGGGGTTTCAGAGGAGAAAGAGAGTGAAAGCAGGAAAACAGAAACCAAGACAGAGTTATCAGCAGAGGTTATAATAGCCTGTGGCACAAAGAATAGCACAGGCTCAGATAAAGATGTAAATGTCCTTTATAAGGTCCAGAGCCACCAATCTCACAGCTTCATTATCTTTCTAATGACTGCCAGTGTGATATACTGCTGTACAAGGCAAAGATGATTGGGTCTGTTGTGATGGTAATTGACTTCAGCTGACTAGCGAACGCTGTTTACCAGTAAAGTGTCCTTTGTTCTGTGCCTGAACAGCCTGAACATGAGTTCACACATTTACTAAGCCAAGATTAGTAAATATGTGATAACACAGTTTAAGACATGCTAGAAATTATAAGTATGAATGGGTTTAAATGTCTGCAGAGGCGGCCGTCCCTATCCCATTAAGCAACATAGTAATACTAGCACTATGGCTAATGCTAAGGCTAATACTTATAACAATGCTGTGCTCCGAATTCCTACTAAGAAAAATGCAATGGAAAGGTTCTTCAAGTCAGAATACCAAGTAGGAAACTTGGGCAAGATTTCTCAAGCAGGAGGTTTCCGCAATTCAGTTATGTGATGTCACATCAACATGGCGGCATACATGGTAAAAGCTACACAGCATTACTTTTAATGTGTTTATAATCCTTAATGAATCATTTTCAGCATCACATGAATAAATTTATCAAAACGTGTGGTTAAACATATAAATTTGAAATTTAAAGTTACACATACAGTTGCTAACGTTCTATGCTATGTAGCTAGCTAACGTTACCAGTTGTCATTGACATAACATTAGCTGTTTCTTGAGGAACAGTATATTGTGTTGGGCAAATAAAATCTTGTGGGTGTTCATGTTTCTCTCCTGTGTTTCCTTAAATGTAACCACTGTAAGGCACAGAGGTTGTAATTACAACATACTGTACCAACTGGGAATTTCTGACTTCTGACTGGAATATAGCATTATACTAATATCTACATTAAGGCTAACACTAAGGCTAATGCTAAAGCTAAAGTGCTAATGCTATTACTAATTCCACTTCTACCTCTACATGTACACAGAAATTTAATTTGGTTTTATCTGTGAAGATCATTTAAGAGCTAAATTTGTGTTTTGGATAATGATGATGATGATGATGGTGATAATGGTGATAATAATAATAATAATAACTTTATTTGTATAGCACCTTTTAACAAGACTGTTTACAAAGTGCATTACAGAATAAAAAGGCATAAAAACAAAAAAATAGAAGTTAGAGTAAAACAATAAAAACAATAGTAAAAAGGACAATGAAGGATACAATTTAAATACACAGAAGTAAAAGAAAAAACACTAAATACATGTAAACCAATTTACCACCACCTAATCAAAAGCAATGGTAAAAGATGTGTTTTAAGATGCTTCTTGAAAGTGTTTAGTGGCTCTTAACTTCTGGGAGGGAGTTCCACAGTTTAGGTCCAAGGTAGCTAAATGCTGACTCACCACTCTTAAGCCTAGTTTTAGGGATGGTCAGCATACTGCTATTGGATGATCTAAGTGATCTACATGGTACATATCTCACTATCATATTGCTAAGGTAGGGGTGGGGTGAGACCATGAAGACATTTAAAAACGAATAAGATGATCTTAAAATCAATTCTGGAAGATACAGGCCAATGAAGAGATTTAAGAACGGGTGTAATGTGGTCTCTCAGTCCAGTGTGTGTATTCTGGCAGCGGCATTCTGAACTCTTTGAAGAGTAGTAATTGTGATGATGATGATGATGATGATGCCCCCTGCTCTTCCTCCTCAGATTTGGGACACAGCAGGACAGGAGCGTTTCCGGAGCGTCACACATGCCTATTATCGCGATGCACACGGTAGGGGTTCTGTGTGTGTGTGTGTGTGTGTGTGTGTTTTGAGTTTGTTTGTGACTGACAACAGCACAATCTCCCCTCTACCGTAATTTTTCATGTCACAGCATATTGTTTCTGCTGATTGACATTTGTGTGTTTGTTTTGTCTGTGACTGACATCACCCATCCCCCTGTTCTTCCCTCATTCCTGATGTGATAGCAAAACATACTGTTAGTTGCTGTTGATTTGACAGACATGCGTGTGTGTGTGTGTGTGTGTGTGTGTGTGTGTGTGTGTGTGTGTGCAGGCATTTGCCCGAGGCTCTGTGATGTGCAGGTTCCCTTAGGCGAGAGGCTAACCACTGGGTGGGAAAATGAGCCTGCCTCTCGCACAGTGGGGGGGGGGGGAGACAGCTATGAGCTATTCCAGTGTGTGTGTGCGTGTGTGTGTGTGTGTGTATGTGTGTGTGTGTGTGTTTGTGTGAGTGAGTTATATCTGGAACAACCCCACTGAGTACAGATAGCAGTGTGCCTCAGGCCAAACCTGAGTGAGCAGGTGTTGTGGAACACAGGGATACACACATGCACGCACACACACACACACACACACACACACACACACACACACACACACACATTGCCTTCCGGGCACAATCTCAGACACAATCTGTTCAGCTGCATACAAATACTAACTTAATGGGTGGTTGGTGTGTGTGTGTGTGTGTGTCTGTCTGTCTGTCAGCAGTTGTTGTATCTTCATTTATGAGTGTGTACATGTATTGCACTCCTGAATGCATGGATGAGTACTTGTGTGTGTATGAAAGTGTGTGTCTGTGTGTCGATTTGTTTGTGTGTGAATGTGTGTGTTTGTGTGTGTGCATGTGTGAACATATGGAATTTGTGTGCGTAAGTGGATTGCACATTGTGCTGATACACCTATCTATATCTGCAACTGTGTGTGTATGTATGTGTATGTGTACAAATTGCCTGTTAGTGTATATGTGTGTGTGTGTGTGTGTGTGTGTGTGTGTGGCTGGCCAGATGCCCGGTGTTATTCTGATCTGTCAGTGCAACAGTTTACCCTCGCTGATCTTTAACAAGGAGCCCAGGGAGCCTCCATCCTCTGCGTTGTCCGTCTGTCGGAGCCTTTTAAATAAAGCTCATTCAATCTGACAGGCGGGACCAGGGGAGACGGTGCAGCCAGAACGCAGCCGTCACGAATGCTGTCGTTTCCTGTGAACTAATGGATAGTTTCGTGACTCAAACTCTGAATTTACAGCCTGGACTGTTAAAGGCCACCGCTTCCTCGAGGGGGAGGAGTGAGGAAGTTGAAAATAAGTGTCAAATTACAGTATAGCACACTGCAATTCCACCAGAGAAAAAGATAGAAATGGAAATGTTATATTCCAAAGCACGACACATCCATTTTGGAGAAGATCATTACCTCAAGTTCATCATTCAGAATCTAAAACGTGGAGGAAACCATCTGCAAAAGAGTTATCATTCTGTCTGGCAAGGTCTGTCTTTTAAATGATGTAATTTGTTTCAGTGCTGAGTGTGATAGCGATCATTTTACTCGGACGAGTGCCACTTTTTCAAATGATATCTCATTTTTGAATGACATAAAAATGGATAAATCTACATAAA
Organism: Centroberyx gerrardi; assembly: GCF_048128805.1. NCBI lineage: Eukaryota > Metazoa > Chordata > Actinopteri > Beryciformes > Berycidae > Centroberyx > Centroberyx gerrardi. The sequence continues at coordinate 21,392,235 of NC_136016.1, forward strand.
GATGGATTTGTGATCACATATCATATTATGTTCATCATATCAGGATCACTGTGACTATATATGGTTTTAAGTCTGCACATACTGTACTCTCTATAGCTCTCTAGGATTTTTTTTGTCTTTTTTTAACTTTATTTGCCCAGGGAAGATTCAGCAACACCCCACTTCACGCTCAGTACAACCAAAGTTTTCTACTGTTGGCCGCTGAGCAGCTCCACCGCCATCTGGTACGAGTTAAGAAAAGATTTAACACATGAGGTAGCCACAGCCAGAAACTGAAGAGTGTACACAAGTCTTAATGAAAACATCAGCTGTGTTGCCTGCCAATCAGAACAGCAGGAGCATCTCCAGACCCGCTGCCAGTTAGTCAGGTCGCTGTCGAAGCATGCAGAAATAGAAACAGAGAAGACTCGAACAACATCACTATCATCCGTTTTTCTACTCCCTATCACTGACTGATATAACACAATAGTGATTCAACCTGTAGCCGGTTCATGAAAGGTTTTACGTTTGCTGTTCTTAACACGTCTTTCCTGGGAAACATCCTCTGGCACACCAAATGATTTTTCTGGCAGCAGCAACAGTGGTTTGTGTTTAATAAATAGAAGAAGAAGAACTGGGTAGTTAGCATGAGCAGTGATAGCCACCATGGCTGAACAGACAAAGAAGAGAGAAACTCAAACTGCATCAACAGAAAATCCAAGCTCCGCCCACACTGTTTGATTGACAGGTGATCTGTGGGGTGATGAGGCTGAGCAAAAAAGATGGAGACAAAATTAAAAGCATGGATTTTGCAGATTACCACTTTAATTACAACGCGCTTTTACTTTTTGCTACTGAGCAGCTCCGTGAAGATTTTAATTTGAAAACACTGCAGCTTCTGGGTGTTGAATGCCTTGCTCAAGGGCAGCTCAGTAGCTGCTGAAGGAGGGAGGGCATGCCTCAACCACTCTCTCATTCTGATTTCCTGCATGGCTGGAATTCGAATTGGCGGCCCTCCGGTCACAAGCTGACTCCTCTAACCATTAGGCCCCTAGGCTCCTATTGATGTTTATTTTATTCAGCCTTGGCTCCAGTCTTGGCCCGTGATTAAGCCCCTAATGAGAGAACAAGAAGATGCCTTAGTCCAGACAATCAGAATAAATGGGTTTGCGGCTGCAGTGAGCCCGGTGCAATCTGCTGGGCCCATCTGGTGCAGGGAGGGCCGCGGAGGTCCAGCTGGGTCCAGAAACCAGCCACGGACTTTTTTTTTCTTCTCGTTCCCCAGTGGAGCTGACAGTTCGTCATTTCCACAGCATGGAGCCAAACCGCAGGGTGCTGAAAGAGAGAAGGAGAAGCAGACTCAGTGGGGGGAGGCAAGTAACGAGGAGGGGGGAGGCGGAGGGGCCGGTGAGAGAGGGGAAATGGAAAGAGAGGGGCGAGTGGGGAGAGAGGAGAGGTAGAAAGATGGGAGAGTGAGAGAGAGATGGAGAGAGAGACAGAGAGGGGGAGAGAGAGATGAGAAAAGGTGAGGTAAGGTGAGGTAAGATGAAATTTATCGATCCCCAAGGGGAAATTGGGTGAACAGCAAAAAACAGGATACCGATTAAAAAGTACCACAAATACATCATATTGAAATTAAAGATGCATTGGCTTTATCATGCTAATACAGAGCTCCTATTGGCGTGAAAGAATTCTGACTGTTGACTATCGACATCGAAACTATTTTCTTTTTTTTACACATTTACGAATTTACAGGCCAGTGCAAGAGCATACCGTATCTGCAGAGTGTGCATTCATTAGTTATTCACATTTTCAGATTTAGAAGTGGAAGTAACATATGTGCAGAAATGTATGAGTAAATGTGCACCATTGGCTATTCACATTATCAAATTTACAAATCAAAGTAATATATGTACAGTAATGTGTCCAGGCATACAAATGTGTATCACTAGATATTCACATTGTTACATTTACAGGTTGAAGTAAAATAGGTACCGAAATCTATCCAGATGTGCAAATGTGCATTGTTTGCTATTCACATTTTCAGACTTAAAGGTGTAGGTAACGTGTATGGAAATGTATCAGACAGGCAAATGTGCATCATTAGCTATTCACATTTCAGATTTACAGGTGGAAGTAAAATATGCAGTATACATACAGAAATGTGTCCAGAAATGTCTACCAGCTAATGGACCTGCAGAAATGTACAAGAACATGTGCAGGTCATGTGCATAGACACACATCAGGGCAGATGTATGAGAAGTTCAGAGCATGTTGTTGTTGTCGTGTAAAAACCTTGTAACTCCAGTTGTGGTGATTTTCATGTTTTAGCTTCAATCGAAGGATTACTACATGCTCCTCTATGGGCTGAAAACACCCTGCAGCCCCCTTTCAAACCCCATTGGATAAAATCATAAATGCATGTCGGTCAATCTGAAAACAAGGCTGCTCTCTTCTTTTGGTTCCTGAAAAGTTGACATTTGGAAGATACAAGAACAGTGACAAATATACTGGATCAGAGCAGCTCATAGAGACAGTGCAATGCAACCGGGCTTCACCACCCTCCTAGTTGGCTGAGGCTTGGGCCGCTGTGGCAGGAAGCACTGTGAAGCCGGATGGCAATAGGCAGGAATCAACAAATGAAGAGGCAGAAAAGGAGAGGAAGACCAAGGAAAGGAGAGAGAGAGAGAGAAACCATTATAAAGCTTTCATAGGAAGGTTGCCCTGTAATTAAGTGGCATTATGTCTCAGTGGAAGGCAAAGTGCTGAAAGAGGTTCAGAGGAATAAAGCAAGGTTGAAGCTCAAGGTTTTCAAGTATGCAAGGGTAATGGATGAAAATGAAGGGTTTCATTCCAAGGCATTATATACAGTGGCAGCCTTTGTACAAATCCTCATGCACTTATCCTGTATCTGACATCTGACCTGCTGGCACTTCTTTCCTCGATGTTATATAGTTAGGAAATCATTCCTTGTAACCTCCAAATGTTGAAAAGAAAGAAATACTTGATTTTTCTGAACAGTTTCCCTTGGGTATAGATCAAAGATGCAGCAGTAGTTCAGTAAAAAGTGGAACTTATTCAAAGACTACATCTGTATATTCATTTTGGGAAAAAATTTTCACTTAAAGTTCACCATTTAATATCTGTAAAAGACAGATGATCCAGTCTGTAGCATTGGTACAACCGAGGACTGAAGTTACCCACTATTTCCGAAAAAGCTCCATCACTTTTCTTTAGCTTTGTGCCATCAATCATTGTATGAGCGCAGGTGTCACGTTTGCAAATGATGGACATCTCAATTTGGAGCGAAACTCCTCAAATGTCCTTCCACATCACCTTATCAGAGAAACAGACAAATGCCCCGGCATGATGAATTAAAACAACAAACTATCAGAGTGACAGAGTTAATAGATTTCATGGAACAGGCAATGGCTGCATTACGGATGACAGCTCAAAATGGCGGCCTATGATTGAAAGGGTATATTGTTTAGAGCGAGGCTCCTTGGCTGCTCCATTTCCTTTTAATGGCCTCCATCCCTCCTCTCCGTTACCCAGGAGGCCCGGGGTGGTGGGTGGGGGGGGACCCAACACACACCACTGCAAATCTAATGCTGGGAAAAGTGTGAAGTAGTTAGCTACATTAAAAGCTGCTTCATGTAGCATTTTTACATATCAATATGTTTTTGTCAAATTAATTGTGATACCTTGGTGTAATTACAGTAAACAAATGAGACCATGGTAAAGACCATTGTAGCATCTATCTCGCACCAGTGGTAATGTTAGTGCTTTTTATTTCCCATAACTCTGTTGCTTCCTATTACAAAGAAGATAGATAGATAGATAGATAGATAGATAAACTTTATCAACCCCCCAAGGGAAACTCAGTTAGCCACCATGCATAATAAGACAAATAGTGACAAACATTACACTCATCCAATTCAGGACATGAGTGACTGCAGAAGAATGCAGCTCAGAACTGCTGCACTAAACTTGTATCATCACATCAGTACAGTATAAAAGGCATATCAACCTCATAAAAGAACTCATTTATTTACGGTAAATCAATAACTAGTCGCCCGTACACTCAAGGATGTATTCTGCTCTCCTAAGACTCTCAAGCCTTCAAAAAGCTTGACAGCTGCAGGAACAAAAGACCTTTTAAATCGTTTGAAACTCGGCATCACTGAAAGATATCGCAGTATAAGTTTATACTGGCTTGATTGGTTTGCTAGGTATGCTGATGAAGGATGCACAGCCGAAGCATGTTCATCATAACTCCTAAATGAAGACATACATATAATTATTTTTGGAGAGTGCTGGCTATATCTTCAAATTTCCGCTGAACCTTAGCACCTCACTCCTTCTATTTTTGTATTTTGAGCAGAACACCTGCAGCTTCTTCTTCTTCTTCTTCTTCTTCTTCTTCTTGACTTGCAAAGCCCCAAAATGGCCCCAAAATAGCAGGAACAAAGCTACAGAAGAAGGACACAGAAGCAGCGACGGGAAACTGGCTTCAGTCGGCACCGCGGGAGCAACAGAGGCTGCGTCTATTTCTCATGTATATCGGTGTCATTAACTCATTATGTCACCGCTCTGCTCTGCCTCGCTCCACGCTCCCCGCATCATCTCTCATTCCCTCTATTCCTCCTTCTCCGGTCGCCGCTTTCATCCGCTAATGGAGCGACGGCGGACCCACGATCGGCGGCGACTTGTGAGGGAGGCGAGTCACATCTAAGAGAGGAGAGGAGATGAAGGGAGAGAGAGAGAGAGAGAGAGAGAGAGAGAGAAGGCTGTCAGGATATAGAAGGAGAAACTATGGATGTGAGAAAGTGATAGAGAAGGAAAGAGAGAGAGAGAGAGGCTGGGAAGGAAAGAGGGAGATGGATGATGAAGGGAGGAGCAGCAGTTGAAAACAAAGCGTTGAGGGTATTGCTCTAATATAGGGAGAGCCTTGAGCTGTGTGATCCATCATCGAGCTCTCTGTCTCTTTCTCTTACGCACTCATGGACACACACCTGCACACACACACACACACACACACACACACACACACACACACACACACACACACACACTCCTACTAGCTCCCTGCATGTTAAAACGGATGTGCAAGGTCACAGTCAAAGGCTGTTGGAGGCTTTATTCTTGGGCATCTATGTGAAGTAAGTGGGGAGGAGGCTCAAAAGGGTGTGTGTGTGTGTGTGTGTGTGTGTTTCACCTGCTTTTACCCCACTTAAAAGCAGTTACTGTCCGTATGTGACACAATACAATAACCTACATCACTTTGCCCTCCTCAAACATCGATCCGGTTATCATATTTCATCTGCTTTACCTGTTCGTCTCTCTCTCTCTCTCTCTCTCTCTCTCTCTCTTTAACATTTATCTGAAAAGGCTGCATGGCTCCAAATATTAATGGACTCAGCTGTCTGAAGCCCCACAGTCTGGGGAATTTAGTAATCGCTTGTCACTGGTGATTGATCCGCCCCCCTTTCGGAAATGGATGGCGTGGAAGCGAGCCCCGCGGCGCGTGCTTAGCCGGGAGAGCAGGCGGAAACGACAGCTAGCTGCTATAGAGCTGCGTGTCGCGTGAAGGCTGAAGGTGAGGAAGAGGAAGAGGATGGCGGCGTTTTCACATGCTCATTTGTACAGTAACCTCGATGCCCAAGACATGACCTGGAGCTCATCAATCATAAATGTCACACACACACACACACACTCACACACAGCTCGTCATTAGCAGGTATACCCACAGTGTGAAATAATTGGAGGCGTGATTTCAGTGTCAAAAGACAGTAATGGGCCCTCAGAGAGATTTAGGACTTGGCTGTCATTTTACTAGGTGACGGGAACATTTTGGCAGTAGATTTCGAGTGTGTGTGTGTGTGTGTGTGTGTGTAAATCACTTCAGTCTTTTAAGTCACTTCATAAACCCTCATTTCTCTCTATATTTTATTCCTTTATGGGAATTAGGTGATAGCTAAATTGCCCAAATCATAATGTGGATAATCTCTACAATACTGTATCTGAGGTGTCAGGTGTTAGTGTTGATATGTTTATATGTTTGTTGTATTTGTTTGATAATTGTTGTTGTGTGTGTTTGTTTTTTTGTGTTAAATGAAAAAACATTTCTTTAAACTTGAATTCTGTAACAGTTTTAAGATTTTTAATTCTTTGTTTTCATTATTTTAACTAATTTATTACTGACTAATTTTATATAATTTTTTGTTTTATAGTAGTTCCTATAATGCCTTGCAAAGCCCTTTTTGAAAAGCTGCTATTCAAATACGCTATTATAGTATTTTAGTATAGTTCATTGTTGTATTATTATGGTCATCATTATGTGTGTGTGTGTGTGTGTGTGTGTGTGTGCGCTGGGTGTTTGTGAGTCTCATATTGAAGGGAAGGAGAGCAGCCAAGGTCAGCCAGTGATTATTGACAGAGATTATCATCAGAGAGATGATGGATGGCAGCGCTGCGTATTGATCTGTCCAGTCCTTCACACCCCGGCTCTTCCTGTCTCTTCACTAGTCAAGGTGGCAGTACAGTCAGTATTGTGTTTGACAAGTCCAATTCCTATCTGTTTACCTGTCGGCTAACCAAGGCTAGCAGTAAATGCAGAGTGAAAGGCTTTGGCAGTAAGTGGCATTATATTGTGATGATATGGTGATTTTGGGAAATTGTGATGCACAATTCTGCTGTTTAAACTGATGATAACAAGCTAATTTTATTTAAAAACTCTGACAAAATGAGGTATGGTAGGAATATTATTTGAACATTTCTGTTTTGTTTGACATCACACCCAACATTATCATTAATTTGATTATTTAACGTGTGATTTTGCATACGTGAGCCATATATATCGATATCAATATATATCACATATAGCCCTAATTTGAGGTATTTATCTTACATAGTAACATAGCTGAGTACAAATGTTTTAGACAAGGTATGCTGATATTATGGCGTTAACGTTAAGCTTAACTTTAGCTAACAAGTTTAGCTAACACTGTTACTGTTACTCCCACTTTACTCAATATGTTTTGGCTAGCAGATGATGCAGTTAGACGCTGTGCTCAGCACTGCTTTGGTCTCAGTGAAAAAATAAACACATGAATAATGGAATTTGGGATTTTTTTCTGGATTTTCCAGTCATAGCGGGTGTGTTCATTTATCAAGCTAGCTTTCCTTGATCATAAAGCGCTACGGGAAACTCTGCAGTCTGTCGCTCTTTCTCTCTGTCAGCATATCTACTTTTTTGTTACTTGTCTGTCTCTCTTTCTCTCTGGTTACAGCTCTTTCTTTCCATCAGTCTATCTACCTTTCTATGTCTGTCTATCTACTTATCTTCCTGTCAGTCTAGCTACCTTTCTGTCTGTCTGTCTGTCTGTCTGTCTGTCTGTTCATCTACTTCTTTCTGTCTGTTCATCTACTTCTTTCTGTCTGTTCATCTACTTCTTTCTGTCTGTTTATCTACTTCTTTCTATCTGTGTCTGTTTATCTACTTGTCTTTCTGTCAGTCTACTTTCTGTCTGTCTGTCTGTCTGTCTGTCTGTTTGCCCTCTCTTTATTTCTCTACTTCTGCTTCTGCCTTCTGGCCTCTCTTCCTCCATCTATCCCGGTTGTTTTTCTGTCTTGTGCCTCTTGTTTTGCAACTACAATATAATTGCCAGCGATAACAAACCTCCCTCAGTGTCTGTTCTGTGAGAAAGTCCTCCATCTTTCTCTCTCTCGCCCTCTTGGCAAGATGTAATTGGATCAGAGGAGGGTGAAGGGAAGCTGCTCCTTGTGGTTTCCTCTGGTCTGTTGGTGGCTGATAAACACAGGAGCCATGCATGATGCAATCGAGATGTGTCGCTCTACTTTACGTCTCTCTCTCTCTTTCTCTACATCTCTCTCTCTCTCTCTCTGTCTCTCTCTCTCTCTCTGTGTCTGTGTGTTTTATCAGTTTGACAGAGGGCCATCCTCACGGTGATTACAACTCATTAAACACCCTTCACGGACTTGTCTGGCTGTAATAAACAAATAGAGGACTTAATCCAAAATAGATTGGCGAAAACTCGGCCATGGCAATGTGTGTGTGTGTGTGTGTGTGTGTGTGTGTGTGTGTGCAGTAGGTAAATGAGAAGACGGCTGGCGGGATTAGATGAAGTAGGAGGAGAAGAAGGGTAATTAGCTCAGGCTAATTCTCCCATGTGAAGGTTGATCCAGCTGAGAGAGCGAGTTAAGACGCCCACGAACTTGTAATGAGTTTTTCTGTCTGTGCTGTTTCATGTACAGCCTCCAGTTTGTGCTGGAAGACACCTGAGGCGCAGTGCTTAATTTGTAAATGATGAGGTCCCGGGACACCAAGTGGTCGGTGTTCCCGCGAGTCGGTCTGGAGGGAAAATGTTCCGGAACAGACAACAAGCGCACTGGAGGCACGGTGGTGCTCAGTGCAGCCATACAGCTTACTGTAGACCTAACAGCATAAACATTACTAAATGACCGACTGTATGACCTTAGAGCGCCGACTACTGGGGACCTATAACAATATTTGATTATTGCATAGGCTACATAATGCTCATTTTGTCCAAAACGATGGGTTTTTACAAACCTGCCCTTCAAGTAGTGGATTAAAGATATAACTGCGCTGTGCACAACATAAAAATGCCCACACTTGGCTGGGAGACATCCTAATCATACATAAACACATCAAGGAAACTGCAATGGCTTCAACCATTTATCAGACAAATTCTGGCTCAAGTAGTTACGCATTAATATTCAACACAAATACTTTCATAGGATATCTACTTTGAAGATTTTTATGCTTTATTCGACAGAGTTAGTGAGAGAGAGACAGAAGGTATGGGAGAGAGAGAGGGCAGGACATGCAGCAAATGACCGTGGGCCGGATTTGAAGGACTGAGCCTTATGGTACGTGCTCTACTCGGTGAGCCACCGGGGCGCACAGGATATCTATTTTGAACGTAGGAAACAATGTCAGCGAATAATGAAATGACAGAAATAAAACGTGTCATGGTCATGGCATGCAGCAGAAGTCGGCCTAAATGCGACACTCAGCTGGACCGCGCTGGTTTTGAAATGCCCACATTGATGTGGCTTATAGCCCTTCACTCAACCAATTATATTACCAATTATTTCTGGACACTCAACGTAACATGCCCAATGTCCCACATATTTAACTGTGGGACTTACAAGTCCGCACTCCAAATAAGTTCTGTTTTCATCTATGCAAATATGAATTTAGATGTTATTGTCTCAGCAGAGAACTGTAACACGTTCACAAAAAAAAAAACATGCTTACCATGTCTAATTTTCCAAAAATAGTCCACACAGCGGACATATGGACAGCAAATTCAACTGTCTTTTAGCCATGACGATGTCTGAAGTTGACCATAACACACTCTGCAGAGCAGCTTGTTGCTACTTTCTAATATGGTAATCACCTGTCTTCATATGGAAATGAGCCAATTCGGTTTTTGGAAGGGAGGGGAAAGGAAGAGTCAACTATTGGGATTATTACATGGCAGATAAGACACAAAAAAATAAAAAATAAAAAAAACTTTCAGAGGTGCCGGGTCCACGCAAATAAGTACCGGAATGCAGGTAGTCCAAATTTGTGCCGGATCCTGTTCCAGCAGGATCCGGCACAAATGAAGCAGTGCTGAGGCGATATTATCTTGTACTGCAGCACAGTGCAGTTGGAGGTAATTAGGATAAACAAGTGTGTTCGGGTATCAGGTGTAATACTGATGTTGTGGTAAGTGGTGGAGCTCAGCAGTTTGCTGAACCACAGTGGAAGCCATTTTAAAAGTCCTCCCTCATGCATTTATCCTGCTTCGATGCTGCATTAGTACCAAAGGCAATTATGTCCAGAACGTTATAAAGTGGAGCCACACTGTAAAACAAAACTCTCCAAAAGGAAATATAAAGCAAGGGATGGTTGGACTTTATATGAGCAACTACAAAACCAAACCCCTTAATTTTATCCCTGAAATGTCCTTAATTTCTCCATTACATAAACGTTAATTATCCATTAAAACAACATAGCTTTTAAAAAAGTAAACATTACTGTCATGGGTTTTTAAGGGATGTATTCATGGGTTGATGGCATTCATAATCAAGGGATTTTTTTTATGCCTTTTTTGCATGGTTTACAGGGTTATTAATGAATGGGAAAGTTCCTGTCTTTGAAAAATTAAAGTAAAAAATTAAAGGGGTGTTTTAGGGGGTCTTGATGGAGTCTCCTCTATTAAGTGAATTAATGTAAAATAATGCAAATGTAAGGTTATTTTAAGGGATCAGCGGTTCATAGTGTTCTACCCTACCAATTAAACAGCAGTGACTATTATGAGTTTTTCAAAGGTCAAACTTCATGACTCAAGTTTGGATTTCATTTTAACAAAAATCACACCCATAGGTGCTACTAAACAATATATATCATCCACCTCTGCACCAAGGCAAGGCAAGTTTATTTACATTTCGAACACGCAGCCAATTCAAAGTGCTTTACACAAGGTATATAAGACATTAGATAAGAAATATAGGATAAGATAAATAAAAAAAAAAATATATATATATATATAAATAGATAAAGTGTATAAGACGAGAGAATAAATAAAGAATTTAAATGCATAAAAAGAGAAAAAAGATACAAAGATACGTAGGCAGTGCAGAACAAAAACGTTTTTGCTTAGTTTCACTTTGGGAATAATCAGCAGACCGGTCCCAGATGACCTGAGGAGTCTAGAGGTTTCATATGGTAAGAGCAATTCAGATTTTGGTCCTAAACCACTGAGCGATTTGTAGACAACCAGCAGCATTTTAAAGTCAGTTCTTTGACAAACTGGAAGAGAGCTGAGAACTGATGAACCTAGAATACCGTTGTCAGGACAGGAGATAATGAAGATGGGTAAATACAACAGCTATTTGTGCAATTTAAAACATGACAAATACAAACTGTCAGATTAACAGCTCAGCATCAAAAAACAAACAAGCCTGTAAAGTTGATCTAAAGGCTGTCATAACACATAAAAACATCTGCAGAGACAAATGCAAGGCGAGGCAGTCGTACTGGCAGGCAGCTGCACAGAAAGACAAGACTAAAAACTGATTTTAATCCATTTGATTTCATTTAGACTTGCTTTTACTGCAGCTTGTTTGTGTGCAAAAAGCCACGAGTTAGATATTTTGATTCATTTTTTAAGCTATGAAAAGCTGCCCATGATAATGAAACCTGTGTGCTGTTGCCAGTAAATAAGGAGTTGTAATGCGTTGCTGTGTCTACATGATCAAATGTTGTTAGCTTTCAATTCACAAGGAGACTGAAGAGAAATGGAAGCAGACAGATTTACTGGCTCTGACAGACAGGAGCAGGGATGAAAGACTCCCAGCGTTATAGAAGAAGATTTTGTTAGGATCGAGTAATGTTTGTGGAATAATAACATAAAAGACTGTCGTTTAAATTAAATAGATAAGTAACTTTATTGGCGCCGGGCTCACTCAGTGCAACTGTGGTCTCCTTTTAAAGCAAGAGTATACTTTAACTATTCCAGCAGAAGCACCGTACCCAGAACAAGCTCCGTTCAGAGAGGCTATTAAACCACACTCGTCTTATTTGGGGCTTATTATTTGATCGAGGAATCAATGGCACTAAATGGTCTCTGTCTGTGGCTTTCATTACACCCAGACTTTCCTTTTAGCCCGATTGTTCGATCATTATTAAGCTACGCAATTAATGATGCAAGGGAATAGAGCGCACGGCAGCGGCTGGTTCAAGTGGTGTTGATTTTACTGTCGCTGAGCGCCGATGGAGAGGAGGCGGGCGGGTGTTAGGTAGATAGATATGGATTTGGTAGTTTTCGTCGGCTGACTTAAGGGCCACACCTGCCAATCTTTGGTGTGTGTGTGTGTGTGTGTGTGTGTGTGTTTGTTTGTCTATCTTACCTCCTGTTCTTCTCACTCGTATTCTAGCTTTAATATGAGATTCTCACATAGTGAACTACCAGTTTCTGAACACTGAGATTCCCAAGCCAACAGGAAAACTCTTGTGTTCTGTTAATTTGTGTTAAAATTCATACCAGTCTTAGCCTGATATTCAGACTGAATGGCCATTTCGTTCCCACTCCATTATTTAGTCTGACATTGCCTCCATGTTAGCCATTTTCTCTGTGGGGGGAACCAATCACTAGTGACTGACGTATCCGGCCGCTCTGACTTTATTTTTAGTCACACTGATGCTGGGCGTATTTACGAACTTACGACAAAAATATCGTCTTTGCAAAGACAATATGTTGGTTAAGGAATGATTTCAACAAATTCATTCCACCGAAACGCCAATGAAAAACAGTTGCAGGAAAGGTTCAAACTTTAGTCCCGCCCACAAAGGCCCTGATTGGCTTGATTGTTTCTCCGAGTGAGAACAAGCCGTCGAATAGAGCGACACCAGACTCTCTGAATCACGTGACAATATTTGAAGAGTGGGCGGGACGCAATTCAGGAGTCTGGAACCAGAATACCAGTCTAGTGTTTTGACAAAAATGCCCTCTAGTCAAAACTCTAGTCAGATTGTAGTCATGTCAATTTAGTCTTTTTTGATTTGATTTCATTTAGTCAATTACTCACCGCCTAAAATAGTGTCAAAGTATAGTAGCCTAATAGTCAATAGTTATGAAAAACAGTAACACAATAGATGATGAAAATACATCAACTGCAGCAACTGTTTGAACGTAAAGCTCTTTAATTGCCAAAAAAAATTTGCACTTAGCGCTGCACACATTCATGTGGGAGCTGTCTGACATTTTTGGGAACATTGTCGATCAGGATAGAGAAATAGATGTTGTGCTCTGTATGATGTGTAAGTGCATGTCTGTGATTAGATAATATAAACTGTAGTCTTTCTAAGTTTTTAAAATAACAAAAGTAACACAAAAGTAACAGTAAGCTTTTTTTTTTACTTGATTTGAAGAAGACTAATGGCTTAAAAAATCCATTATTCCACAAGAAGAAATGATTTATCTCGAGGCCGGTCCCGACCCCCGGGTGACAGCCGCTGTATTAACCAACTGCTGTGCTGCTGGTCCTCTGTGTTACCGCTCGGCCTGATGATCTGAACAGTCTGCCCCGATGTTATGTTATCGATCATATGGAGCTTATTTCCAGATTATCACCGAAAGATGCGTCTAAATACCCGAGTAAGAGTAGCAAATCGATCGTCTAAATCACTGACCGTCTCTCAGTTATTTATTTTCTGTGGAGTTTGGTTTGTTGAAGGAGATGAAAACACTAATCCAGTCCAGTTCCTCCGATCAGCTGATGTGTGTGTTTGTCTTCTGTCTCCTCAGCTCTCCTCCTCCTGTACGACGTCAGCAACAAAGCTTCCTTCGACAACATCAGGGTAAGAGCAAGAATACTTTGACACGTCAGTCTGCCGGTTTCTCTTCGTCTCGCTCATCGTCTTCACCTCTCTGATGCGAGTCGCTGCCATTCAGAGACAAAAGTAACCAGTAACATCCTGTTGTTGTCGGCCTGTGGCCTCGTCCCTACAGTTTCAAGTTTGTTTATTTCTACAGCCATTTATCACATGCATGTCTCAAAGGACTTTACAGAGAAAGAGCCTAACTAGATCTAACTGATCAACAATCAATCATAGAACAGAATGATAAAAAAAAGAATAAGAAAAGCTTACTGAATAACTACAATATAGCACAACCTTGTATGTTATTTCTTTTATACAACAATTTACTTTTTTTTTTTTTTTTTTTACAATAGGATCAAACATTAAACAAAGATACCAACTTTGGGCTTTAATTTAATAATTTTATTTTGATCCTCTGCCAACAAAAATGACTTTCTAGTTATTAAAAAAATCAATTGAAAATTAAATCATTCAATTATGTGGTACAATTGTTTGCTGATACAGTTCAGTTTCTAAACTTTCAAGTCAACAGAATCAGCCGGCCTTTTAGCCTATAATTATTGATCAAACTCAGTTTCTGAACTGTTGGACATGCTGTTTCAAGTCAGCAGGATCAGCTGTCCCTTTAATTGTTGATAAAATTCAGCTTCTGAACTGCTGAGTGAGCTGTTTCAGCCAGCGGTGTTAGCCATCCCTTTACCCTATGGTTGTTGAGATCAACAGTGAGTTTAGAAATGATTCATTAACTTTGAGGAACTAGGGATACAGTATACAGTATCTAAGGTAGTGTAGGTGACTGTAGGTGTGTTTGGTGTTAAGGAGGTTTGTTTTGAGATGTTGAACCTTCTGGAGGTGTTGTGGGCCTGATTCAACCAAACATCTTGTATCAGGAGAGACTTCAGAGATATGGTCCAAAGTAAACTGGAGCACACGGATTAAAGGCAACAAACTTTATTGCAGGACTAACGTTTCGACGCCAGGTGCGTCTTCATCAGAGTCAAAATTTGACATTTGTTGCCTCTAATCCGTGTGCTCCAGTATACTTTGGACCACATCTCTGAAGTCTCTCCTGATACAAGATTGCTCTACTCTGAGAACACCGGACAGGCCTACTATTCCTTGTGAGTTGGTTGAAGCGCGTTAAACCTCTTCCTTCATCAACCAAACATCTGTGATGGGAGGAGACCGCCTGAAAACCGTGACAAACCTGCACTCACACACTCAGCTCTCTATCTCTGTGACATTTAGATTAGGAGGCTGGTGAGTGGTGCTGCCTGTCTGATGCTCCTGTAGATTTATAACAGCATTTGACATCTGACTTGGGTTTCTTCTATGAAAGCTCAGCCTGGATTATGACACAAAGGATTATAATATCAAAGCCAGTGTATTGGTAAATGCATTCCATTCATAATAATAATAATAATAATCTTTATTTATATAGTACTTTTCAAAACAAAGTTACAAAGTGCTGCACAAACAAAATAAAATCACAAAGTGCTTCACAATCAAGAGAGATGAAAGAACAAAGAACAGAACAATAGATCAGTTAAAAGTAAAAGAAAACATATAATGAGAAGAATAAAACACTAAAAGCAAAAAGGTAAGATAAAGAGATCCAGCCATAGGGATAACAACAAATGGAATAAAATAGGCAAGGCAACAGCGTTAAGAAATGAATAGAAGTAAAAGGTTATAAAAAAGGCCTTACGATAAAAGTATGTTGTAAACAAGGCAGGTACAGTTTGAGTTGTACGGTACAAGTTCATATATTTCAGTTACGGGCACTCATGGACCGCCTCTCGTCCAATCAAAATGCACAGCTGGAAACAAATGTGTAACTTAAAGAAACTTAAAGTCTCGGCTCGCACTGGGAGCTGGGGATTGGACGATGAAGCGGACAGCGGATGATGAAGACAATGAGGACGATGAGGAGGGTGGCGACAAATGGCGATGATGAGGATGAAGAAGATGAAAACGGGTCATTTTCCCCAAATGTGTCCGTCTCTCTGTAGTCGCAGCGTGTTTCTCCTCCCAGCTCCGGCTCTGAACTCCGTCCCGCTGTGATTTTCATGCCATCTCCGGCCCCATTTGGTGCGACTCCTCTCATCCCTTGTAGGTGCATTACGCTCCTTTGATTAACACAGAGCGGAGTTTAGACCAGAATATGGCCATTATAAATGTGTGTGTGTGTGTGTGTGTGTGTCTGTGTCTTAAACATCAAGGAGAGGAATAGCTCCATAGCCATCTGGCAGGCCTGCTGCACTTGCATCTGGAGTGTGTGTATGTGTGTGTGTGTGTGGTTGGGTGGGTTTGTGTGCGTGTACACCGTGCACACTCTTGGGCATGCATGTGTGAAGTGTCCTCATGACCTGAATGTGTGTGTGTGTGTGTGTGTGTGTGTGTGCACGTGTTCAAGTGCCTTCATTAAGAGAGGATGAGGAGCAGTCCTTAGAGAGAGACAGTTTATTCTCAGTTTCTCTCTAAACAGCTGGCTATCATCATCATGCTGTTAATAGTTTGCATACATCACTCTGTATCAGGTAGTAGAAAGCCTTTGATCTAATGTGGATGGAAAGCAGAAGAGGAGAGAAGAGGATGAGAGATAAAGGGTGTGAAGGGATGAATGTGTAGCAGTCATGTTAAAGTATACATTATCATATAAAGAAAGGTCCATTTAGCTACTCTCTATCATTTGTTGCTACAACGCAATAGTGATTAAACCTTTATCCACTTCATGAAAGCTTTTACATTGTCAGTTCTAAACAGCCGGTGTCTGGTAGGTCTTAAGTGATGCGTGTTTACATTCCCGGTTTGTTTGAAATCAACAGAAGAAGAAGAACTGGCTAGTTAGCATGAGCAGCGATAGCCACCATGGCTGAACAGACGATGAAGATGAACGCACTTAGTCCGATACCTGAGCCACAAAATGTACTTTAAAAAGCAAATAGCAGAGCAATGGCGCTATCAATATTATCTGACATATTATCTCACTCATTTATGTTCACCCAACATGGAGATTGCTTTTGCTGAATTCAAACAAAATGTCAACTTATAAAACATACGGCGGATTTAACTTTAGCGACATCCTCTGTTTCGGAATATAGGCTCTCATCCTCTTCTTCAAGACCAGGCAGAGCTTTTTATTATCCATTTTTATTTTCAACAACTTTATCCCTTTTGTTACTTCAGGTTACCTAGATAATGCTAATTAGATAGCATGTAAGTTGCCAGAGCTGCACTTTTCATCTGATCTTAAATGTGTAGAAATTTCAGAATTGGGTTCCGGGTGTATCTCCCTCGTTATGAGCTCGCTGCTCGGCTCTGTGGCGTGACTTAAAAAAAGGTTGAAACGCGTGAGGTTCCCACAGCCACAAGCAGCCTGAACAGGTCTTGGTGAATTGCTTTGCTTGCCAATATTCCTCAGATCTGCAGGAGCATCTCCACACTGCCAGGTATTCTCGTACTCACAGCATCAAAGCATGCAGGAAGAGGAACAGAGGAGATGATCTGAAAGACAGAGTCACATGTGAACGCCTCATATATATCAGTCTTTTTGCCATGTATCGGAAAGCCTTTGATGAAGCTGGATGGAACGAGAGAGGAGGTGTAAAGGCATGAACAAGTAGGAGTATGTTCAAAGTATAAAAGCTTCAGAGGTGACTTCTTGGTGTTGCTTATTGATTTCTTTTCTCCATTTGAAAGCAGGAAACGGCCTGTGTATCATCTGTAATACCACTACACAACTCCAAAGTTTGGATTTGGACTCACAGGATGCATCATCTTTACCATGGGATTATTTTTTCTCTGAATTATGCAGAACCATAACGAAGCCATGTCCTCCTCCTGTGTACTGTGGCTTTTAATCATGTTTCTCTATGTGTTACGTGATCTGCGGTATTTAATTGATCCTTCCCTTCCTTCAGTTCAGCTGTTAATCACAGAATGATAATCATCTTTCTGCCATTTGAGTGTGACTGATTCCCTGCTAACTATCCTCCACATGTATAATGCGTCCGGCCCGCTGCACTCTGGGATTCACCTGTATGAAAGGCCTAGCATGCCATTAGCATTTTAACTTGGAGATTACACATAAAACGGTGTTAGCATTTCAAAAAATGGCTCTGAGGCTCAGCAGCAGGTGCAGACACAGAGGGTGGACTGTCTGCGTGTGTGTGTGTGTGTGTGTGTGGGCTGTAATCCCTGTGGAGGGGTTAGAGAGCACACCTGTTCAGCACAGTGCTGAACTAGCTTGACCTGCGAGACACACACACTCACACACACACACACACACACACACACACACACACACACACTTTTGCACAGGCAATTTGGGCTTGTTAATGTTAATCAATTCTAATCACAGTGATTGAAGTGCAGAGTATACAGGCCTAGCAAAGTGTGTGCGCAAACACACACACACATCCTTGTACTTCTATCCTTATGAGGACCAACAGTTGACTACATTCTTTCCCTAACCCCTAACCTAACATTAACCCTCAGCACTGCACGCCTTACCTAAACCCTTACTCAAAATAATCCTAATCTTAAAGCTAATTTAAATTCTAAACCCAAGTCCTAACTATAAACCTGCCTCTTTTAACTTTGGTAGTATCTTGGGTTGTGTCTCTTCCTCCATGATAAAACCCCAAAATCAGTGATTCTGTGATCTGTTGCTCCGGTAGAGGAGACTGGAGAATTGTGGTTTTTCTTCTCTCTCCATTCACTGCCATTGTATGGAGGAACAGTCTGAAAATCACACTTCTAGCACATAAACGAACGCCAACAAAGCAGATTCTGACAAAACTAGTCATGCTGCTGAATTGTTTTGAAGTGGATAATTTTCTTTATGTTTATTAAACCTTTAAGTTTGAACAAGCGTAACACAGAAATCCAGTAAAATGTTATGCCGATGGAATGAAGAAAATAGCACTTTTACCAATAATTGTAAATAGGTGAAAAACGTGGGAGACAGGACTTTGACAAAGCAGATTCTGCCAATATATAAAAAAAAAAAGTCTCTCGCTTTTTTTTTTGTTGCCTCTTTACAATCTTTTTTTTACAGTCTATGGTTCATACATGTGCCACTCTGTTCTGGTATGCGTGTGCATTCAAGGGTGCTGCAGCACGCATTCAAATCCACACACACACACACACACATACACACACACACACACACACACACACACTCATGTCGTCCATTGTGTTAAATCCATTAGCAGCGGAGCCTCGGGGTGAAGGCTGCTGAGGATTAGGGCGATGAAGAAGAGCAGCGTCTATACACCGTCACAAGCACTCCTCTACCTCCAAGGCCATCTCTCTCTCTCTCTCTCTCTCTCTCTCTTATTCGCTCTTATTCTCTCTCTCCAGGGTTTTTGTGTCTCTCATTCACTCCTCTTTCCGCTCTCTTCACACCATCTGTAACCATGACCACAGCCACTACTGCTTTCCATCTGTCTCTCTTTCTCTCCTTCTATCTCAGTAGTGCAGTGTAGGTGTTTTGTCCATATTGCACTTTGCATGCTATTCTGTTTTATTGTTTTTATTGGCTGTTTGACATCGTGCCCAGGGACAGCAGTTGGAAACATTGTCCCTGTAAAAATACAAGATTAAATAATAATAATAAAGAGTCTTGCTTCTTGCCTCTCTGTTGGTCTGAGTGGAGAATGGCAAATTGTCTTTAGCAGCATCATCATTTTGTTCATGCATGTGTGTGTCTGTATGTATTCATGTATGTGTGTGTGTGGGTGTGCATATCATTGGTGATTTTCATGTTTTAACTTAAATTGAAGGATTACCTGTTCATTTATGGGCTGATAAAGTTCTACGACTCTTGGGTTTTGCGATAACCTTTGAAAACCCATTGGACAAACAGAAAAATGCATTGTGGTCAAGCTAAAAACAAAGATGTTTTGTTAGTTCCTGAAAAGTCGACATTTTGGAGATTTGAGGTTTTCATTCGTCAACAGCAATACGCATGTCTGTGGATGTGTGTGTGTGTGTGTGTGTGTGTGTGCTTGTGCGTATGTGAGCATGTTTGCTTTTGTCAGAGATAAGCAGCAGCATTGTTGGATCACAAAGGAAAGTACTTTTCTATGATGGTGGAAAAATAATCAACTTGTCGAAACGTGTCAAGTGATATTTGAGGAACAGACTATTTTGAGACTCGCTTGTCAAAAACAAACTTCATCTGTATGTGAGCGACACGATGTAATATCAACTCGCTCTCATTTCCCGTCTCGTCATCCCAGCGCTCCATTTTCTCCTCCCTCTCTCTCTCCCTCTCTCTCTCTCTCATTCCCTCCTATTTGATTTCCAACGTTCACATCAAAGAGAGCGAGGCTTCCTGACGTTCAGCACAGCTGACATTCAGCCCGCCATCCGCAATACCTGAAGAATATTACTGTCAAGGTGATAATCCTCGCTCCTTTGATAATCCTCATGTGACAGTAATGCTATCATGTAATAATAATGAATAATAAACCACAGACTGTATATACACATGTACATTGTATCTATAGAGTAGCACTCATATCAAAGCCATAAAA